>NC_068357.1:61329429-61689429 GCF_020536995.1 Dreissena polymorpha | reverse complement strand
CCAACTGAATGCCTAAAGGATGGTGCCGCGCGAACTATAAAGGAAATCAGACAATCATAGAAAAAGATATGCTCTGGAACATTTCGAATATTTTACTATGTAATAAAACATTTTTTTTACAAAACATAGTTTGATTGAGGTTTTACACAAAATTATCTACAGGAACACACATTTTTATACCTTTACAGAGCTTCAAGAATTGTATGTTTTGTATGTTTTGCCCCGTTCTGATTTTTTTAAATACCATGCGTTAGTTGTTTGTATACTCAAATGCTGGAAAGAAAACTTGAACAATGAAGAAATGTCATACGTGCCACCCACTTACCTAATTAATAAATACCCCGACAACAAAAATATGCACATTAATAAACGAATTGTTAAAAGAGAATACAAAAAAACAAGACAAAATGGGAAATGCTTTTTTATAAACTGTTACATTGGAAATCAATATTTATTAATTATATTAAGATCACAATCGATTCCTCCTTAAGAAAGCTTCAGTATAAATATCTGATGAACATTGTTCCCAAAAACAAAAATATGTTAATATATGGCATTGTAGAATTTAACCTCTGCGATTTATGATCAATGTCTGTTGAAAAAAATATGCATTTAATTTGGAATTGTCCTAATATTCACAGTTTTTTGACAACATTTAGACATATATAGAAACTCAACTTAGCATTTCTACTGATTTCAAATTGTCTTATGAATGTATTTCACCATTACTTCATTTGTTATAAAATTTGATTTTGGAGTTTATCTAAGTGTTATGTGCTTATGTTTATCATATCAATATATATTATCGCTGTAAATGCAATGTATGCAACTAAACAGTTAAAAAAAGAAAATAACGGCGATTATTGTGTAATCTGGATGGAGTTAAAGTTAAATGGTGTTCGCAAGATATGTGAATTGATTCAATAGAAATATTCTCCTTAAAATATATTAACCTATAACGTATGTTCGTTTTAAGTACATTCATTTGTCAAGTTTAAGTTTTATTATATTTAACAGATTTAACTTTAAAAAAAGAAGGATTAAGATTGTTAAATGAAAAGTATTTATTTGTGTCCACACTCTTACATTATGGAGGATGGGGGATATAACCTAAAAGAATTAAATGTTTCTAAAAAATTAAGCAACTTTAGTAAAATTTGCATCACCATTGTATTGATGTTCACTCTTTTTTTAAATAATAGTGTTAAGGTCTGAAAATTAAAATATTTAAATTAGTATAAAGGGGTTTAATACTATCAATTTACTATGTATTTATACAAATAATGTGACTTTAATATAAATACAATATAGCGTTAAAACAGAAATGAAAAAAGCACAGTTAAGAAACTGTGCCTGGTTTTGTTATTTGGATAACACTGGTGTTGCTGTAAAAACCTTTTAAGTAATAAATTACTTTATCTAGATTTATTTCCCTATAGCGAAACATTTATAATTCAATTGTTTTACATACTAAATTATTGATTAGTAGGTAAATCGAATATGCATACGTGTAAATGATTGAAGGTAACAGCATGTAAAAAATTATGAAGTTTTTAACATTTTTCTCTCTTTAGAATTTCACCATATTTAGCTAGTTAATTCTTAGAAGATCATAGTTTAGAATTAAACTTCTAGAATATAGGCGTATTATAGAAAAGACATACATAATACTTATATTGTTGTACACATATTTCTTTCCGCAAATAAATATAAAAATTAGTCAATATGATCATACAGCAGCAGGTAATGGCTACACATTTAATGAGGAGGTTGCAAAGTCGCAAACCTATGCTAAATGTGTTTATGAATTTTCTCATATAGGTTAATAAATTACTCTTAAAGATTACATGTAGATACAAATATTTCAATGCGCAACATATTTCATGGAAGATTAAAATATCACGAACCTATAACCATCAATTTTATGAGGTATTGTAAGTCATCTCATTGCATCATAGTTTGGCTTGGTAAAGTTATCAGCAATACAGGTACTCGCTTCCTTCATGGTCTTGTGCTTTTTCATACATTTAAATCTTGCCGCATTGCTCATAATCTTGATAAGGATCGTTTTTGTACTTCCTTTTCTCCCTGGGATTCTGTTTATAGCAATGATGTACTGCATTACAAGGATTATCCTATTGCTTGATTGATTACCTTTGTAAGTATGGTCTCAGCGTTTTCATCGATTTCAGCTTTTTTACATCCATTACTTATATGTATTTTTAGGGGTGTATTATTAACACTTCTATTCGTTTCTTTAATCAATTAATTAAATGAAAGATAACATTGTCTATGTATTTCTGTTGTGCTTCGCTATGAAGTTGATTCTTAATTACTTTTGTATTCAATATGTAAGATTTATATGTATCATGTAGTGTTTATTATTATATACTGAAAATGTTTGGAAACTACAGAATCTAAATAAACCGCAAGCAAACATAAAAAAGTATTACAAATGTCAAATAGTAATTTTATCACTCCATCTAATAACCACTTGTCTGCTACATACATGTTCGTCAATATATGACATCATGTTCATTCAAAAGATATTTAATATATCTAAAATGATATCACAAAATGTCGTACAATTACTTTCTGGCCCTTTGTAGGCATTGGGCCTTGGGTGAACCCAATGGCACACGGTCAAATTCCTTTGAAGAGGACTGCGTTGCTCTGGACTATCAGAATTATATCAGAAACGAAGACTGCAGAAACAACTTGCCATATATCTGCGAGCAGAACAGAGGTGGGTTACATACCATACAATAACATGATATCATATTATGATATACAATTATGGGATATGTTGTTCGTTGAATTTGAATTGTACAATTATTAAATATTGAGAAAATATTCAACGATACTAATATAATTCAATACTGTTCAGGGAACTTTTAAATATTCAAACAAACAAACACTGACGTTGTGATTTTATCAATCTAGTGTAAATAAGTCAGAGACTCGATTTTCAAATCACGACCACATTATCTAAGGAAACCGCGACCGGTAAGCAATTTAAAAAGCGAATTAATTGAAAACAGACCATACGTCATAGTTATTAATTATTTTTTAATAGTACAAAATGTTTGACAATAAAACTCCCGGGTTCAGTAGACATTTTTACTTCATTAAAATACGAATGTAGCATTACAGATAACAACTTAAGTTACTATTATTGACTATAAAGTAAAGTGTACTTATAGGCTGTGTTTTGTTTCATTTAAATCAGTAACAGGCAATTCAAATACAGTCTTTAAGAGTGCAAAGTACAGTAGTATAGTAGTAATAGTAGTAGTAGAAGTAGAAGTAGTATTAAAAGTTGTTGTAGTAATAGAAGTAGTAGTAGTAGTAGTAGTAGTAGTAGTAGTAGTAGTAGTAGTAGTAGTAGTAGTAGTAGTAGTAGTAGTAGTAGTAGTAGTAGAAGTTGTAGAAGTAGTAGTAGTAGTAGTAGTAGAAGTAGTAGTAGTAGTAGTAGTAGTAGTGGTAGTAGTAGTAGAAGTTGTAGAAGTAGTAGTAGTAGTAGTATTGTAGTAGTAGAAGTAGTAGTAGTAGTAGTAGTAGTTGTAGTAGAAGTAGTAGTAGTAGTAGTAGTAGTAGTAGTAGTAGTAGTAGTAGTAGTAGAAGTAGTAGTAGTAGTAGTAGTAGTAGTAGTAGTAGTAGTAGTAGTAGTAGTAGTAGTAGTAGTAGTAGTAGTAGTAGTAGTAGTAGTAGTAGTAGTAGTAGTAGTAGTAGTAGTAGTAGTAGTAGTAGTAGTAGTAGTAGTAGTAGTAGTAGTAGTAGTAGTAGTAGTAGTAGTAGTAGTAGTAGTAGTAGTAGTCGTCGTCGTCGTCGTCGTCGTCGTAGTAGTAGTAGTAGTAGTAGTAGTAGTAGTAGTAGTAGTAGTAGTAGTAGTAGTAGTAGAAGTAGTATTAGTAGTAGTAGTAGTAGTAGTAGTAGTAGTAGTAGTAGTAGTAGTAGTAGAAGTAGTAGTAGTAGTAGTAATAGTAGTAGTTATAGTAGAAGAAGTAGTAGTAGTAGTAGAAGTAGTAATAGTAGTAGTAGTAGTAGTAGTAGTTATAGTAGTAGTAGTAGTAGTCCAATTTACACAATGTTCAGAGAAAAAACTTAAATCGGGATGTAAATAGACAAAAAAATACCCTATACGTTTTATTCATTTGTTATCACAATCTGATTTTTCTTAATTTGCAACATATAGTAAGAATCGATTTACGATAAATACAGAAGGGTGACGCTTCAAGTGCAATTACCTCTATCAGTTTCGGGGGCTATAATAAAGAAGATTTAAACTATGTTTTTATTCGCGCATTCTGTGTCTATCTGATTACTAGTCTCGTCTGCAGAGGGTATCCAGTGTGACCCACCTTGGGAACGTGTCCACCGTGCATGTCTGCGCTTCAACACAACCAACTATAGGCCTTGGAGGGAGGCGCGCGAAGATTGCAAGAGCAACGGCGCTGAACTTCTTGTAATCAGAGATGCATCAGAATTTGTGAGTGAATATTGGGTTGTTTGAGAGTCAGGATATTGACGATTGTATAACATTTTTTTAAGCTACATCTTAAAGCCACATTGAAAGCTAATGCAGTCATTTGTAAGTCATAAGTTGTTCAATATTCTAACTGTAAAATAAAGATTGACCATACAACGGTTCGTATGACGTTTATTCATTACTCGATTCGCAAATATGATAATCTTGTGCTGTGTTTATATATTAAGTGTTATACATTGTGTTTTCAAGGACGCATTAAAGACCAAAATCTCAAGTAAGCTGTTATTGAAATGGTGGGTGGGGTTGGCGCTACAGGCAAACAACTTGAGCGAAAAAGTAATTTTCGACTGGACATGGGTGGATGACACAGCGTACATCAAGGGATTTCCGTAAGTATTACACATGTGAAACAGTCATTTGTATCACTCTTTCTAAAAACCATTTGTCTGTTACATGTACGCCAATCAATGACGCCATGTCTATTTAAAATATATTAAATATAACCAACATGATATCAGACGATGTCATAAAATACTTTCTGGCCCTGTGTAGGCCTTGGGCTTGGGGTGAGCCTTACGGAATAAGGTCCACTTCCGCTGCTGAGGACTGCGGAGCTCTGGACTATCAGATGCATATCAGAGACGAAGTCTGCATACAAAGCCTGCCTTATATTTGCCAGAAGAACAAAGGTGGGTTACATAGCATACAACAACATGATATCACAATATGATATACAATTCTGTAATTTTGCATGCATTGACTTTGGCTTGCACAATAATAGTTTTATATGGAGAAAATGCTGAACAATACTAAAGGACAAGAAAACTGTTCAATGAACCTTTAAACATACAACAAGCATCCACTGACTTTGTTATTTCATCTGCGTAAAGTTAATACGACTGAGAACCGCTTTTCCAGTTAGGACCACATTATCTACGGCAACCGCGAATGAAAAGCAATTTACAAAGAGAATCAAAAGAGAACAGACAATAAATTTCTATAAGCATGCCTTTATCGATGGTAAATATAGTTTACGAAAAACATTAAGAAATTCCTTTCTTCAGTCGAAATTTTAAACATATTGAAATACGAATGTAGCACTATAGATAACTTCTAAATGTATTATTATTTACTATAAAGTAAAGTGTACTTATAGCCTTTTTTTAAGGTTTTCATATTTGATAATAAACATTCTCACAATTTAATGTTAGGTAATAGTTATTTCAAGGGCGTGGGCCATGTATATACAGGAACTGACCATCAAAACGACGCCACTCTGTCAGTCAGTTCCAATTTACATTACTTAAACCCAGTCAGCTCCCGGATACTTATTCCCCACCCCCTGAATTCGGTATTATAAAAAAAAAACACAGCCAAAATTTGAGCGATGCATTTTACTTACAGTTTCAAGTAGTATTGAAAACAGACAAAACAAACGTTGAAATGCATTTATTACGAGTGCCAAATTGTATTAATAATTATAATATCATGACATTGTTTATCAAGACTTTGTAACAATTATTATAATTTGCTCATAATACATCTTACATGTGAATTTTTAATATTGGTATTGCGTTATTTAAAATACTGGAACTCGATTTATTGAGACTAGCATTTCACTCATTGTTAAATGTCATATTTTGAGTAAGGAGAAAAACATAAAAACATATTTTTGCAAGTACCTTTCGTACTTAAAAACTAGCGACTAGGAACAAGAATGTCACTTTTAATTGTGATCTGATTATCTCCTTTTTAGATTCTAATTAGACATTTAAGTTTCACATTCTTAAACACATTAAATATACTATTATTATTTCAAAGGATACGTTAATATTTACTTCCATACGCATTAGCAAGTCGGGGTTCATAAGTAAAATCAACTTTTTTATCAAAAGTAGTTTACCAGTCGCTAAAATTGCGATCTCCCCGCGCATAATGATTATTCTTTACTGCGAAAATCGTTTTGTGTCGGACCATGGGCGACGATAAACGTTATCTGATAGGTCGGCCTTTAGATTGATCGCTGGTCAATTTAGTTAAATTAGTTGAAACTGTGTTAAAAGTATATATCATGATCGAAGTACGGGAACTTTATGACGAGTTTGCATATAAGCATATAAGTATAATACATTATATATTATCATTTATTACTTATATATTGTGTATTTTTATAATTCTCAATTATCTTTAAGTGCACACATATGATTTTGCTGAACGAATATACAAATTAGAACCACCCTTCAACACACTCGTCGGAACAGGAAACATGTCAAGAAAAGAAACAAATGTACTACTTATATTTTACAAAATTTAATTACTTTTATCATTTTTGGATTAATAGTAAGTTGTCGTTAGCATACGTTAATGTGAAATTGCAAATCTTACAAATATAGCTAAAACCTTGGCATAATATTTTACAACCAAAGTCCCGAAGGTCAATAACCAAATTTCGATGTCGTCATTTCGGTTGTAGTAGGCGTTGACGGTCCAAAATTTGCTCCTTAAGAACAGCAAAAACAAGGAATACTTGGTACCGGACTGAGAATTTTAGAGAAGATTTTTTTACAAATTATTTATTTTAACTGAACTTTAAGACAATTTATTGTCACACACACATTTTATATGACTGATTTTAGCCATGTGTGTAGGTAAAACCCAGATACGGTTTGTGTAAGGAGTGAAATTGTAGTTGGAAAGGACACATTTGAAAATCCGACATCTTGTTTTTCACGAGTGAAAACAAATAAATAAAAAAAAAAACATTTGCATTACGAGAGCGTTTGTTTATGCAGCACCTATCGATAATACGAGCGTTGATACTTTAAACAAACAATCTTTTTAAGTTTTAAATCGTCGATTGTACACATTTTATACTGATTTTACTATAATATCTGTCTAGCTCTTTGCATTAAGAGTTACTTGGTCAGAGTGTTAATTGGTACAATGGTTGGGAATGGTATGGATGGCATGGCAGTCCAACGGACAAGATGGGCACAGCAAGGGTTCGCGATTGGTAAAGGACCTGAAGTACCCGGCTCCTCTGGAAGTCAGACCGTACAAGCACAAAAGGTAACCGAATATCAGCTCCGAATGGATAAGAGTCTAGCAAAAAAACTATCTGCAGCTAGACGTACAAAACATTTGGACTTCGAAATTAAGAGCGGCAATGTTGTAATCGTCGCTGATCTGGCTACCTTCGAACTGCTTAAGGAAGCTGCTCTGTATTTCTATAAAAATGATACATCAGTCAAAGATGATACAGTTATCCAATCGACAGTCGATCAGAAAAATAGTTCAGTTTCATATGCCATAAAATATAAATTCTACACTATTAACATTTATGCAACTACAAGTAAATTCATGGTAAATGGAAAGAATACACAGTTGTTTGTAGGGCAGCACCTTTCAGCGATACAGAACATTGTAAGGCATGCTACTGTGAATGGACAACCTGTGAACCTAGACAGTGTGAATCAACTGTTGGCAGAAAGTATCCAGAGTGCACTGCTCAACTCTTCAATAGCAACGGAACAATCAACTAAGCCAAAACTTCTATTTCTTCAAAACACACAATGAATACTAGGGCGAAGAGTACTGAAAGTAAACCTACCGATAGTGATGAACCTGAGGTTAAATGTTTCAAGTGTAATAGAACTCAAAAAACTGGCGTTGAATGTACAGTAAATCATAAGAATGAATCTCGTTGGATACATTATGGATGCTTGAATTTGAACGACACTGAACTTGAACTTGTTAAAAACCAACCTGAAGATGCTCCATACACATGTACATTGTGTGCCAAGCATGATAATACAAGGACTCTACCTGTAAAAATAACGACAAACCGTTCTACGTTAAACATTCCTGCTCTACCAAATATACCCGTCTCAAATGCATTTGCCATTCTTACCGAGGAACAGATGAACACTGAACCTGTTCTTTACACTGAACAATGCTATATCTGTTGTAAGGACATACAACAGGATCAAATTGTCTGTGAAACTTGTCAAGGTATTTGTCATCATGATTGTGTTGTGTTTAACACTGACAATATTACAGCTTCCTGCTTGGCATGTGTAGGGGAAAATCAGCAGCTAAATCTGGCAGGAGAGCAGTCTGTCGATAGCAAACCGCAGTTACAGGGGAACCAGCTGGTTTGTACAGACACAGGTGTGCTTGCTATCCAAGACGAAAAACGAGCTCTACTAAAAGGTTTGAATGAAAAAGACAAAGAGATAAGGAAATTGCAAAATGATTTAACGTTAAAGAACTATCAGAAGCATACAAGCATAAGTCAAAAACTGACATATATATTAAAAAACATGAAGCTAAATGTGAAGAACAAGAAAGGACAATTAAAACTCTATTGAATAAAATTGAGTTCTTGGTAAAGAAAGTTGAATCCCTTGAGAAAACTGCTAAATACTCGAACCACCCAACACAGTCGAATGGTACATCCGAAAACAATGAGCTTGCAGCTTCAATTCACAGTCAAGTGACAAGTTTAGTTCTAAAAAAAGTGAGTCATGAATTGGAAAGCTTTGGTTCACAATGGCTTGCATCAAATAACACCGCTAATAAATCTAGTACACAAACACAACCATCTACCAAAAGCATTTCGAAACAGCAGACTGCTCAAGAAACTATTCCAATCCAAAAACTGAATGAAAATACAGTATACTCCATGTTATGAAAAATGCTAACACTACAGATCAAAGAGATGGGCGAAATCATACTGGTGTGCCTCAGTCAACAGGCAGTGTGACGAAGGTTGAAGGCGACGTCATTCTCCCTGAAGGATTCGTGACATTTCCAAGGAACCAGCTCCACGCTGTGATGCAGGGACAACCTATACTAAAGTCTCGTTCGTACAAACCTCCAAGCAACACTCAGTATAACACAAACAGTAACAAGAGAAATTCACGTCTGACACTGTCCAAAACAGTTCAGCATAACATTAGCAACTATGGCAATATAATAACTGAACCACAAAACAGAACTGTAAAAGTCGATAAAGTTATTCAACAGGACTTAAAGCTGAAATCTAGTAACACTGACCCTGATATTGAAACTATCGAACCATCTAATACTGACAAAAGTGAACAACCTGATAGCCAACCTGCTGAACTGTCCGATGCAAACAAACCTATTGTAAGCCAAACGATTAACCTAACAAAAGGGCAAGCAATAGACAAGAATCATTTTTTAGCCGAGCGCCAGGATTTCAACCAAAGAAGATAGCACAAAACGAAGAAACTAACTCAGACACTATAAATATGGTCGCATACAACTGCAAGAATGTTAAAACTAGTGTTACATGCATCAATGAACTATTTAAAACTGCTCAACTCGTATTGTTATCTGAAACATGGCTTTATGAATATGAACTTTATCTCTTGAATGAAATAGGAAGTAATATCTGCTCAGCAGGAAAATGCAGTGATCTCTACAATCCAGTACCTCCTGGACAACGAAACAGGGGCCACGCTGGCGTAGCAGTGTTATGGAGGAAAGAAATTAATCACCTCATTACAGAGCTACCCGACGGAAATGAGAGACTCCAGTGTTTGGAGCTAGCGTTAGAACATACAAAATATCTGATATTAGCTGCATATCTTCCAACGACAGGTGGACTTGAAACTGAAACAGAATTTCTAGAATGTGTTGACATCTTAAGAAAAGTAATTCTTCAATATCAAAACTCGCATGACATCATTATAGGAGGTGACCTGAACGTTGATCTGTCGGTGAACGGTCCAGTTCTAAAACGAACAGTTTACGTCAAACATATGATAGACGAACTGAATTTAAAATATGACTGCAGTGGAAAAACTTTCATAAACTCTCTTGGCAGGGAAGTAAGTGAACTAGATTACTTTCTTGTGAAACTCAGAAATGCAAACTGTAAGTCCATGTGAAAATTGTGTTGAACCAACTCGACGCTAATGTATCTGATCACCACCCAGTTCAAATATCGGTAAAAGTTAATAAAATAATTCTTTTAAAAAACAAAGTTCAAAACCCTGTAAAAAAGTTTAAAGTTACATGGGACAAAATCAATCAGGAATCATTTGCAGAAGACATGAGAAAAGGTGTATTAATGCTTAAACCAAATGAACTTAAAGAAAATCAGAATATCGAAGTTTTTGCTCAAAACATTATGTCTGTTATGAAAGACACTATGAATCTGCATTCAACTGAAATAAAACATATGAACTCCAAACCTAAACTAAAAGTCTGGAGGCAAGACATTGGAAGCGCTCTTCGAGACAAGCGTGAAGCGTATAAGAAATGGGCTACCGAAGGCAAACCGCAAGATCCAAATAGTCAGTTACTCTCTAACGTCAAAACCACAAAGAAACTCTTTCGTAGTTCAATCCGCTGTGAGCAAGCCAGAAGAACAATGCAAGACCGTGACAAAATTTTGAACTCTAGAGCCCAAGATCCTAAGACATTTCATAAACTTATCAATAAAAATAGAAAGAACAAGAATTGATTCATTGAATACTTAAATGTAGATGGTGAATCTTTCACAGGAGTCGACAAGGTAGCTGATGGTTTCAAGAAGCATTTCAAAGTGCTAGCGGGACATTCAGAAAACCCAAATTTTGACAATGAATATCACAAAACAGTAATCAAAGAGTGTGACCACATCAGTGATATGGTTTTTGAAACAGAAGTACAGCCAATTACTCCTGAGGAACTTCAAAGGGCAATACGGGGAATAAACCGCGGGAAAGCACCTGACTACCAAGGGTTATCTATTGAATGTGTAATAAATGGAGGCCCTATTCTACAAAATGTGATTTTGAAACTTTTGAATTCTATCATGTTATCTGGATATGTGCCTGAGTGTATGACAATTGGTATTTTAACTCCGATATACACAAATAAGGGTTCCAGGAACGACGCTTGTAACTTCCGAGGAATTACTGTGCTACCTGTCATAGAAAAGATTCTTGAAATGGTTCTGAAAATACGACTTGTTCCAACTCTTGAAAAAGACCAGAGTGCTTTCCAACGGGGGTTCACTGCCAAAACCTCACCACTTCACGCAGCGTTGATAGTCGAAGAGGTTTCCTGCGAGTATAAAGATAAGGGAGAGGACATTGATCTTGTTTTCCTTGACGCAAAAGCCGCTTTCGATGTTGTGGATCATCATCACCAACTACGCAGGTTATACCACTCTGGCGTTAATGATAGACATTGGACAATTTTTAAAAGTATTCATACGCAGTCGACTAGTGTTGTGAAATGGGCAAATTCAAGATCAGACCCCTTTGAGATTCTACAGGGTGTGAGACAAGGAGGGATCACCAGTACTGACCTATACACAATTTACATCAACCCTCTGCAGAAACGTTTATAGATGGCGGAAGAAGGATGTGTTATAGGTGATGTTAGGTGCAACACTAGTGCATGTGCAGATGATGTTACATTGAATTCTGAAAAACCAGGAGAAACATCAGTTCTTATAAGTATGGCCGAAACATTTGCCAACTACGAAAGATATATTTTACAGCCTAAAAAGACGGAGGCTCTCAAAGTGGTTACAAGTTCTAGAAAAGAAATAGTTGAAGAAAATTTTGAAATATATGGAAATAAAATTACAAACACTGATATTTGTACTCATCTAGATTTGAAACGTTCTCACACTATCAGCTCTACAGCGGAACAAAATGTTGATAACAATATTCAAAAAGCACGAAGAACAGTATATAGCTTTATATCGTCAGGTTTCTATGGTGCTGGTGGTTTGGACGTCCCATCAATTCTACATATTTTGAAAATGCATATCATTCCCATTCTGTGATATGGACTAGAAATTATTTTACCTAAAAAGACACAAATTGATAAGCTCGAAACTTTTCAAAAACGAATACTAAAGCAACTACTTGTGTTACCTAGTAGTACACCTGACATTGCAATCTACTCAATAAGTGGTCTCCTTCCAGTAAAAATCCAAATACACAAGAGAGCTTTAATCATGTATAACAATGTGTGTCAACAAAGTGAAAGTGCAGTGGAAAGTCGTATAGCTGTTAGACAGTTGACTATAAAGAGCAACAAGAGCGCTAATTGGTTTGTAGACATCCGAAAGTTATTCTGGCTGTATGAACTTGGCGATCCAGAAGATTTGCTTGAGTCTCCAACAGACAAGGAACACTGGAAGAGAACAGTTAACAGGACAATAGACAATATATGGTTACAACAGACAATTGCTGAATCAAAAACAATGAAAACTTTGCAAAATCTTAACATGAACATGGTTAAGCCAAGAAAACCACACCCTCTTCTACAACAACAGGCGGTCTCTACATACGATGCGAACCGGCAATTACTCAAACTCAAGTTTATGTGTGGCAAGTACATTTTGCAGAGTAACCGGGCATCCTTTAGTAAAAACAAGGTAGATGACACATGCAGAGTGTGCTAAAAGTCTCATGAGACACTTCAACACATGGTCCTCGAATGTTCGGGCTTGTCTGCGGTACGAGATCCTATCCTCCGTGACATAGAGAAAGAGATCGAAAAATCCTTCCCATGTCTGTGGCAATCATACACACAAGATCAAAAAGTAACTGCTCTCATTGATTGTACTGTTCTTTACAAAAAGCACAAACTTTCCAAAGTAGAATGCCAGAGACTTCACAAAATTGATTTTCAATGTCGGCGTCTATTTTTTACATTGCATACGAAACGCTTTAAAATTTTCGAGTTGTCGAAAGGTGATGCATCCGCGCGTCCGCTTAATACAATTTCAAAGAGTGTTTGTTCTGAGAATAGTGCTGGGAATTTACTGATAACTAAAAAGCCTGACGGGTGCTACAACTCGGTTGATCCACTAGGATCGTCAAGACTTTGAAGAAGAAGAAGAAGAAGAAGAAGATACAAGTACATACTCTATTAACACAACATCAACATGACGAATGATTTTATAACAACTATAACAATAATAATAATAATATAACTGTCAAGTAGCACATTTTCCACCCTGTTCGGTTTACAGAGGTAAAGTAATACATCTGAACAAAAAACGTCCCATTACTGCTGTTAAGTATTAGGAAATCAGGGATGGATTTCAAACATTTAACGTACCAATAAAAAAGGGTTTCGGACGATGCCGGTTTATCGAAAGTGCGGTATTGAGACAGTACATTATTCACTTATCCTGCATTTTCAGTTGGAATATTGGATATTCAAAAAACTACTGAAATAATTATAAGTATAAATAATATGACTAAATACAATTTTGTATACATATGTACCTTCATATATATTACCATGTTTAGATTTATATTTGAAATAAGTAAAAAATTGAATATTTAAGAAATCATCAATTTCTGATTTAAATCGTCAAGCTGCTTGACAACTGTTGTCCACCGCATAATAACATTATAACTTAAGAAGTGCGTATACATTTATGTATTTATTTTTTATAAATAAAACTAGGAATATTAACCGATGCCAAAATCCGTGTACTTATAATTGTATGTGATATCCGGATATTTTTTCAGATAACCATATAAATCGGCAATATAGTCGTACATATGCAGGTTTATGAGATATTCTTTTAACAAAAGTCATAAATAAATAATAATTTATAATAACCATTAATGCAAGAATATAGCTTTAAATGAATTACAACCATATACTTTTTCAAAATCTACAACAAAATGACTGGTAAAGTACTAGCGTTTTTGCAACATTACAATATGCAATATCCGGTGATGGCTTCGATCAGCAAAATATTGTTTACAGCTTTTCTGTAATGGAGGGTTGGAGAACAATAATTATTTATTAATTTATATTTATATATAGTTTTGTCTTCAATATACAAGATAAAGTTAATGTCTATCGTTCATAATAAACATGAAATCACACTTGTTCTACAAGGTGCTTCATATTGACTGTGAATGATATACCCGTTACGCTCATTTTTGTTCTAGAAGCCAAGAAAAACAATAAGGAGCTGGTAGCAGCATTACTGGCTGTATTTGTTCCTGGAGGATGTGTGGTTGCATTCTTAATCATCTACTTATTCGTGATTAAACCCCGTAAGCAACATTTAATACTTATAAATATGCAGATCATTCACTAAAAAAGTGTTTATGTAAACATGTTTTAAAACACAAATAAATCCATTTGACCAACTATGGTATTACAATATAAGACTTTTTCATTACATTTTGTACTCATAATTAATTACTTAAACATTTTTATATTCTTGTTCAGTATTCTGGTTTTGTAATGACACGTGTTTTTCTCCAAATACAGAGGAGGACAGAGCTCAAAATACTGATGAACAGTAAGTACATACGTATTATAAAAATTCTTTTTTGGTAGCATTTAGACTTTTTATTAATTTGTAATTCTGAATATAAACGGTTTGATTGAAATTAAATAAACGTTATAAATAACAATGTATATCTCAAAATATATTTACAACTGTCTTCTATCATTTAAGTAACGAACTTGGACAGACATCGAATGCTCCGCTGGGTGAGTTAAAAAAAATAATAATGCCATAAATAACTGTACATTAGCAAACAGTGACGAATACGGCTTTTTTTAAACTTATATTATATAGCAAATTATGTGTTCATTAATTTACTTTCTAGAAATATACACTTTCTTTGCTTACAAAAACGTAAAAAAAACTAAATGTTTTCTTAATATTATCAAACAAACGAAGGGCATACTTACGTATGACGTGTTATAACACTTATAACGCATTTAAAAACAATAGTTATAGATTTTTCCAATTGCAGAAAGTCATGACGACAACATAGTTGATCATGCCGCCGTTCCAGAAGACATAACAGAGCCTGAAGCAACAATCAACACATCACTCGAGGTTTGTTGTGAAGATTCTACTAGGATCAGATATGTAAGAATGTGACTAAGATGCAAATACAGTTAATTGCAGTACTTTTCTTGTTCACAATTTAACCTGCGATTGCAGAAAAAAACTAAAGTTCATATTTCACTTTAAAACAGTATTAAATACCAGCACAGGTCTACATGATCGTACTTTGCTTGACAAACTTAAAGGATATTTACAGTGATTGAAGATATCATGCCCATAAGCCGGCTTTGAACGGAGCGTCATCTTTTCACGATTAACGTTCGTAATTTTAACCACTGTTTCATCAAATCACGGTTGTCTTTTATCGTATTTTAACGCATTGCTTAAAGTTATCATTATATTGTAGCTTTTTTTGACAACCACTTGGAAACAAATGAATTTTAAACATACAAAAATGTGGGTGTAACTTCGTATGAGATCGGCATAACATATGAAACCGTATTTCAGCCCGAACACATCTTAGTATCCGGTCGAAAGCATTGCACAAAGTTATAATCTGTTTATGCTTTGTATTTTGTTTTTCTGCATTTTGTGTATTGTGCAGGCACACCAAAATGACGAAGAACTGGGCAGTGACAGCCCATGGGAAATAAATTCAGCATCTGCCGAAGTATCGATGATTGACGGTCCAGGGCAGACGAATACCGATACCGATTAGATATGTAGGATTTCCTCAACGCCAAATTAAGCTAATGTTCAAACTATATGATCAGGCAAATTAATTCTCTAGAATATTTTTTTTTTATTCAACGCGTTCAGAAATTTTGTTTCTACAGTTTAACTTTCCCAGTCGTGTTTCAGGTAGTGTGCTTGTAACCAGCAACTCGGATAGCTCGGATAGCCCAGTTGTAAAGGCGCCGTACTAGTGTTCCGGCGGTCAGGGGATCGAGACTCACACCGGGCGAGAGTTGAAGGACTAGTCAATAGATAAAATCTATTCAATGTTAATGACCTTACCTATTGTGCGTCTACATTTTACTATAGACTTTGTGTTTACATTTCTATGCCACATCTTTCATCCAATAAAATGGCACATATTACATTTATGTAGAACAGAATGACGTGTGTAATATATCTTGAGGTATCTTGAGTTTTCCAGATATTAAGTTATTTCCTCACATTTTTTTTCAAGTAGATAAACCACCCATATGTGAACATTATCATACTATTGGTACTGCAACAACCTAACGTTTTGTTTTCGTTTTATGATGTCACTCTAAAAGGAACAATATAAAGAAGTGAAACTCCAGCTGCTGGAGCAGTATTGAATTTTCATTAAAAACAATTAGTTGGTCCTTTATTTAAAGCAAGTGACCGATTGCCCAAACAGTACAAAACAGCACAATACAAACCACGCCTACAACGATCAAGCTTTCCATATTTATTTTAGAGGAGCTAAACCCCAATGACGGTAAATAATCCTCTTTAAATGTCTAAATACTTGCATCAAAAATCAATCACATATCGGAAACACGCAACACAAACACTACTAACAACTACGTTAAATGTGTGCTTCAAAACACAAAAGTACTTTAAAATATTGTTCAACTTAATGTCGTAACATCGTAAACACATTAATCTAGGCATTTCGTGTAATTGTTCTTCTTTTAATTCAATATAAGACATACATTGTATACATGTATATGATCATAAAACAAAGTGATACAATGTAGCAGCAATAATTTTCAAACATCTTATACAAGATATGCTAATATATACATTTTTGATCTTGTGGTTTCCTTTTGATTAAAAAAAGAGTTAATATGTATTTTTTCTTTGGTTGTTTGTGATAGGTGTTTAAAACAAAGAAAACAATATAATAGTTATTAATAAGGATGAGTTGCATAAAGTGGGTAGAAAGCATACTGGACTTGTTATGAAAGTTTATTGTGCTTCCATTTTTGTTTATATATATGAAGTGTATCATTGTTTAGGGCTATTTCTTTTCCAATTTGAATCTTCAGTTTTAAATAATTGATACAACAGTTCATTTTAGGTGTTTGTTTTCTGTATTTCATGCTGAATATAAAATATTTCATTAATATAATTATGTAATTCACAGCGTTATTAACCTGGTTAAGGTTGCAAATAAAAAGATATTTATTTGAAGCTATGATTCTCTGGATGTATTTATATTGAAAACGTCTCAGTGTGCTATCAGTAGTTGATTTATATGGCATGACAAATATTTGTTTCCAATTAAATACTTTTTCACAAGAATGTTTTGCCATTTAGTTTGAGCTTTAGAGATTTCGGAAGTAAAATATTTTGTTCGTTTTGTTTTTGTTTTGCAATTATGTTTTCTAGGAATTTTTTTGAGTACATGGTGTGTTATTTGTATTGGTAACAGCTTTAATATGTACGGGTATACCTTTGATCAATGTGTAGTACATCAAGCAATAACTTGTAGGTATTCCGAATATGTAGCATAAGTTTTATTGTTAGTAGCTATGTTTTTATTGTTCCATAAAATGATTTACTGTTTATTTTGGTTTCTAGATTATGAGTAACTTTACACAATGCTGATAGAACATTCGATAGAAATATGTTTTTGGTTGAAATTTCATCTAATATATTATTGTCGATACTACATTACATTTGCCATATTTCTTTCTTTTGTATATATGTTCTTGGCCAAAGGAAGAATGCCGGATTGCCAATAAACTTTGAAACTTATTAAAAAAGTAAGGAGTCACCATATGTATTATGGATTTTCTGGTAGAATAATTTCCATTTACTCGTATTGGTATTTAATCTAAATATCTTTTAACCCAACTGCATTTTATTGCATTCAGGAATGAATCTATATCCGTTAGTCTGATACCTCCATATTCTACTGATTGAATTAATTGAGTTCGCTTAATTTTATCAGGTTTACCGTTCCATATGCAATTAAATATTTCTGATTTTATATCTTCAATACTATCATTTGGCGGGTTTGGGAGAACTGTTAGTGTATACATTAATTTAGGGAGTGCAAACGTTTTCAACACGGTGTTTTTTCCGATTAGTGTAAGTTTACGATGCTGCCATGATTTTAAACAACTTTTAATTTTTTGTAATTTAGGCAATATGTTGTTTAGAATTGTTTCATTTTCATTGTTTGTAAAGGTTATTCCTAACGTTGTTGTTTCATCTGATGTCCAGTTGAATTTCATTTCTTTTTTAAGATGAACATTACTTTGTTTAAATTTACCTACTCGTAGCACAGTGCATTTACTTTTGTTTAGTTTAAGACCCGATGACATTCCAAAAAGGGTTAGCGATTCTATTAGATTATTGAATAAGTCACTACTGTCTTTTAAAAAAATAAGTTGCATCGTCAGCAAATAGGGACTGTTTAATTTCTTCGTCAGGTTTAAGCGATATTCCCTTTATATGTTTATTTAATTGGATGTAGTGCAAAAGATACTCGATGCATATAATAAATAGCGAGGATGAAAGTGGACATCCTTGCCTTACCCATCGTTCGATGTTAAAAACGTGTAATTATTCTGTTAATATGTGAAGAATGTAATTTGGAAACACTTTACAATGTTCAAAATTGTAATTGGCTATTTTTAGTTCTGTTTTTTTTTTCGTTTATTTTTTCCCTATTAAACTTCTCCAAAATAACTAATTTTACATATGAAAACTTAAGGATATATATATATATATTGTAAAATTGCCATACAATTTATTCACTAGATCATGTACATGCCCATAAATATTGAAATATTGTACCTAAAAGATTAAACCAGTTATAACACTTAAAAAGTATGTGCCTTTTTCCTTAAACAATACCTATCTTCCTATATAACATGTTGTCAACAACAAATACAACGTTCAGTCTTCGTCCATATTATGAAAAAGATCATTAGAAGATTGGACTAAGACCATACCATGTAATACCTAATAGAGGGTAAAAAGCAGGTTTACATCTCTTGCTATCATTTTCGCTTTTTTAAAACTGAAGTTAATCTGAAAATCATGGCTATTTCAACAAGTTCTTTTCTAAAACCTTCTGGGTCCAGTTTCGATCTTAACTATATAGCACCGTTTATCATTTAATCATTAAACATGTTAACAGAGAAATAGGTAATGATTTAAAACATTTTGTATACCATTAAGTGTTTATTTAATATTTCATTATTGAGAAATACTGTATGCATGTTTTATTGCTTCTCTTTAAAAATACGTTCCATTACATACGTTAATAGTGTTTAATGCAAGTATTTGCTAAAAGATACACATTAATACTAGAATGTAGTAAAAGAAATTAATAAATGCAATAGTGTCTCCACTTGCAACAGTTAAATTAAAGTGTTTTTCACAGATTTCACAGGTTTCCAAGAACAGACATACAAATTGAGAGGAAATAAATGCTTAACTCCCTTAAATGCAAGCCTGGTGGGCTAGGCTGTAACGAATCGAAGTAAATATTCACCAAGACAAACACACACATGTTTATAAGGTTTCTCTTTCATGTTCCACGATTTTCTGAACGTATATCGATTGTGACTTTTAAGTTCGATAATTACATCATGTTTATTTTCAGGTTATTTTGTGTGTGTGTGTTTTTTTATTTTGAATTTATAGTACATTAAGACAAAATTGTGTTCTATTGTCTTTTAAGCGGTGATAAATGTTAAGAATTGGTATAATACTTTGAAAGCTGTAATATATATGTATATGTCATGATATTTGTCATTAGTTTGTGCTTACGCCACACCCCAACCCCCGAAAACTAACAACAACAATTCGAACAACAAAGCATTGATCATGCTTGTAAGTTTGCCCGCACATGTTAAGTATACTCCATATACTAGTAACTGTCATGGTCGGATTTGGTCAACCAATCGCTAATTTACATGGACTACTCAAATTACTCGAAAGAGTCACACACCCTGCAAATGTGCCATCGCCTCATCCAGCAAATGTTGTAAACAACAAAATAGCACAGCAAAACTATATATCTCAAGACAAGAGATCTGTAACTACAAGCAAGGTGAAGCCGATATTCGAAATGCAGCCCACAGTTGCTATTCTTGAACAAATTTAATTATTCCCCCTTTTCAACTAACAAATTCCGTTTAATAGTTTTTTATGCGAACTATTACTATCCTATTGTTACTTTTATACTGGTAACTTCAATTTTTGACAGCTATTTGGTTTTAAAAACCTTAAGTAAGGTTCCGATTTTGTACTTATTTCGACTTTAACATCCATGTACACACATTAGCATCAGCTTGTGCCTTTTTGGTGTTAACCATACGACCAATTTTGTTGTGTACATGTAAGGTGACAAATAATTTACCCCATCCACTACTTTAAATGAACTTTGTGTAGAGTTTACGCTAACACAGTGTACATAACTTCAGTTCCTTGATGAATAATCTTTAACGATGCTCCACAATGTTATCTGATATCTGGAATGTGATTCGAAACAACTTAGCAGTAGTGTTGTTTTTCCATTCAGCAATAACAACAAAGGCTACTTCATTATATTTAAAGTGAATGATAATTCGTTTGATGGAGAAATGGAAAAACTAAGAAAACTAGTTAGTAAATAAAACATTGTCAAAGCCTTTAGGTAGTTTTTCTTTAATGACCCATACCATTTCAAAGTTTTAAAAAACGCTCGAAAAGTATACAGTGCGTTAATAGCCCTAATAAGTATTGTGAAAGTACTTATATAGAATCATGCGTTATGTGAGTTATTCTGAATCTTTCTAAGATTTTACAATTTTAAATTGTCTTGAACTTTTTTCCTTACATTTGTTCATTCTTTGTATATTCTTAGAATTGTTGTCTGAGAACTTCAATCTTTAAACAACAACATAAATCATGTAACCATATCGTTCAATTAATAGCATGAACATTATTTTAAAGACATAGTATGGAGGGCTGTTTTCTCATCATATTTGGAAAATGAATATTACCCGTAAATTATTAATTTAACCAATCTAAGTTTAATTGGAAAAAATATTGTTTTTTAGTTAGTAACTTGTGAATGATACTTGATTTAAAATAAAACAATCGGAAACGTTAACATATCAGACTCTGTACAATTTATATTTCAACTTAAACACTCTTTATTCCTTTACGAAATATTTATTCTTCCAAAATATGAAAGTCAAGAAACAATAAGGATTTTTTTAACTAGAATTTGGAACAAGATACTTTTTTGCAATGGCTATTAGACCAAATAGCGTCTGTAAGTCAAGCCAAAAAATTCTTTGATTGTACTTATTAGCTTTCATAGTGAAATGATAAAACTCGAGATAGAATGAATAATCGAGTTGTCATTTACTAGTTCTCACTCTACTCATTCACCGCATAGCACCATTTACAATCTAATTTTCATTAACTGTCAAATGAATCAGATATACAGTAATAAACTTGGTGGTAAATGGGAAAGGGAACTACATAATTCATGATGAAAACCAGTCTGTTTACAAATAACCTACTAAAAAAAACGCCCCAAAGGAACATATTGTTTTTTTGTATTTCGTATCTAGAGGAGCACATTACATAGTTCCAAAGGGTCTAATAAGTCTGCTGACAGTGACTGAGACAGAAGTTTCAGTTTGAATTATAGTGTACGACTTACATGATTTAATTATCGAGGTAGCACAACATTTAATCCAGACCTAATGGCCATCATCGATTCCTCAATTTCGGAAATCTCCTCGTCCTGATCCTATTCTTCAACACAGCCCTGTAAATCCTGTAAGTTCACATTGAAAACAGTTCTGTTTATTCACAAATGGTTATAGTGTCCTCATTACAGCAGTTTTACCTTGTTTTATGTATTGCAAAGATATTTTATTTCGAAAGTTTAGCAAACATTTTTGTACAGTGATAACATATACAAGACGACCCATAACAATTTATCTATTTTTTCTTAAATTATCATTAATATGGGAAACTAACATTTGAATGCTATAATACACGTCTTGAAATTACTGCAAATCTGTGTTCGTGCATCGATTTATTTTTTACAGGTTAAAAAAGTTGTTATAATCGTTGTAAATGTTTCTTTGGAAAACATTATTCGTTGCATGATTTTTTAATGTAACATGTAAATGTAAGACAAGTCTAAGTTGAGTAACGGACAAATTGACTTTACAATAAGCGCAGTCACTTCCCTTTCATCAGATTGCATTTCATTACAGTACAAGGTAATCTTCGTTTTTATATTTCCTTTTATGTTTAATTAATGCAATGTTTTAATGTTTAAAAAAAAACAGTTGTTAAGTAGTTTTCTAAATGTTAAATTGTTACAGTCATAACGTAAACTTTGCAAGATATATACACACTTTTATAAAATTGTAAAAAATAGTATCATTAAAAAGTTAGAATACGTGTTGTAAAATAGAGGACATTACCTATAAGGTTATTATATCTATATATGATTATATATTTATTTGTATTTATATATATTTCAAGAATTATGCAGTGTTTATGCCCGAAATTGTTTAAGGTTCAATTTGCTATTTACTTGCGATGCCGTTCCTTTTCCAACTAACACCACTGGTATATTCAGTCATAGAGGTAGTCAAGCCAATATACAAGAGTTTTGCCATTGATGAGATTTGTATTAGTCATTTTGGCAAATGCATGTTGAAGGTATGGTTAAAGGCTGACCATGCTTTATTTTGCCATCTTTTTGTAAGCGCCAATCCCACGCCTGACATTGCTATTAAAAAATTGCTTGATTGCTTTGGTTTTCTTTTTGCATCAAGATGCTCATACTGTGAATAGAATGTATTAAATATAAATGACATCTGATTATTGGAGGACTATGGCTCTATATAGGGCAATATAGTATTGGAATGACATGCTATGCAATAATGTCTTGCTATTGAGGTTGTTACATTTTGTATTTATCACCGGAGGTTGTTAAAACTACAACCTAAAAGCTCTTATCCAGCCAAAGGAATTCGATATATATTAAATGCAATCAGTTCGAACATAAGAAGTGACGTTGATTTCACTTAAAGCTATTTTGTTTTTAACAACTACATGTACTAGTGTTTATGTTTGAAAGAGCTCGATAACTATTGTAATGCATCCTTTTGATGTTGCTGTTGTGTGTTTGTCGTGGAGTTCTTTGGTTAATGTTTTACGATAGGTATGATTACAATAAGAAACACAATAATGGCAGTTGTACGTTTTTAAGTATTTTAAGTATTTTAAGTATTTGTTAACTGGAACGTAATGATTAGTTTCGTCAGAAACGTTAACATGTGTCTTGTATTCGCATATATCGATTTGATAAGACGTTGTGTTCCGGACTCAGTTTATGAGACCTACAACATATAGAGCTTACACACTATTGAGGACTTAAAAGTGCATTCGTCCTTCGGTGTAATATAATGTTTAACATCTGAGTTGCGTTTAAAAAGAACCACCAGCGTGTACTCGATGACACTTTGTACTCTAACCGGAAACAATATAAGTAAATTGTGATTAAAGGATTTAAGAAGCAAAATTATGATTATAAGATGCATTTTCAAATAAAATCAACGAACACGCCTGAAAGAATCCATTTTTTTTTAATTTAGCAAACAATAGAAACATGGGTTCATATGTTAGGAAACAATTAAATCATAACATCAAAGCTTCGTTTAATTTAATGTTTATCAGTTTCATAACATCAAAGCCTACGGTGTTTGTTTAATTTACTGTTTATTAGTTGTCCGAACACTCGGACACTGTGACGTATGTTTTTATAAACCAAATGAAACTTCCGATTTGTTAATATATGAATAATTTATAATACCATCACTTTCAGTTCGTGTTGTACCATACTAGCACACGGGTATGCATGGTTACACATGGTTTATAAGAGGCCATTATAATGAGTGCATAGAACGTTTTCAGTTTTAATTTATTTGAACATCTGCAAAACGACTTTTTGCCATTTCCACACACGTACAAAAAAATTAGTCAAAGTGCGTAAGAACATGAACAAAAGTGTACGTATTAAATAACTCGGTGGTAAATGTAAACAAGTAATAGAGAGACAATATATAAAGGGTTTCTTACAATATTTATTTAAGAAGCAGCACATTATTTGAGTAAAGTATTTTTTTCTCACTTAGTCTAATGGCATCAGTAATTAATCTTGCAGCAGTGCAAGGCTCGAATATTTCGATTATGTTCTGTTTTATAGGTATGTTAAATGAATGTAGCCCTATAAATGAGAGTTGCTTGCTTTTTATGTCTTGAGGTATATGATACATTTTGGATTACTAACCCGAATGTAACATGTTGCACGTTGGAAAAATGTTGAAAACAGCTTGTAAAAACACGTACATGTTTATATGTGGTGCAAATAAAACTGAATGCAACTTATAAAATTCAAGTTCTTGTAATTATAGCGATATATGCTTGTGTTGCATTTTCAGCATTTCGCTCGGTATTATTAAATTGAATGCGATATCCTGAGTCGATTAAAAGGATTGACAATGAAATAATAGCACACGAACACTATCTTTCAAGCAACCACAAATAGTGTAGCTACACGTTTTGTTAAAATTGTTACACTTATTGTCTCAGATACATAATGTAAACGATGTCAATGTATATCATGTCATAGATGTGATCTTTCAAGTAAGAGTCGAAACGAAAATATTGACTGAGGTCTGATAATTTGCAACTACTAATGCTTAATGTTCAAATGAAAGTTGAAATGTATGGCGACCTTATAATTTACATGTCTATAAATCGACGTGTGTGGGTGCTGATTGTATTTCGCTTGACCCAATTGCCCCCTTGTATTTTATAGTACAATACTTTTTATTTTAATCCTTCACAAATTAGTTAGAGCGAGATAACATTCTTTGTTGAGTTTTAAGCCATCGATTGACAGCAACCAATCTTTGCCTGAAGCCGTTCATAAACTAAATGCGTTTGGTGAGATTAACATTTGAGTACTAATTAACTGCATTCATTGCAACTGAGTCATAAACGCGCTGAACAGGGATTTGTGTTGGTTCTAACAGCTCCTTGCGGATACGTTGCATATCTAACTGCACAGCACAAAATAATGACGTGACAAAACTGGTACATGTTAAATTTGAGCCTCCACTGGAGAAAAAAGGATTTATTGCATGAGTGTTAATAGTCGTCCCAGATTAGTTTGTGCAGTACTCAAAGGCTAATCTTGGACGACACTTTCCGTTTTATTTGTTGTTGTTGTTAAAAGGACGTTTCTTCGTAACAAAAATCCATTCTAAGCGAAAAGTGTCGACCCTGTGTGTACTGCATATGCAAATATGGGACGACACTACGCACACGCATTTAGCCCAGTTGTCAGAGAAAGCGATTCGTGAAAATTTTTTATATGGTTCATTACATTGTCCACTATATAGCTCTCAATGTTCGTTAACACAGAGCAATCAACCGAAACCTATGAGCGCAATGTAACTTTCAAGTATAGTAATTTTAATAGCATGGCCTTTTTAATAAAAACACATAATTGACTTCAAATAATAACTTAAAGCATCTTATTTATTTGCTTTTAATAGAAGTAATCAAAAATAGAGTCGACAAAGATAAACGCCATGTGGTTAACCCCCGCCTACCTACTTAAATTCTGTGTAGATTTAACAAGACACGTGTCAAACAATTGAATCTGTTATTATTATGATATATTTAAATTATAAAATTAATATATTACACTTTTAAATGTTTGTTGTTGTGTTTCCTTATGAATGAATTTTACGGGTCGCTATATTTATCATTCAGTTACTATTTACATGTATCGTGCCTCTGTTGCAAACATTGACCAAATAAAGGCAGGGTCGGATAAACTAGTTGATATCCGGCAGTACATCACGTGACCGTGATCTCACCGTAAGTATGTATTCCTACGCGCCGATTAACATGTTCTAATATTTGACCTTTGAAATTTATTTGGACGCATCATGAATGTTATCGTTAAATTATATATCATCCTTTTTTCTTCTTGAAAATATATCACCGAACCAGCTTTCCGTATTTATAATTGCCATTTACTTGATTACGCAATGTATGACGTATCTAGTGTGACGTCATTTCTCAGACAAAACATACTATCTAGTTTATCTCAGTATTTTTGGGACAACAATTTTGACGCGGTGGTTTTAACAGTATTTCCCAGTGGGCATCAAACGTTGTGCGAACGTTGCTGCAACGTAATATTTAGGTCGCAACCACGGCAACCATTACCGAACGTTGCCACAACGGTAATGTTTTGTATGCAACGTTGTGGCAACGTAATATTTAGGTCGCAACATCGGCAACCATTACGGAACGTTGCCACAACGTTGCATACAAAAAATTACCCGGACGTTTCAACAAACGTTGCAGTTTGGTTGTCTCGATGGTGTATATAAAAGTTTTTCCGACGTTTTTTTCCAACGTTGCTGCAACGTTGTATTTATGTTGCATTCAAACGTTGCAGTTTGGTTGTTACAATGATGTATATGAAAGTTTTCCCGACGTTTTTTTTCCAACGTTGCTGTAATGTTGTATTTAGGTTGCATTCAAACGTTGCAGTTTCGTTGTCACAATGGTGTATATGAAAGTTTTCCCGACGTTTTTTCCAAACGTTGCTGCAACGTTGTACTTAGGTTGCATTCAAACGTTGCAGTTTGGTTGTTACAATGGTGTATATGAAAGTTTTCCCGACGTTTTTTTCCAACGTTGCTGCAATGTTGTATTTAGGTTGCATTCAAACGTTGCAGTTTCGTTGTCACAATGGTGTATATGAAAGTTTTCCCGACGTTTTTTTCCAACGTTTTTGCAACGTTGTATTTATGTTGCATTCAAACGTTGCAGTTTGGTTGTTACAATGATGTATATGAAATGTTTCCCGACGTTTTTTTCCAACGTTGCTGTAATGTTGTATTTAGGTTGCATTCAAACGTTGCAGTTTCGTTGTCACAATGGTGTATATGAAAGTTTTCCCGACGTTTTTTTCCAAACGTTGCTGCAACGTTGTACTTAGGTTGCATTCAAACGTTGCAGTTTGGTTGTTACAATGGTGTATATGAAAGTTTTCCCGACGTTTTTTTCCAACGTTGCTGCAATGTTGTATTTAGGTTGCATTCAAACGTTGCAGTTTCGTTGTCACAATTGTGTATATGAAAGTTTTTCCGACGTTTTTTCCAAACGTTGCTGCAACGTTGTATTTAGGTTGCATTCAAACGTAGTATTTTTTAATTCTTTTTTTTTAATAATAAAAATAAAAAAAATATATACTGCCAACCGCTCTTTCGAGTATTATCGGCATATATGCACACTGTCGAGTCCGTTTCCTAGAAAGAACCAGTCATTGGTGTCTAAAGAGGAGATAATAAAACGCTCCCCGAGTAGGAATCGTACTTTATAATAATACAGTTCATGCATAGCATCAATAAAAATATGATTTCTTGTCAATTTTAGAAATTCATTTTTTTAAATTTTACAGATCAGTTGCTTAAACTTAAGGATGCTAAAGATGAATTTTAACTCAAAATCGCCGGATAAAATATTTTGTTTAAGTTGTGTTATGCATTAAAATGGGAGAATCTAGTTTCAAAGTTTCAACAAAAAATAAATAGTCAACATGTTTGTCTGAAACTTTCAATTGTCGCCGTGGTGTAGTGGATGAGGTGTCCGCCTAGCGATCGGGAGTTGGTGGGTTCGATTTCCACTCGGGGAGCGTTTCATTAACATTTCTATAGACATCAAATAATGGTTAATAATAAGAAACGAACTCGAACCGCCGATACTAATCGAAAGAGCGGTTGGTAGTAAATATTTTTTTTTATTTTATATTATTAAAAAAAATAGAATTTAAAAATACTGCGTTTTAATGCGACCTAAATACAACGTTGCAGCAACTAATGCTTGCTAAAGCTCGACCTATTTTCTTTTTCTAAGCCTCACCGGATAAACTTTCTCCATCTCGGCACAAACCATGTATTCTCTCTCTATATATATACACACCCTCAGAGAATATATTCATGGTGCAATTCGGCCAAATAAAGGTTTCTTTGAAAGATATTTTCGCACACTTCGTTTCTAAACGTTGTTATAATGGGTATTTATCCTGCGAACATCCACAATGCTGTATTTTATATATTTTAAAATTACTTTTCATTCACATATATCAAATGCTTCATTGTTGTAGTTATTTATATAGATCCATGTCATACGGGATAAAAGCAAAACAATATGACTTAACCTCAGATACAAAAAAAGTTATCAACACTGATCACGAGGGATATGGGATAGAGCCCCCGACTGGTCGTTGACAGACCAACAATTTTCTTGCTTTGGTAGCTTATGCATTTAATTATTGGGAAAATATCTTTTTTGCTATCTTCCACAAACATTATTTTTTCGGTTTTCCTTTGCGATGTCAACATGTTCTAAATCGGACTAAATGGAAATTTAAGAATCTTTTGGATTCTTATATTGATAATAATGTAAACGCTTTTAACATTTACGTATGTTTCTGATCATAAGTGGGACGGGATAAATGTTGATATTTATTTCTCAACAAGATCACATAAACGTTCGCACATATAAGTGATTATTTTATAAAATGAGTACTTTAACCTTAGTCCTATACAAATAAGCGGGCGGAAGAGAGTTAGCATTAAGTGTCAAAAAAGTTACATTTCATGTGGTAATTATCTATATCCAATCCGGATTGCACGCCATTCATCATGTGAATGCCTCCGGTTCAATAAGGATACACATTGTTTGCTTCAAAATGTTACCACTTACACCTTGTAAAAAAGCAACATTCCGTGTGTAGTTACAGTTATTTAACATTAACATACAAACCACATTAACGTCACCATGCGTTTTGCGTTCTTAAGGCCAGTTTTCTATATTAATAATGTTATTTATTTGACATGAATATTACTGGTTTTCACTCATCTTTGTCCTAAAATTGGATTTAAAAATGAATACAATACCATCAAGACAAAAACATTTATATTTTTGTAAGGAAAAATCGTGTTTGTTGGTAAAAAGAACTGGCGGCGCTCCAAGAAAACGGAGCTTAATCCATGTACGTAAAGTGTTGTTCCACAAAAGCCTGTTCAGTTCGTATAGGCTTATATGGGAAGACACTTTTCGCTTTTATTGTGTTTTGCGTTTCAGGAAAGTCTCTTCATCACGCAAATACAGTTTATGCGGAAAGTGTCGTTCATGAATAGCCTGTGCGGATTGCACAGTTTAATCTGGGACGAGACTTAACATACATTATACTACATCTTTCCAGAATGAGGAATAATTAGTTGTATTTTATCCCTTTAAACTTTATATTTGAAAAGTAACACATCAGAAATTTATTGAAATATAATTATCAACCACGTTATGAAAAACAAAAACGAAGTTTTGCTATCAACTTATGATAGATTTTTTGTTTAACTAGAGTCGGTAATAATAATTTGAGCGAATACTTTTCAATCTTTTATACTGCAAATATGGCCGATGGGGACCATGCCCTGGGGAAGGCCACGTTGTTCTTATTGTGTCAATGCCCTCCAAGCTGATAGCCTGAAGTTTATCAATTTCATTTGAGTACTCTTCGCTTTGGTTTTCTTTTTATTAAATACATTTTTAATCACGTTTTACCCATACTTTTCACTAGTGAATTATTATGCATAGCTATATAAAAAACAATTGTCCGAATAAACACGCTAACCGGATGGATTTATTATCTGAAGGAGAAGCATTCGAAAGTTTAATGTAACATTATTTAGCATATTTTGAAAGCAAACCCTTAACAGTATGATGAAGTATGTGTACTGAGCATTGTGATTGAATATTCGAGCGCGATTCTCGTAAGATTCAGTATAAGTATCGTTTAACGCTCACTATATTCAAATTTATTACTTCTGACTATTCTGCAACTACTAATACAGAATTTAAAAGAGCTAATCAAAATACACATACAAAGATACACCCGATAAACGAATGACGAAAGTCCCTGAGTTAAAACAAATAAGTTTAAGAGCTAGAACATTGAATTTTGTAAACACTAGTTTATATGTCAATAACAAAGACACGAACTGATGTAAAGCGTGAGTTGTGTTCAATAGACATGATTTAATCTATATCCCACTACTCTCACGATTCGTTTACAACTGATAATTATATTTAAAATTACTACGCTCAAATTACTGGTTCACGATTCACGTTTTGCATTCAAATGACCGCTCATAATTATATTTGTATTGATGTGCGTCTGTCCGTCCGTCCGTCCTGGCCACTTGCTCCTCCTACACTATTAGCACTAGAACCTTGAAACTTACATACATGGTAGCTATGAGCATATGTGCGACGGTGACAGTGACGGTATTTTGATCTGACCCCTGGGTCAAAAGTTATAGGGGTTGGGGAGGGGCCAGGTCAGAGATTTTCACTTATTTTATGCCCCCGGTATGGTGCATTGGCCATAACTTTTGCAATATTGATGATAGCAACTTGATATTTGGCACGCATGTGTATCTCATGGAGCTGCACATTTTGAGTGGTTAAAGGTTTAGGTCAAAGGTCAAAAAAACAAATCCAAGGGAAGTAATAAGCTTTAAAGGGAGGTAAGTAAATAACCTGCCAAATGATATAAAAAAATTAAAGTGGCGCATAGAGTTACACAGTAGTGGCGCAGAGATGTATTTAGTATTCAATTGTTTGTGTTAACTCATCTGTGAAATGGTTTAGCTCAATCTAATGTTTATACAAGGGATCATAAAATATTGACGCAAAGGGACACCTGTATGTGACAGAAGAGATAGAATGCAGTCAAGCATAAAAAGCATGAGAAACTCATGAAATATAGCCTCAAGAATCTATAAAAGGGCTGAAACTTTCAATTTGTGCAATTACAATTTTAGACTCATTTATTTACTGAAAATCTGTCAAAATGTTCAAGTGGGAAAAATGTGAGAAACAATTTAAAGCAAGATGTACTTTGAACAGGAACATCAAAGACAGACATGAAATTCAACATATTCATTGTTGTGTACAAGATTGCGATAGAAAATTTCTGAGACGCTACTATTTAGTCAACCATTTAACCTCAAAACATAACTTTTCCAAAAAAGAAGCAAGAAGATTGGCTATAAGAGAGCATGTTCAGTCATCTCATAAGTCATTCCAATTAGGATGACATGTACATAATTGACTACAGTGAAGTTGATTCATGATTAGATTTGATAGGAGAGCAGGATGAGGAGGAAGAATTAGGGTATAGATGTTCACTCATTTTTAGGTTATTTTACATTAACTTCTTCATTTCTACATTGAGTTACTTCAAATTTATACTGAACATCTCTTATGACAATACGGTCAATGCGGCGTGGGGATACGCGTCGGCCTCTGCCGCGCCATTTCTAGATTATTTATGTCTTTCTTTTTTCTCTCACGCGCTGCCACTTTACATTTCGAAATATCGGAATTTGAATAATTTGAAGAAGTGGGTTGGTTTAAACAAATATGTACAACACTATAGCATCCATCCATGAAAGCTTATCAAAGCGCTTAAGGCACTGAAGTGGTTCGCTGTTGTAAAATCTTAGACGCAACTCAGTTTTCCAAATTATGTTATAGCTTTTTATATCGCAAGTTTGAATTGTACACAACCCGTTCAAATGTATAAAGAGTGTGTCTTAAAGCACAGGTCGAGGTGTTTTTGTTTTCAAATCATTTATTAAAAAGAAAATGTAAGTTTCATTTTGGGAAAACTGGGCTTAATGCATATGCACTAATTGTTATTCCAGTACCAGAGACCAGAAACAAATCTACACGGTACCATCACACATAATGAATTCGAAAATATAAAAAAGCTGAACAAGAGTACAAACATGATTTTAATGTTCAAAAAGGTACTAAATGTTTCCATGTTATTTTATTCGAATATTTTTTATGTATTCATTGTGTTGTCTATTCTGAAACTTGCAATATATGATGAAAATGGTTCATGTTTGTCTGAATCTTAGTTTTGATAATGCAAGCCAAAGGGAAATGAATGAATAACAATTTCTCATTTGTTGCGTGTTAAAAGTAAATGATACTCAATAAATATTTATTTATAATACACATGGATAAAAGGTAATGTGAACCTTTGCTATTGGTCCATTTTGTTTTACCATAATCAGTTGAATTTCGGAATAATAAGTTATAATACATTTTTGTTAGGAATTACACACATGTTATGTCAACATGCATTTATTGCCAAAGGAGCGTTTAAAGCGTTCGGTTGGCGGGGCAAAATAAGGTTCTCGTCAAGCAATATGTTTGTTTCTTCAGTATTGATATGTGTTTTGATAAATTTGTAGATTGTGTTTCCGTAACAGATTATAGTAAATATTCAGTCTTCAGTCTCCGATCTAATCACGTGAAATACGTTTCAAGATAGTAAACCTTTCCGATAGTTCCTATATTTTACTCGTTCATATGTTTTCATTGATCGACTTTATAAAATATGATGGCTGGTTAGTTTTATTGTTGTTCAATACCATTGGTAACACTATTACGTCTTAAGAATTTTATTTCGAAAAAAAAATCAACCATGCAAATTTAAGCACACGTAACAAACAAACAACTCAACACGCTTAAATTTGACGTTATTTTTGTTTCTGGCACGGCTTTAAAATATTGCAATGCTTTTGTATTTGGGACTTTTGTTAAAGGAACTGTCGTTTATTTATGTAATTTGTATTTTAGCGCAGCTATTCAATATGGATTTGACCTAGATTCAATTATATGCAGTGGGAACATTGAGTGTTAATAGAATCGCGCAAACGTTTATGTTCAGGGAATATAAACTGTCAACTACGATTGAAAGTATACCAATAACAGTTGGAGAATAAACTGTACACAGTTGTATAATGTCATGTAATGTAAAGTAATGTGCTATAATTTTTATATAAATATATTATAATACTTCACATTTGTGGGAGATATAAATGATTATGTGTTATAATCATAAAGTTATATTCAATCACAGAAACAAATAACTATTGTATGTAGCCTCCAAATTGACGCTGCAAAAATAATTTCAATATGTCAATTCACGGTTAAATAATATAGTTAACGACTCCGCTAATTGTTTTATTGTATAACCTTATTGTTTAAATGAGAAATTATTAAATGTACCGGCGGATTTGTTTTGCTAGTAAATAGGAGAAACCTATTTAATCGCAAATTTGATAGAGCTTACATTTCTTGTAACGATTTGTACAAATTGTATAGAACATTAATGTTTTGTTCACAACCCGATAATTAATTCTAACTTGCAACTCCAAAAGCTTTCTATAAATAGCGCGCGGATGTTTTTATACAACCACATAATCAGGTTTTTAATAATTTGTTGTTAACTTGTGGTCGCCATTTTTGTTCTGATGTTAAATATTAAAAATAGTATGCTTAGAGGGATCCTAGTAGATTTTCGTCAGATAGTAACATTATTAAGTCTGGAGGATGGTATACACCAATTCAAATCCATATAATTAAAGACGTTTGAAGTGACAATATTAATAACAAAAACATACGTTAGTGTAATCAGAGAAAAACGCATAGATTTTTAAATTAAATGTTATAATATTTTCTGGTTAGTCCCATGTAACCTTTGTCAATAGCTTTCAATAAAAAGCGCACACCAACATCCTTTTTTTGGACGGTTTATAAAAAAATTAATTTAATGGGCTCATTTCTTATCGAATGCATTATGATGAATAGTTTAATCCGTGTGGTTACTAGACGTATATAGCTGCAATATGCAAGCTCGTTATAATAAGTATGCTTTATGACAGTGCTGTGATGTGTAGAAATTTATTTTATAGATTTTATTGATACTGTAACTTATATCCTGTCAGAAAATTGATTCCATTAACATTGAAAAACAATTGTTAATGATTTATTTTAATTCATTTGGTCTTTTTAAAAACACTGTGCGCAATCGATGACGAACAATAAGTATTTTTTTAAACATTTTATGTAAAGTTTCGTTTGATTTCGAATTTAAAGAAGATGCTTTTTATTCGGCCGTTGTTTTTATCTTGTTATTAATTATTGCAATTCGTTTAGAAAAGTATAGTTCAACAGTCAGACTTAAACTGAATTCAGGCGCCATTCTGTTCATTTCACGTCGCACTTTGGTTTTATTTCGATTCAGCAAAAATGCCCGGGTTTGGTCAAGTTCCGACCCGCTTGTTTCTGACAATTTGTTACTATTAAATATAATAAGAAATCGTCATTTGTTAAAAAGAAAAAGAAAATATAGGGTAGATAAGTCGGCTTTTTCTTCGAAAATTTGTTTACAATTCCCGACGAATATGGAATGACAGTAAAAATAAATCAATATAGAATTCATTTTAGTCATTCTTAAACATTTTATTTAATTTCATAAATTTTAAAGCTATTTCAGCGAATATGATCAAATATAACACAACCTTATATTCAAATTATTGAATATTCACAAATTTAGAACATATAATAGAAAAAGGGATCGTATTTAACGAACCAACTATTAGGATCGGCAAAAAGTGTCATTCGGGGTAAGCAAAACAAGAAACGTTCCTTATTCTTTAAAGAATAATAAGCACATCACCACTTAACATATATGGAATGACAAATACAGGTGTTAAAGACATGGATTCATGCAGTTACACCGTCAAGATTTGGACAAAGACTAATATTTTGAAGGACGATCGACTTAGTATTCCATTTAACTCATACTTGATTATTAATTTTAGACAGAAGTCATGAAGTTGGTGATTTGTCTTATCATCGCAGCTGGGTGCGTGTCCGTAATTGACGCACAATTCTTACTACCTCACGAACCAAGAGTAAGGCAGCAACAATTTACGTCTCAGGTTAATATTATGGGAGATTTATGCTTTGCTCTGATGCTTTGCTTCGTCTTACGCTGTTTTCAAACTGTTCGTGCAAACTTTGGACGATGATTTTGTACGAAGCGTTGTGCGTAAATCAGGTAGATTTCATCGTGTTTTTTACGATTGTAGAAATTACCAGCGCAATAATTGTTTTCGAAATTTACCAATGACCCCAAAGCACAATTGTCCATGTCTGCATTATTTAAAAGAATAGTAAGTTGGTTCCTTGTTCACAAAGTAGGTTCACATAACTCTCTAACTTGTTGATAAGAGTAAGTTTGATAAAATTGTTTTTTGCATTCGAATATACAACACACCTCAAAATAAGCGTTTCATTTTAATAGTTTACTAAACCTTAAATGCTACATATTTTTTTTAACAGAGACAATATAATTGTATTTTTATTTACAATTACAACAGATACCCTGATCGACATGTGTGTAGAATGTGAGTCATGTAAAATCATGTTTAATGATGTTTGGTTAATATGAAACATACGACATTATACAATTGTATAGGATTGAGTCAGTTCTTTTTAGTATTTGTAAAGCCAATATGCACATATCAATACCTATAAAATGGATATTATTTTGATATTTTAATTTCCTAAACATAACATGACGTTAGTCAGGAAACAACTATTTGTTCTTAAAACTGACTATTTCAAACGTCGAAACTCACTATCATTGTTAAAATGTATCAATTTACTCTGATTATTCCCAAAAAGGCGCTAAATTATTTATACCATTACACGAAATTATTAATTGTTATTGCTATTGTTATTCTGTCTTTTAGATAGCAACGGGCCAATGGCTGAGTTTGTACTAGGTGAAGATCGGAGGAACGCAAGGTGCGTTTAGTAAAGCCAAATACATTTGGCGTGTCTCTGGTAACACAGTTACACGAACGAGTTCAGTCGGGTATGTTAATTTCTTTGTAAAATCAATAGCATATGTACACATTCGTGATACATGCTGCAAATATCTCCATGAATTTTGTAGCATAACTACTTGTCAAACGAGAATAAGCAATTTCACTATGGGAGGGGACCGGGACCCTTCTGGTGCAGCACTGCTAAGAGAAGGTAGTTTAGAGTTTGATGGTTTTGTAGGACATTGTCCTTTGTTATTGTTTAAAACATTTACCTAAGACAGTGGTATTACATTAATGGGGAAAGATTATGCAGGTTGAACTGTAATTTATCAAGCCTTTTATCAGGTTCTTTGGTTATGTATTGTTCGTCTTACCCGGTAACTTGGCATGCATTCATTTTGAATAAGCTCTTCACAACGTTAAAATAATGTGAACATCGACATTGGTTGTCTGATATATCCCGCTTCTGGTCATCAGTTTTAAAGACCAAGCATGCTACGCGCGTGATTAATTTCCCTTTAGTACACATGTTTTATGTGTGGACATATTTACAACGGTTTGACGCAAGTTAGAACATAATTGTATAAATCAGTTTATTAGATCTGGCACAAATGTCTCCTTATTGACAATGATAAAATAGTTAAAATATAAGATATTTTATTTTTGAGCACACATGTCACAGGATTGAGGCAATCTGTGCGCCCTAAGGTAAATATATACATATGTAAATTTGATAAATCCGTTTTACTTGCACATGATTATGAAGTCACATTTTTGTTTTTTACGTTGTGTGACGTTTATGCTGTAAAACTCGTAAAGCTGTAGAGATTTTAAGGTTATAAAATAGGTAGTATAAAGCATTGGTTTGAAAATTAAGACATAATTTTCGAAAGATATTATTGAAGTCATCTTCAAACCTAAGAGTGTTAATTGCTTGTTAATCAAGACTTTTAAAGTATATGTGTTTTACATTTCGCTGGTTATCTGATAGCTGTAATTGCGCACAGGAGTCTTCTGAGATATATGTGCCTGCGCGTCGTTTATTAGTAAACTTCTACATACATATTACCGGAGAGCATCGTCAAAGCGGGCGTGTCATTATTTAAATATAGATATCGGGAAAATGCTGACAGCTTTCAAATGTATTTTTCGATTATGTTTTCAGTTTTAATCGGGGCGGACTTATTCTTACTTTGTGATCAGCGCCACCATTACCTTTGTCATTAAGAAATATCCACATATTTCTGAAAAGATGCGGATTAAGAATGTTAACAGCTTTCTATGCGTCTTTGTTCAACGATGACTTTACTTGCTGACCATGCTATATTTTTTCATGCAGTTAGTCCAAGTCACAAGACCGAAGCTTTCTTCAGCCAAGATCCCAGCAAGTACTTCTGGTGGCCCATCTGTCTTTCCCCAGGTTCTACATCTGGCACATGTTCAGATGGCTTCTTCGACCTCGTGATCAAAGACACGCGTACGAGTAAGTAAAAGCAATCACATAAAGGACTACATTTATAAGCTGAATCCATTTGTGTTGAAAATATTTCAGAACCCAGACTCATATCCATCATAAATTCTTAAAACCGTATTTTATCTGTGCAAGAAGCTGCAATGCAAAATGTAAATGGAAGGATTAAAGAGTAGGGACGTTTATGCATTTTCAGTATTTTAATATTTCATTAATCGAACACAGATATTTTTTAATTTATTTTTATCCCAATAGAAAATGTATTCTCAGTTCGCGTACTTATTCCGGTGCATTATATATAACACGTGTGTAACTTTCAAAGTGTCAATATGTCGGCACAGAAAAAATTTGACAAATTGAAAACCTGTAATATTTTTTGTTAATAAAATAAATGTTTATAACATATAAATACATTATCCACTATCATTGTAAGCCAAGGTTTTTTGTTCATGTGCTGTTTGCAAAATTTGGATTCTTAAAAAATTGAATTTTTAAACTTAAGTAAAAATCGATTTATGTCCAACTTATTTCTTTTGCAACAAGTGTCTTCTGATGCTGTCCGACCAATTGCTCAAAAGCATATAAGCAATTAAATAAAATATCATGCAATTGATATTTCAATTCCAGATCTGACGGGAGACTTAAACCTCGGGACATGATTGCCGCTGACCTGAGAGCGACCCGTGGCCTCACCTTTGACAACCACGTCGTCACCTACGTGTGGATCGGAACTGGTATGGGATGAATATATTTTTGTTTTATCGCTTATTTACTTAGACAATGTGTCCGACATTTTTATTTACTAATTCAAACCATATACATTAAACATAATAAATGAAATTTATATACATGACTTGACTTTTGGTTGAGCGTAATTACGACTTTCCTGAACGAGGTTTACAGAATGTTGTATAAATATTCACTAAAACCACAGCATGGCCATGCGAATGGTCAGTAGAATGCATGAAGGGGCCATTGGACACGCTTACATGTCTTAGTATTGGGTTAGAAGTATTGAGATCATGTGTCTCTGTCAGTGCATGAAAAGGACCATTTTCAGAACTTTGTCTTTATAATCCGTCGTCACTATATCACTATATCACTTTTGTGAATGGGTGAATCATGTGTATCTAGTACGGTTATTTGTGTAGATTCTGATTCAGGCTTATGTCATGTATATTGTTATTTGAGTAGTTTGTACTGAGTAGTTTTTACGTATGTTTTATGATTAAGCCTCCTCATCGTAAACACATAATTACGTGTCGGCTATTTAATTCAGCCATGACTACGTTAGTATTGTGAAGGCTTATGTTATACTGTGTTAATAATTATGCTAAAATCTGCCGCTGGACTGGAACAACAATTAGTGCCAATTTGGGGGGAATAGGTTGCTTTTTTCTGCGTTGAACTTTTGGTCCGCTATTGAACCTTAATAATGTGTTGGCATTTTCATTTTAAGTTCGAGCATGTCTATGATTTACTTTTTTTATTATATATTATCAGCATATTGTCACTGTAGATCACTTGTATTTTTGACATTTCAGAATGTCCGAATCCATAAGACGAGTAAAAGCACGGCAATCAGCAGGAAGAACAACTAATACCCACGATATAATAATTAAAACTTTGTTTTCGTATCCAATTCATACTTACAATCTTTTGGTGTAGCTTATTTATGTAATGACATTTTCCAAATGTTCTGAAAACTAAGAATTCATCAAAATAAAGACCATGATTGCAAACAAAACATTCCACCGAATTGGTTATTTTCCTGTCTTAATTAACCAATAATTACACTTACGACGACACAAAATAATATTCTTAAAGCTAAAAAGTTCTTAAAGCGTAATACATACGGAATATAACGCTAGTCAATTGTTCCAACAGTTTGTATCAATCGAGTGGATTGTGTGATGACGTATCACACGGGAGGCGGAGCCTCGAGTGTGATGCGAAATAGCACAAGCCACAAGTAGTCCGGCTAGTATGGTAATACGGTATCGGAAAACAGCGAGCAGCATAATACGGGATTTATTTAAACGATTGAAACAACCTGTATTTTGTTAAAAGCATTAAACAGGTATATTATAAGTCTTCTTATTAAGAGTTATACAATTTGAACGGTAACACCTTTGTAGAACTTGTGTAGGTTTTCAGGTTACACGTTATCCTTTGTATAATTTCTACCCAATTGCTAATTGCACGGTTTCTTTGCGTTAATTTACAATTTCTGGTCATAGTTACGGTTCAATAAATAATTTTAGTTCTTACTTATTAGTGTATAACCAGTTAAATTTATCCAAAAATCATTCCAAAATTGAACGGATAAACAACGTTCGTAACAGCGCACAAGTTAGATGCATAATACTTTTCTGAATTGATCCGTTTGATTATTGAACGATGATGTGCGATATAAGGCCATTGACTTTCAAAGAATTGTATCTTGAACATGAACGACGAAATTAGGATTATACATACTAAAATGCGTATGAACTGTGCATGAAAATTACATCCACATAATATATATATATATATATATATATATATATATATATATATATATATATATATATATATAAACATGCAGATGCGGTGGTTATCGTTCTTATCGTAGTTAAGAGCAGACTGATTTGCAACGCATACCACAAACCTTAGTTGTCCGTAGGTGATTCATAGTTCAGACCTGAATTTCCGAGAACACACCATTCTTAGCTTGCGTATGTCGTTTGCTACTTACATTCTGATTGTGTTTGTTGTAAAATTACTCAGTGAAATCAATCGATGTTTTATCTAAAATACATGTTGTACATACATAAACCGGTAATTGCCCTGTCGTCGTTGTAAAGTAGTTAATGTTAGGCTAAGAAGCTTGCCGAGCCGTTTTTTTCAATCAGTGCCGGGCCTGATATATTACAAAATGCGTTTTTGTTGACTTTTTGAGTTTATTGCGTGGAATCTTATTTCATTTGTTTTTATCAAAAATGAATAGAAATCGTTGTAGGAAATTGAAATAATCCGTAAAACTAAATTTAGATTCACATCATACATGCATGATATACATGCTGGCGAATTCAACTGTACAGACATTTTCGATTTCAAAATTAAATATCTGCCTTATTTCGCATTTTTCGACACTATTCTTCTTACCTTTTAATTTAATGTATATTTAAATGTATGTATAATAAGTTATTTACACATTTGATATAAATCCATAAATACTTGACAAAATCGTGCAGTCCCGCTTTAAACGGGTATTGGAAAAACACGATCCACTTTTTGTATTGATTTTCATCGTAGAATGCACAAATTATATCCCCTTGATATGTACCATATCTTTATGTTACCCATGTTTTAAAAGAGATTGCCCATTGTGTATTTTTCGTGAAGGTATTACTTGGAACATAATTATAAACATGACCTATAATTTATACACAAGTACTTGCACGCGTTAACGCTTTTGCATCCATCGAAATTCCTTTCTTCAACCACACTTAATCTGCAAAAAGATGCCTAACACGATTTGCACCAAAATGTGAACGTGTGTCTAAAAACTTAAGTTCAATCCTTTTTGTGGAATTTACTTACTAGCTGCCTTCAAGTTAGATAGGTAAAGAATACGTTCAGTTTAAATGCTGTTCTCGGTTATCGAAGTTGTTTGTAATGCGATTCCCACCTCGGTAACTGGGGTTCAATAAACGTTCTCAAAAGAATGTGAGTTGGGATTAAAGGTCACCACTCCATACATTTGGGTGTTCCTCCGGGTGCATCAGGTTCCCGCACAATACAAGAACACACCAGATTAGATACAATTCAAAAGTCGTCCCAACTGTCATTAGTATTTAATGTTAATTACCATCAGGACGGGGAAACACTCGGGATAATGAAATATGCCGCCTTACGGGCGGAAGGGAATTAAACACACACACATATATCCAAGCAGCTTTTCACTCGAATGTTGGAACATTCAATTAATCATGACGTCAAGGGTACATACTGTTCATACAGACGCAATCTTGCGGCTACACTTGAAACAAACACACAAATTTACTCTATAATAGAACTTAAATTGTAATAATTTAACATTTGTGTATACACTTAACATATATAGCCTGTTATATCATGAAATGTTTTAAAGTAAGTTATACCCTTATTGGTAACGCGATTTGTGTATTATGTGCATGCATATTCTTTACGTTTCGAAATTGTCAATGTAACGGCTAGTTGCTCTTAAAAATACTTACAAAGACCTTAGTCGGGTCAATATATAAAAAAAACACACATTCAACCCCTCAAAATTTGCTCCTGGTAGGGTAGAATGCCATTCATAACATACCAAAAGTTTACCAAAATCGGACCACCGGAAAGTTGTTTTTGTCATGATGGCGACCAAGATGGCCGCAAAAACATATGAAATATGATAACTATGTGAGTATTCACTAACATTTCATTTTTTGTGTGTCTATACTTAGGTTTTGGAGAAACTAACACATTCAAATAAAACAATAATTGTGTAAGTATATTTCGTAACCGAGAAATCCAACATGGCGTCCAAATAACCGCTAATACAATGACCGCAAATGCATAACTATTGACTTAAACTTGTTATTATTTTTTCGCAATTTTGTAAAAATAGATTTTCATGTTTTGTTTAAAATAGTTATCACTAGTATAACCTTGTATTCCCTTATAGAGGATCAAGCACCATAGACAACAAAATATAAAAACAGACCACCATTATACAAACATATCAAACCTGCGTATACGTATATTTCGTAACCGAGAAATCCAACATGGCGTCCCAATAACCGCTAATACAATGACCGCAAGTGCATTACTATTGACTCAAACGTGTTATTATTTTTTCGCAATTTTGTAAAAATAGATTTTCATGTTTTGTTTTAAATAGTTATCACTAGTATAACCTTGTATTCCCTTAAAGAAGCTCAAGCATCATAGACAACAAAATATAAAAACAGACCACCATTATACAATTATATCAGACCTGCGTGTGCTAAACACTGCCTCATACAGGTTTGATTTTTAGGGTTGCGTCAACAATGCCATTATATGAGGCCCTTTGTGTGTAAATTGCAGCATTTCAAATCAGAACATTAAACAAGTTATTATTGTCTTGTTTGACGTAAATGATTAAATAATGAGTGCAAACTAGTGTGAAGCTTAAGTATGATCTTGTAACTGAGGCTGTCATTAAGTACATAAAAATGTCGTCAGCAGTACACAAATTATAAATACATTTGCAGTTATGCTGCAAAGCAAAAGTTGTGGTTGTTGAGAACCACAAGGCAATCATTTGGTAGTTTTGAAAGTCATTAAGATTGCAATCTCTGTGGTGGTAAGGTTAAATTTGACACGATGCATTTTGGCTGGGTACGTACTGAACAATTTGTTTTTGAGGCCTGTGATTCCCGTTCATATGTCATATGGTTATTTTATGGTAAAGACACAAAGCGCAAGGTTGCGGCAGTTGGTATGCTATTATTGTAGCAGTTCGTTCACAAGCTGTCATTGCACCACTACAAATTGGACTGTTCAAATCAATCATCTACATCACTCAAAAGTAAATGTCGAATGCAGCGGATTTTTTGGAACCTGATATCCTGGGCATTGATAAAGATTTGTTGGAGATGTCTGTTCTCTCTGCCGCCGATAGTGTTTATCACAATACCATCACCATTGACGGCACATGTACTAGTCATGGGATGAGTGTCAATACATATAGTATCCCCGAATCACGGACAAATTTTCTGCTTCCACAAAAAACAGGCCATAGAGCTTAACACTAGAAATAAGACACAATTCCCATCTTGGCAAGGCATGCTTGTACTGCGGAAGTGTTTGAGGACCTGACGAGATATCTAAATTATGACAAGAGGGTCGACATTTTGTGATAAGTCTCCTTCAGCTTAAGGCAGATAACATCAAATTGGCAGGGAATGATGCATATTTTGCTTCTAGAAAGCCAGCACACTGAGCAGTCGTCAGTCAAACTCTTGCTTATAATCATGTGTACTCTGGGGATAAGTCGTGCATTGTGTTAATATGAAACTCTGTTTGTAAACCTGCCATGAAGCATAACCATCCTACTATCATAACGGTTGACATACCCTTTCTTTTGGAGTCTTCCGTAATCATCATTGAAGTGCCATAAAGTAGTTGCCTTAAAAGTATTGTTCTTATGTTTTGGTGTTTTTATGCACTTATGAAATTGCTGGGATCCATAGAATTCATCATTGAAGGAACCGGTCAAAAACATACTTAAGACTGTCTATACGGTAAATGCCATTGTGCAAATTATGACAGTAAAAGCTTCAAGTCAGCTTTGCGGAAACATTGTCGTGTTGAAAATTGCCTACACAGCAAGCTCATATAAGGAAGATCCCAAGATTCAGATACTACTTGATCACGCAGAGGAAGGTTTTCTCTTCCATTCTTAGGGGCGACACGTCGCCGCAGATGCTTCTCGTTCTGACATTTAGATCAAACTCGAGTGACTACAGAGAAGAAGTTACATGAACTTGCCCAACCAACAAAGACAAACCAATTATAAACGGCCACCGGAAAAACTTTGCGAAACCGAAATTTCGCAAACTTAAGTACCCTTTTTCTTAACGATTTGCTACTTTGAGACATAGTATGCGATAAAAGTCTTATCGTTGATTAATAATTGGTTATTTTCACTCAAAAAACGCGTTTTCTTCACTATGAAATTTATAAGCAAAGTTGGGGTTCCCATGGGATTTTTGCATTTTCCCATGGGATTTTCGATTTTCCCATGGGATTTTTTCTCCCATGGGATTTTTTTTCTCCCATAATTTGCAAATGGGAGAAAAATCCCATGGGATTTTGAACATTTAAAAAAACGTGTTTTATTTGCGTTTGCAAGTATTTTAACGTTATTTAAGGACTGTATATTGGTTTTATGCCAATTATATATATAAATATATAGTAATAAAAAAATCCCATTTTTAAATGGGAGAAAAAAATCCCATGGGATTTTTTTCTTATTTTGAGAGATTTATTCATGAAACTTTCAGAAACATCATATTTTATGAAATGATGAACAACTACGATATTTTAATGCGTTTAGTCGTGTTTAAAAAAAAAACAAAAAATCCCATGGGATTTTTTTATCCCATGGGATTTTTTATCCCATGGGTTTTTTTTTTTATCCCATGGGATTTTTTTTTCAATGGGATTTTTCAGTTTCGTAAGCCGAATAAGTTTCTTAATGCGAAAAACAACAATAAAGGAAATAATAATTATAATTTTGAATAATAAATTGAATAATATAAATAACATGAATATTTTTAAAATGAGTTACAATTAAAGGTTTATGCTAGTAGAACTTATCATTTCTTGTTCGAGCAGATGGTTGAGTCCAAGTGGTGAGTATGCCAGCTTAGAACCAGTATAAATGCATCGCAGACAGACAACGCTGTCATACTGTACACACCGCTGAGTAACAATCTTTATTGCATTTCATTTTGCAACAGAAAATGAACTCCGTAGTATAATTGATCTTATATATGCCCTCTGCTTTTGAAAGCGTGCAACACATTAACATAACAATAAGTCCATGCCAAAAACTATGTGCAAATTTCATTCAAAGCTATATACACATTATAAAGGTCAGATGACCCGCGTCATGCGAAAATGGGTCTTATGTCATATGCGGCCAAAGTTGGTCCATCCTAGCTTGTCCAACCGCGCAGTCTGGTCAGGTTCTACGCTGACTGATATATCAAGTCAAGCCATGATTCGTGGTCTCATACCCCAAACTCGGTAGCTCCTGTGCGAAACTTTCACCGGAAACGACGGCACCGAGACGGGCGCTCGAACTTTGCGGATGCGCGTTATATGTTATATATAATAGCGCGATGTGTTTTTTCTTGCCTCAAATTAGTAAGCCCAATCAGCGTTTTATTGTGTTCTTTGCTTCTACTATTAACAAGAACTTCAACCGATACGAACATGAATTTTATTTTAATATGTTTATTTAATGCTCGGAAAACTCATTGTATATTTAGACTACTACTTATAAAACAAAGTCGGGTTTTCAACATCTGTTTTCGGCATATAAATTGTTATTCCAGATTTTACGCACTTTACTGTACAAAATACCGTTAGGGCCACCGTGGTTACTCATTAAAATCCAGAGGGCGAGAATGCGAGAACGCGAAAGTACGATGACGACAGTGCGACAATACGATGGCGACAATGCGTTCGTACGATTGCGAAAACGCGCTAGTACGATGACGACAATGCGACAGTGCGACAATACAATGGCGGCAGTACGATAGTACGAGGGCGACAATGCGATAGTCATATCGTACTTTCGCCGTGGTATCATAGCAATGTCGCCATCGTTCTATCGCATTGTCGCCATCGTATTGTCGCACTGTCGCCATCGCATTTTCGAATTGCCGCCATCATACTATCGCGTTATCGCATTGGCACCATCGTACTATCGCACTGTCGGCTATCGCCATCGTATTGTCGCACTGTCGTCATCGTATTTTCGCACTGTCGTCATCGTATTATCGCACTATCGAACTGTAGTATTGTCGCCATCGTACTATCTCACTGTCGCCATCGTATTGTCGCACTGTCGTCATCGCACTGTCTGATTGTCGTCATCGTATTATCGCGTTCTCGCATTGTCGCCATCGTACTATCGCATTGTCGCCATCGTATTGTCACCCTGTCATCATCGTATTGTCGCATTGTCGCCATCGTACTATCGCGTTCTCGCGTTCTCGCCCTCTGGATTTTAATGTGTAACCACGATGGCACTAACGGTATTCCGTAATACTGCTAAAGCACAGTATGATTAGGTCACTCCCAATGCTCAAATCTCTATGTCTATTTTAGTAACAACACATGTCTATGGAAGGATATTTAGGTAAAAGTAACATCATTCGTGGTGAATATTTACATTATGACTGATGCTTATTCTAATTTGCTTTATGACAATTCCAACATGCTTGTTGTCTATTCGTTTATACTTGATGATTGCTGCAACATTACATCATTCATGATGAATATTTACATTATGCGTGATGTTTATTCTAACATGCTTCATGACAGTTCCAACATGCTTGTTCTCTATCGGTTATACTTGATGATTGTTTCAACATGCTTGGTGACTATCCAATGTTTGTGTGTTCATTTTTCCTGAAACCAGTCATACTCGGTTTTGCCACTAAGCGTCATTAACAACGGCAGTTAGCAACAGGCAGTAAGCAGAATGCAAGTTACTAAATTATGACAACAGGTGGCGCGCGTTTATTTTCCGTATGTTGAATAAATTACTTTTCGGAAAAAAAAAGCGAAAACATCCGAATCATTTTGACTAGTAAACTGAATAAGCTGAATTAGTTCCCTTCGTTATATAATCTCCATTAAACTAAATACGTTCATTATTGCCATGAAGACCAGTAAGTTTACACAATGAATTGACTGCCGTGAATGTTTTTGATATTTGTAAGATGCAATTGGCACTCAAGAAATTATACATGTATTTAATTCAGGACATAACGGGGCTGATGTGTTGGAATTGTGGCCCTTCCCTAGTCCAAATAATTACAGTAGACGTAATCTACCGATGTGCATTGCATATCGACCTCATATTTATAAAGTAGCCCAAACCCCCATTGCCACAGACCTGTGCGTGAAACTTTCAGATTTCTCTAGTATGTTTACCATGCTATAATTACAATTTCTATAAACACATATTTATCATTTTATGACTATATAATGTCTGTGGTATAAAGAGAAACCTGAAAGTTACAAGTACTCGTGTCTAGTACTGTACAACTATTGTACTCCTCGTTGAGAAAACAACTACTTCATCTACATGTATTAAAATATCATAAAACATAATTTTCAATCAAGTTGGAAAAAATCAATAAATAAATGTCATATAAACAGGTTAGTCATGAACGTTGACGTCGCTCTTGGTTACCAGAAAAATTCCCACGCACGGATTTCAACCGTCATTGTTTACAATCAATTAAGTACATAAGTACTTGAATTTGTATAGTGTTTTTTAAAAGTGTCCAGGTACAGGTGGTTAGCGTGTGGCTATAATACTAATTAGTGAAAACATATTTTGGAATGATAAGTAATCATATTATAACGAAAAATCAACTTTTCTTAAAAAAAATAAGTTAAATATATATTCAACAAGGTATCCAACTCGAAATCATCCGAAAACGGGATGCATCGTTTTAAACAGCCATTACTTCATCAATTTTGCAGCGATTTTCACGATCTTGGTCTTATTCAACGCAGAAATAAATTTCCTTTCTGGAAATGTATATGTCTTGCAATATTTTTACAAATACTGGGTCAACTTTTAAGAAATAACACGATACACAACTCGCGTGACCAAACTGTGATCGATCAGGCAGTATTCATGACTGAAATCTTCACGGGGAAAAGGGCATTTTCCCTGCAAAGTTCACGAACCTCGATACCATAATTCAATAAAACGTAAGAAAAAAACATTCTTACCGTGCTTGCCGTAGCATTATGCATCAAAACTAACTGTCCAGCGCATTTTCAAACCTTTGTTTACATACATTTCAACCAACTGACATTTTAAACACAAGAGTGATTTCATTGCTCCAATGCGGAGTTGTGTCTTTACAACTGGAGATTTCATTCATAAATACGGTCTGATCGATCACAACTGGGTCAAGCGAATTATGTATAGCTTTATTTCTTAAAATTTGACCCAGCATGTGTAGAAATATAACAATATATACACATTTCCTAAAAGGAAATTCATTTCTGCGTTGAATAAGACCGGGTCATGAAAATCGCTGCAAAATTAATTTAGTAATGGCTGCTCAAAACGATGCACCCCGTTTTCGGATGATTTCGAGTTGGATACCTTGTTATATATAAAACGATAGTGATTTTTTTTTATAGAAAATTTGATTTTTCGTTTTAATATGATTATTTATCATTCAAAAAGATGTTTTCACTAATTATTATCATAGCCACACGCTAACCACCTGTGTGTCCAGCACGTGTGCCGGGAAAACAGGGCTTAATGTATTTTTTGTTAAACTCTATAATATTTATATCCAATCTGTATGAAAAAATGTCGGTGAACATTATTCCGGTGTTAATTTTTGAAAATATTGAGGCATTCGTTAATTATGGATCTAAAACGGAACATTAATCCGCAAAAAAAACCACCGGGCATATTGCATATTAGATCGGACACATGAAATTATTTCGAAAGAAAGCAATAAGAGTTTCAATTCTACATGAGTAAGTCTCGCTGTGCACGATTACGCTCTTACTGCTCGTATATATTTGACTCTTGGCAAATACCTAGTGTTTTATTTTGCTTAATCTAAATTGTGTCATGCATCTATATGTACTTAAAGCAGCATGACCAACAGCTCTTTCATATGTGAAAGAGATTGACACGAAATACCTACCCATCTATAATAAAGTTTATATGTGCACTTCAATATTATAGTTTTATAGCATTTTATGTGGTGCAATATAAAAGTACTCTAGTAAATTTGAAATTATGTAATCGATTTCCTCTCAACATACATGCAAAGTTCCAGATAACTTTTTCAGCAAAATCTTGGTTTACACTCTATAATAATCCAGCCTTAAAGTCTATTATTAATTCTTTTTTTTCAGGTAAATATAATTTTTGGCACATCCGCATTAAGGTTTATAGTCTAAAAAGAGTTCATGACAATTGCCGGGTTACAGCAGACTTTTTGCGATAAAAGGACCAGATAATGGAAAACGTTCGGCTTTTCGACTGTTGTAAAGATGGTCTGTTATTCATAATAACGTTAAAGTGCTGTTGATTTCATAATTTTAATGAGGGCCTAGACAAGTGGGAACTCATTGATAAAATGTTTACATTATATGCATTGATATTGAGTTTTACGCATGATCACAAATTTTGAATTCTTATTTTATTTTTCCAATGTGTAACCGTACGCACAGAATTTAAGTCTACTTTTTTACTAAATTTAATTCAATTTTTTACGACTTTAAGCGTCTTATCTGGAGCTCTGCATACATGCATTAGTAGCATATATTGAAATATATCCATAGACTTTCTTTGGTTATTGAAGGTAAACTACTGTACAAAAATTATGGTTAGTCATTAACCAAAAAAAAAGTTAAGTCTACAAACACGCGGTTAATTTCGGTTCAGTAGCAAATATCTTACAAAGGTGCGCAACTTCTCCTATAACATAAAATTTCCGTTATACGCCGTAAATTTCCGTAGTCCTCCGTAGCATTTCGGAATGACTGTCAATTGACATCATTGTATCATGCATGATAGTATGTTGCTTTGTGCTTGGGTGAAACTCACATCTTACCATCGCGTTAATTTATTAAACGCATTAATATTTGATTCCATTATGCACTGCGCCTATTGCACAAGTCTCTCTGCACAAACCAACATACACATATGCAGCATGCAATTAACGAACAAGAATGTTGCATCTGTACACATGCATGATACCATTAAGCAGAATGTAAATAGACATTGGACATCAGGCAAGATGTAAGTTTCATCAAGCATGAAAAGGTGTCTACATACTAATTGAAAGTACCATCAAGAATCATGACACAGTCACAAAGAAGGATGTAATTTTTACCTAAATACCCTTCCATATTTGTCGGCACTGTGTGCTTAATTTCACTGAAGAACGTCTACTGGTAAATCTTACAAAAAAAGTGATAAATAAGACTGAGTAGCAATTTTTTCGGCGTTGCTGTTTAACGTCAAATTTGGCCTTTCAACGAACTTCTTAAAAGCCCATTGAATTTTAATGAAGAAGTTTCCCGCGTGTAGGTCCGAATGAATTAAATCAAATTTTGCAATTGGCAATTTAATAGAAATCCCCATAAAACATTGCACATAGCTTTCTGAAATAAACAGGCCACATTGAACGCATTCACGATATCCAACAGCTCTCTTTGCAAAGACCTATCTAGTGTTTCTTGGCCGTGTAAGATCTATAATTAGAACATCGTCACCTAAACATCTACTAATAGAAGAGCATATTTTGGGGAAACAATTTCAATAAGAGTATAAAACGTCCACGATCACTAATGTGTAGTTTGTTAAAGATATCACGGCAGTAAAAACATAGCACTTTAAAGAGACCACAATCTGGTACATTTGGTCAATTGTTGCGTCCGTGGCGGACAATACATTTTTAAAAAGAAAGCGTACAAAAAAGCAAACACAAAGTTCTTCGTAAGCTTGTTTTAATCTTAAAAACACATAATCGACAGTCATTCCAGTCAAATACAATACTAACAGTCAGCACTCTAGAGATCAAAATTGCGGATATAAATATTTAATTCAGGGATATCAAGTGTATCAAGTTCGAATTCCGGAAAAAATAGCCGGTAGTCTGGGGCATTAGGTCCCTTACAGGGATAAAAGTTAAATCCCCGCCCGAGCCGTAGCTAATTGATTTATTGTAGTCTTTCTAGTTGCAATTTCTGGTGAGTACAATGCGGAATATTACGGATATTTGCAACATGTCGATAATATCTGAATTATCACCTTATGGTAAGCAAGGCTAGGATGTTGACCATGGCGGGTCGTAATGATTGTTGAATGATGCATTTGCAGGCAGTATCAAATTGTCTTTCAGTCTTTGCTGAAGCTGTGTAATTTAATTAACTGCGATCTGCTTATAACTACCTTCAGCCAATGAGCAGCCTTTATGGAACGCACCAAGAAGTGTATCGAAAGTTCGTTAATGGTGTTCACATTGTTAGTGGAAGCAATCAGTGCTGGGCTCGGCTAAGTAGTGATCTTGCCATTAAGCAAATATTTATGAGGTCTCCTAAGAACACATATTGTTTCAGTCGCGGCAGTTGGTACAACGAGGTAATGCAAAACCGTTGGGCACTTTCTGCACATGTAACATCCGAGTACAACAGTGCGATGTAGGCTTTCACAGAACAGGCCTTTACTACAAGTAAACAACACAAAAACTCATCACTCAACTGAGGTGCCCATCAAAAGAGATCAGAAAGCGTATCCTTTCACCCTTATGGCGAGTTATGTTTCCAATATTGATCTTATATAGGCGAAGTATGGGCAAACCACGTGGTGACAACTGGGATATTGCAAACTGTAGTATGCGGGTGCCGGTTTTTTACATGGTAGTTTACATGTACACTCCTATAACGCCATTGAACTTTATTTCCCACACATGTAAACGTTGGTTTCTTTATATAACACGATTTTAACGATGTCAAAACATCATCACTTTTTACTTATGTGATGAAATATTAATATATTGAAGAAATTTCACTATAATTTGTTACACGAATTAAAAGTGAATTTTTTGCACAGTCTTTATGTTAATAATTGCAGGATATCAATTTTAAGGGGCCTTTTCACGTTATGGTAAATTTACGAAATTCAAAAAAAGTTGTTTCAGATTCACAAATTTTCGTTTTAGATACGAAATTTGTGAGGAAACAGTACTATAGAACATTTACCATGCTCTGAAATAGCCATAATTTGCATCTTTTAACGATTTAAAAACCTGGAAATTATTAAGCGTTGAAACGCGAAACGATTGAATAATTGGGACAGTTCGGTTGTTGGTATATTTTGCGAAACTACAAGGATTACTTGTGTAATGTTACAAATGCATCAATCATAGTATGAGCACGGATGGCCGAGTGGTCTAAGTGGTTGACTTTACCTCCAGAACTCCAGGGGTCAGATGTTCGAACCCTGATGAGGGTTACTTTTTTATTCTTGATTGTTTACTGGAGCTTTTTATATCCAATGTTTACATTTATCAATATATAGCATTTAATGACAAACTTCAATACATACCAAAATCTGTAAACAGGCCTCTTTAAATCATTGTTTACATAAGCCAACATCAAGCGTACTAGATAGTGTTCTTATTAATGTCATAGATAGTGTTCTGTTTAAGATCCTAGGTTAACGCCGTAAAACGATAAACCCGCTTGATCCTCGCGGCTGTCCGGTAAGCGGAGTGGTGGGTTCACGCGCTTATCACTTCGGAGACCGGGAGGCATGTGGGTTTGGTTTATGGTCACCATTCCGGACAGGTAGAATTCCCTCCGGATACACCAGACAATACATCAACATTAAAAATCATTCACTCACAACTAAATAGCTGGAAATTGCAGATATCATTCAGAATACGTCCAAACTTTCGTGAATATAGTAAGTAAAAAAGTACGGAGTGCCTGGGCGCACTTCAATTCACACATAACCCAGCCGCGGGCATGGACGGACCTCATAAACTTCGAAATACACACGAAAACTTTGGCGGAACGGTGAACTTACTTTTGTCCTTGAAAATAAACTGCTAACACCATATAGACAATATTAAGGAAATCAAACCCTGTTCACATTACACATATGCATTTCCTTTGCGTAGTTACTTGCTTGAAATGGTAAATATGGTCAGCAAAGTTTATTCAAAGAAATATACAATGAGAGAACCAAACATTTGAAAGGAACGACTGCCTAGAGGGAAGACTGCCGCTCAAAATATGATGGCCTGCGATCGGGTAGGGTGGGACTGCGGCTACGGTTCCGACTCCTTTTAAACAGCAACGGAAATATTAGCCTTAGTTTACATTTAGGAATTAAGTTTGACGAATAATGTGTTACTCGAAGGGTGTGTATGTCCAGTCATTAAAATACTATTCAAATATTTTTGTTTACTCCATTTCTCAATTACTTGAGTGCATTACACACATTGGATGGATTGAGCTGTTAAATGTCTGTTCTACGGTGACGACCATGTACAGTTGCACCACTATGAGATAAAACATGTAAACATTTTATGAGATTGATTTTAAGAGAGATTCTTTGAACATGCTTAGTTCACTTTAATTTGCTATGCAAGATTGTTATCTGTTACATTCCGATCCAAGTCAGGATGGTCTCGTACTCAATGGCTCAACAAAGACCATTGAGGCATTTGGGTGTGATTGTATATAACTTTGTATTTCTCTTTGACGTCCTTATAAAAGAAACAATTTTATAAAACGTATTCCCAATTTTTGCAGTAGCGTATCCTGCTGTTTTGAAAACGTAGAGGAACAGTCCATTTTATACGCAAATTAGGAGACTGAATAACACGATGTAAATCGGCAAGATATTAGATTGTTAAATAAAAGAATGTTTCAAAACGCATAAACTTAACGATAATATTTTCACCATACGTGAAGCATGTGAATGATGTATGTTTACACTTCGGAGGATATTAATAAATAAATTAAATTAAATGATACATTAATGCATCATTCGGTGCATAAATACAATTTCGTAACTTAAGATTATAAAGACAGCTTCTTAAATATTGTTCTAAAGGTTAATCAGAAAACAAATAGTTGACATACACTAAAAGTGTTATTTGTGTAATATTTATAGTTTTATAACTAATATATATATATAAGTTGTTTTCCGGAGGAACATCGATATCTGCAACTGTAAAGCCACCTTTGGAAGTACGTGCTTTACTTTTCATACATTTATTTTATTGTGATTTTCTATAATAATTAATTACAATTTCATTGTATGATTTACATAAACCGAAAGTAACAATCTGTTTGAAACGATTCATAGTTTACTATATATTCATGACTGATGGTAATTTTTAGACTCGAGTTGGACCGTTTAAGATGCTTTTGTAGCAATTGGCTTTATTAGACAAAATCGTTCCATATAACTTCATTGACTGCATTTTACACAGAAATTCCCGACGCCCTTTGATGCTTTGCATCAATACTTATCTTGTACGTAACTACATTACCACTATACAATTACACTGGACTGTGTCGGTGTTTAAACTATGCCCAATGGTATTTGGTAACGTCTAAAGTCATGTATTCTACATCTAACCAATAACCCGATTTAGGTAAGCTTTCAGTGGGTAGCGATTGTTTCAGATAAGGTAATATTTAGAATATACAAACCGGATGTTACTCACCATAAATTTTATGAAATTTTGTATCCACTTATCGTATGTATGAAATTTAAAATAATAAATTATTCTCTAAATTATTTTAATACACTATAAGATAATGATGATTATGCATTTGTATTGCAAAGGAAATAATTGGAAAATAAAACGTTAACATTTTAAATTAACCTGCAATCCGTTGTTTGTGTTGGTGTCTTCTTCAAAATCATTTGATTGAAAATTATATCATGACGGGTACTTGTTGTTTTCTTGGAATTCATATCCTATTATAATAGCACTTAGGAATCCTACGGTATGGTTTTCCACATAGCATGCGATTTACAGCTATAAAACGCTGTATGCTTTAAAGGGGCCTTTTTACAGATTTTGGCATGTTTTGAAGTTTGTCATTAAATGATTTATATTGGTAAATGTAAACATTTGATATAAAAAGCTCCAGTTAAAAGTCAAGTATAAAATTGAAAAAAAGAAAAAAAACGCTAACCCTCAGCAGGGCTCGAACCACTGACCCCTGGAGTCCTGGAGTAAAATGTCTGCGACTTAGACCACTAGGCCATCCTTCCGTATACAATGTTAGATGTATTTTGTTACTTTGTATAAGCCATCCTCGTAGTTTCACTAAATATAGCAACAACAATAGAAATCTCCAAATTATTAATTCGTTTCGCGTTGCAACTCTTCACAGTTTTAGGGTTTTTTAATCGTTAAAGATGAATATATTGGCTATTTTAGATAATGGTAAATGTTCAGTATTACTTTTTCCTCAGAAATATCATAACTAAAACGAAAATTTGCGATCTGAAACTACTTTTTTCAATTTTGTCAATTGACCCAAACGTGAAAAGGCCCCTTTAATCCAGAATGTTTCTTAATTAATCTGAACATGGATTTATCTGACATTCGATAGCTTTAGTCAATAGCATGCAACGGTCGGTTGTTTGCACAGGTAACAACGTACGGCTTAAGAACAGCAAAACGTGCCACAGAGGTATATACCATACGCCATAGGTAATCATCATAGAAAACAAAGGACCCAACAACGAACGAGATTCATAAATATGTTCGTGCCTTGTCATTAGTGATCCTAATGAATTTGAAACACGGAAGCATTATACAACATATGTTATTACGCGGGAGCATGCGCAAATTACAAGTGTTCGTTAGCATTTGAAACTGATGGCCTAATGTTTCATTAATTGAAGTAAGTTAAATAAAATAACGACTTTTGTAATTATTATATTTTTAATTAGTAAATAAATATCATTTTAGGTAAATAAAAAATGCACGTGTGTTTTTGTTCACGTACGACTTATTCTTATATGACGAAATGCAGCAAAACGTGTTCAATATTACATATGTATTTTAAACAATAATGTTCCACATAAATTACTAATTACACGGGTGTTGCTGACACTCAAGATCCGTTTAGATTCCCATCTTTGTCAAGCGGAAAAAACAGTATCAGTTCTGCCTTTAATTGTGATGCATTTTATATCGTGTTCAATTGCATTGTCGATTTAATTCCACAACCACTCTACCTTAGTCTTTATTAGGTAAAATTAATCATGCAAACATTTCAAATACAGTACAAGGTTACAATATAGATAGAATCAAATACTATTCACACTGTATTAGTTGTGTGTTTTTCTTTGTTATATTTGCTAAATACTTTGAGACATAAATGCATTTTGTCATAACGTGTCTGCAAACACTTCTTTAAATACGCGGTCTTTACACGCCACATAACTGGATATAGGAAATCATAAACAGGTACACGCACCGCCTGCATCATAGCCAGACACCAGAAACATACTTGTTTCAAGCTTACCGCCATCCGAAACCGGACATGATGCATTCTTCATGTTCGTATTTTATTGAATGAGCGTATTGCAAAATACATAAAAACTGTCCATAACGTTGTAGATGTTAGTTGATTATTCATTTATGTTGATTGTTGGTGCAATCGTAATGTGATTTTCTCACGTTAATAATACTTGTTATTAAAGAATTTTAGCATCAGCGCTGTAGCACTTTGTGTAATCTGCCCATGAATGCAATTGAAATTATTATCGCAATAACTTCGCAATAAACGATTTACGCAGTCGTAAATGCTTAATACCGTGCGAGTTGGCTGTGTGATTGATTAATCGAACGAAGGCGATGGTATTCTGACATAAATCATATTCCATCACCAGACATGCGTTGCTCGTGAAACGAGTGTATGACATATAACTATATTAATAAGATGCAACAATTATGTGTTATTCTTTTTGCACTATAAAAGACTTAATATAACATATAGCCATACTATACATATTGATAATGAATAGTATTTTGAATGAATATACGTCTGCATTATTTGATCGCAATTTCGGATAATATAAAATGCATATTGAATGCAATATATTTAAGATTATCTCACTACCACACATCCTATTCATAAACGGTGTGTAGTGGTTTAAGTGCCTTTTTGACCCTAAGGGCTATGCCGGCTGGGCTGTAAACTCGAGACAGTACTTCCCAAGCTCTTCAGGTTAAAGAAAAGAGGACATATGAATATCAGCCACTTCTCTCCGAGGTTAAGAGGTATTAGGATGATCACTCAAAGAAACAAACGTCAAGAGCGAATGGCGCTATAAGGCATTGGTAGACAAGTATCCTAAGACAAAAAGCCGGAATATAAAGCACAGCTGGAGACGGTTGCACATTGCATAACGACAGTGCTTTGATTGCCACTCCTATTATGGACTGCAATTGATATATGCTTAATTGTGCTCTGCCTATGGAGTCCCTCCGGACTGGTGAATTGGAAGACCCCATCCTTCGAGGAAGTCCTTCCCAAGCTACAGGAGGTCACCCGTTTCGATTTGTGAAGAGGTCTTCAGAGGCCCATAACACGACGGCATCAGCCATCAAATCTAGGAGGAAGAGACCAGGATGTGTGAGAAGTCCTGTGCCAGTCTTATGGACCTGCAACACACGGCTGGTTTTGCGCCAAGACGCGGCGTGTCCATCTGAGTGATCGATTAGAAGAGGATGCCAAATGCAAATTGGTTAAAACTGTAAATTATGCGTTTTTTAGGTTTGTTTACCCTAATGAGAGGACACATTGGAAAACTATTGCATAGTTACCAAATTAAATGCGGTTTACAGAAATTTTTGCCTGTACAATTATGTTTGTGTATTATCCTGCTGATTTTTTTTTTTTTAATTTTCGATAACAAAATTCAACATCATCAGAGGGGGTAATAACGTGATACACAAGATAGCGACATCCAAGCCGAGACAGGTTTTTCTCGCATTTTGATACCCGTCAATACTTGTCTTGATTGTTCAAATGCCGCTCACTTTCAAGCCATATCAGCAAAAATGTGATTAGCGTTGATTTCGTATTAATATAATCTCTTTATCGCGACTTTACTTGCCGTGAATTTTCTGAGCAGGAGCTGTAATTGCGTGACCCGCTAAGAAATTTTGCAGCGAGTAAAGTCGAAATATAGAGTAAACTTCCATCTTAGAAAGTTGGCGAAATCTACAACATGACAAGTATGCGCAGTGTAAATACGTATTTTCAAGATTATTACTTTGCAGAAACAAGAAGCTCCAATGACACTATATCCATGGTAAACTACACGTTGTCGATATGCTATAGATGTAAAACTGTAATTATGATATCACTTGTTCACTGATTATGCTATCGAAACAACGTGGGTGTAGTCTGAACAAACACTTGCATTTTAATTGAAGAGTTCTATAACAGAGACAATCTTAAATGTATTTGCGCGACTGAAGTCTTCGTCCTCAAAAACATCAATACACGAATACATATGTTATTATGCTTAAAACTACTTAATAACATAATTACAATCATAAGTTTCGCACTTGTGCATTCCAATAACAGTCTCATCGTTGAATATTGGATTAAGGGTCAGAAATTACACATTTAACAATGGATTACGAAACATTCAACTACACAAACACGTTAATAGATTAAAGACACCTTAGTTTAGTTGTTCTTACTTTTTTAATTAGCAACACAGAGATACGAGAAGTAACAAATGGAAATGGAACAAAAGAATAAGCAGCAAATGAAAATCCGAAAAATCTATCAGCAAAGCAAGTTTTGTTTGATCCATTATTTGTACTCTAGTACGAACGTCGATTGTTAACATAACAATATGAGAACTGGGATCACCGCCTCGGAAGAGTCAAAGACATAAGTGAAGCATTCAACCGGTTTAAGGACTCGTCAAGCCTCGCCCATAATTGATTAATGTACAATATTGATTCGAGATTTCTTTAGATGATAGTCGATTGAATACATAGTTTAATGGTGTTTACATCAATCATAAACGTATGCTTCATTGGTCTTGTAAATACAGAGATCTTAATGACCAATGAAAATCTTGCATTTGATCAAATCATTATTAAGATTGAACATAACATATATTGCATCAGCCTGCATGGGTGAACGAACACTAGAGAGAGGGCAGAATTTCCACACAAAAAGTAAATGCATGTTATATGAAACGGGATATAATATATTGACCTATAATTCATACTTATACTAAGGAGCCTAACCCTGACCTTTGTCTAAACGACACTGCACTGATAATTCACGTTTGTATTGGGTTAAACAGCTACTATGGCTCAAACCTACACTTATATGTGGAGATTTCTCTATGAACCTGACACTCATAAAATATAAATACCTTAAAGGATGTGAGTGTCGGTTTTTTTGCTCTATTTTTAGTTGTAAAACAACAGAGATATCATTTTTAAAATTTTTGGTTTTTAAAATCAAAGTTCTTTTTTCAAATACATTAATACTATTTTATACTGTATTATTTGAGCATTGTTTCAGGCATCCTATATACGAAATCTTTAATAGCATAACATAATATGGGTTATTGGATTGAGTGTATAATGTGATGTATTTCTAATAAATTTCAAGTTTAGAATAACAAAATATTTATTATTTCAACTGCAGAAAACTGTGTATTGTATTAAGTTTTTGTCATCGTTCGGTTGTGAAGATTATGACTCAATAATTTATTACAGTCCTTATCAATACCATGCTATTGAACAAGCGCAATATTGTAACCGTAGATAACCAAATATAACTCTGAGCCAACTGATTACATCAGCCATTGTGCTTTAACATCGTTTGCGATCAATGAATATTGAGAGTTAAACATTTGTTTTTATCAAACGAAATTTGTAGGACCCAGTGTCGTACGTAACTGTGATTATACCGGAAAGAAATCGGAAAACTAATAACGAACTTGTTTTACGGATTATTGTTGATGTGTGCAGATTTTATTTAAATCAGGTATGTTCTTTAAACGGTATGTTAACAGATTGAATACGTATAATATATATTAATGTATCTAAAGAAACAAAAACAAATGACTCAAACAAGGAACATATCATTGAGTTAGAATTTGGTTCTGTATACAATAAATGGGAAAACACGTTTTGAACTGATATATCCAAATTTAAGAGACTAAAGCGACATTTCTATATTCCGGAGATGGGTCAAGCATAACCTCAGATCCGTTATAAGATAGATGCCATTGTAATATGATACAATATTACCACCTTAGTAACATAGATGCCATTGTATTATGATACAATATAACCAATTAAAATATTTGCCAAGCTTTGAAGTTTGTATTGTATGTTTGCCATCGAACGTTCAAATTAATTGTTATCTGTATTTCACTTTGAAACAATACTAATTTAAGCTAATGCCAAAAGTTATTGAATTATATATCAATCCATGAAATCGATGTGCATACGACATATAATACTCTAAAATAATCGATTAAGGTGCTGTAAGGGTACTTTTCAATCGTTTTCATATAGTCACAAGAAAAAATAATAAATCATTTTCATACGCACACTTTGTTCAACATAAAATCGTAATTATGCGCTTGTATTTGTAAAGATAAGTTGTTCAGTTTTAAACCAGATCATCGGAAAATATGGTGACAACTATGCACGGGCCTCTGCATAGGACAAGTAAACAAACACCAAACACTTTATCGTTATATAACATTATTATGCAGTTCAAGTAAATTAGAGCTTGTGCAAGTGGAACTATTGACGAACGTTATACCAACTATAAACGGGATTATGCTTGGGCTGCTCATACACAAATTGTATTCCCAGGCAAACATTTAATCATAATATATGAAGTCAAAAACTAGTATGCATTGTAATTAATGTATATATTATAACACAATACATTTGCAAAACTAAGTATTGGTAATTGTTATGGAGAATATAAACGGGGATAAACTTGGGATACCATAAACAACAAGTGCTGCCGAAGGAATGTTCACATAATCTGACTATTGCGCTATTTAAATGCAAATACACTCATCAAACATGACAAAAATGTAATTAACACAGTATTACGGGATAAAACAGAAGTCCTCTTACTGTTACAAAACGGTATTTAATAAATATTTTGCATTGTAGCAGTCATGTATACTTTTTCCTTCCAAGTATCTATAGAACATTTTGAAAACGCACGGTATCAATACATGTGTACGGTCAAACTGACGGACGGACAGAGGTATAGAAGGACGGATTTAGGGACATGACGTTTGGAAGGAGAGTTTGTAGTCCCCGTCGGTAAAATTATGCAGATCGAGGTGTCAATGCAAAAATCGAAATATAAAAACATAAGTTGCTAAATATACAATTGTATCGAATTCTAGCACAAACTGACCGCAAGTTTATCCAAATATATATTACTCAGCTAGACAACAGTGTGAAATGTAATGTTTTCGATCGCTTTCACCACAATCTTAAATGACCAATGTATTTAACTGGGGTACGGTTTATTTCCGTATTTTATAGCAAGCCAACGGCCAACAAATCTTCTGAAAAGGGTTTGAAAATTGGTGTCCATGTGTTTGTGTCGCCACTTGTACCGGCAATGTATCAACAGCGCTTCTTGTATTGGACTATCATCTGATACAACATAGGTGTGTCGTCAGCAGGTATCTCACTAAACTGAAAATGTAATGCATTTTGACATGTATGGTATGCGTCTTATTTTATAGAATTTCCATTGTATTCACGTCAAGTAAGTAATGTATAAACGTGATTGTCATTATTGCTATGATATATATATATATATATATATATATATATATATATATATATATATATATATATATATATATATATATATATATATATATATATATGTTATTAAGAAGCATTTGTAATCGCTCAGTGTCCTCTTGCATCGTGCGGCGTTCTTACCAATATCATATATAATTCGTCAGGCCTATTCCCACGAATTTCAGAGTAATGATACTTATGAGACCCTTTGACAAAGTTATTTAAATCATTTTGTTTTAATGATTACTGTTTTAAACGTGAATGCAAGCAACAGGCAAGCTCACTTCCTCTTAAATCGCAATGGTAAAAACAAAATTGGAATATGCCTTCTTATATTATTTCTTTACTATAATTAATTTATATTTCTCAAATCGTTCCCCTGGCTTGAAAACTTCCCACGTTCGAGTAGTCACATTTTGTTTAGATTGGTATAGCAGATAATGTTGAAAATCGTTTAAGAAATAACAAAGCACAACTTGTTTATATTTTACAATACAAAGTAGCTTTTCATAACCAACCCTCTGATTTGAAACTGTAAAACCCTCGGGGCACTTGTTGCATGTAAAGTTATATATCCAATACCTAAAACTTCATAATTCTCTGAAACCACAAGGACCAGAGATTTGAAATTTAATATGTGGCATCCAAAATTAAGTGTGTATAAAGTTTATTTAAGCTTAGTGCATGGGATCAAAACAATCAACTTGCTAAGGTTTACCTTTATCTTGTTTTTAATTAGCTAACCTAAAACAATTAAAACTACAGGACTCAGAGAGATGCCATTGTAACATTGTATGTTGGAGCGCTGCAAAGATTTTTCATTCAAGCCCAAATTATAAATTAATATTCAAGTTACACACATCGTTTATACATCTCAAATACTACAACATAGGATATTCGATTCGACTATACCCACGCTTTGAAAGTGAACATTTGTAAACATCATGCGGCGATTTTATCACTCTCAGGAGCAGCTAGTTTAAAAGAATGTCCTCCGCCATAGAAACATGAGTATTTATTTTTAAGCCGAACATTTCTGTTTGAGTGAACTGACACTGATGTTTTATTACCTCCAAGAATTTTCATTCACGTAAACAACATAAAAACAACAGGACCCTTTTAAAAACAACACACTAGATTTTGAATTCCGTATCTGAATTGTATTTGCAGTAACCTGATTTTTTCACTTGACATCACGCATTAAATGGATTCGATTCTAGTCCAAAGAGGTCACCAGTTTGAAGAAGATCCCATTTCTAGAGTTATAGAGGAATGGCAAAAGCAGTGGTAAGTTTGTTTTTTAATATTATGATATGCACACTGTTTTCTTTGATTCAACAAACTATTATCTGAAAATGTTTGAATACTTCACACTTATTATTTTAAATCAATTAAAGGATTGCAAAAACAAACATCCCCAAGTGCAATGGATCGTAGTAACAAAATGAAACTAATGATATGTTCCGAGCGAGACTTTGATATTATATATCTATATTCTATATTATTCTATATTTCGTGTTCGCTTGGTAAAACTTTTTTATTTCCGCGCCTTTTTGCAACCAAATCATTTATAAAATAAACCTCTGTGAAAAAAGTGTGGCATTTTATGGCATTTCCAAAAGAACATGCAAGGTACAATTATGATAAAAATGCCATGTTTAAGAATATGCCAATTGTAACGTGTATAACAATTGTGAAGTCATTATAAAAATAAAAGAAACGTTCTTACGGGATATATACAAATCTGAACCTGTATTTGGTAGGAGATCATCATTTGAAGCTGTATCCCATATAACATGTCATAATTATAGTGTGATACCCATGGTAACCGGTGTGTTCCACTTTTAAAAATAAAATGTGTTAAAAAGCACCGGAGCATTTCTGTTATTGTGTTGCATCAACAATGTCCTTGATATAAAACATGTCAAAATGACTTAATTAACGTTCTAAACAAATTTCGATAGATCAGTAGGTTGTTTCTTCAATACACTACAACACACCAATCTTCTATCTTATACCTCGTGTTAGCATGATATAACACTATTTTATTATACAGGCAGCATCTATCCAACCGAATAAAACTTGTGAAAGAAAATCTGTTAACATACCCTGAAGAAGTCGAAGCCCAAATGTAAGACACATTTTTGTTTCAACGAGTTGATGTTTATGTGTGATACCTTTTTATTCATGAAAACACTACAAAATGTATATATTATAGTATTAACCGAATTTGAAACAGATATGTGTACCAAACATATTTTATAGGCATACACTGGAGATAAACTGTGATATTCTGGGCAATCAACAAATTGAACTTGCACGACTTCTAAAGAAGTAAGTGGCAACTTTAATTTAAGTTAACGCATTTTAAACTGTATACAAGCGGAATACTAATATATGAAAACAAATTATTAGAATGGCCGAGTTAATCTAACATTTGACAAAATATCCTAAAATGTTTAACCAATGTCCATCAATCATGAACCTTATGATCCTTTATATTTTGGTTTTTAAATATAAATAATTTTAAAGATACAAAAATGTTTGAGATATACAAAAATTAAACCAAACTATTAAAATTACTGTAATCCATCGTTTTGTTTATGTATTGAAACCGAAAGTGTACTAAAAATGCAACGACTTCGCAAAATAAGACTAATACTCATTAGTTTCTAAATCATCTAACCATACAGATGCATTTATGGTTTGTCAATAGTGCTAGCGAAATTATTTTTTGGCCGTGCGATTAAAATGCTTTTGTCAAGTGTAATAATCACTAACAGTACACCTTATAACCTAAACTCCACAATATTACCCTTAAACACGACGCTAGTTTGCAGAATTTGAAGCAGAAAAAAATAAACTTCAACATTGTATTATATACATTTGTATTTTGTATAATTAGTAACGTTTTGTGTACAGTTCATGTTTCTATATAACAGTTACCATAATGTTTAATCGTATCTTTAATAATAAACATTTAATTGATCTTTATGGAACGATACTTAGAACTCTGATTGTATATGTTATTTTACTACATACTGCAGAAAGCTTTTTTATAATAATCTACATTTCAGTTATAAAGACAAATGTTTTGTAATCGTCCATTTCAGTGATACGACTGAACAACTAAGGAAAGATAATGACGTTAAAAGACGTTGTAGAAACAACGAAAAGACATTGGTTTTTGAGATTGATGAGTTAACACACCATATAGAGCACTTACAAAAGCAGATCAGCACATTAAAGTATATCAGAGTTAACTCATGTTAAATTTGTTATCAGTTGTTTTCCTTCTGCGTAAATATTTGTAGATGAGTGTAGACGAACTTATCTGACAAATAGTCTATTTGCATAAACATCAGAGGTATCTTCGTTGTTTATATTATCTACAAATTATCTGTATTCTAGAGCATCAGTACAGCAATTTATCTCTCGAAGACAATGACACCTACCATAGATATACCATTGACTAAAATGTTTTTCTCCCACACTTGGCAAAGAGAACCATTGATTGATTCTTGATTTAGAAAATCAATTTAATTCTTGAATTAGTGTTGAATGCTTTAATATTTAATATTGTGTAAATTGAGCTTATTTTAGAATAAACCTTCGCAACTAATCCAACGATCCGTACAGCAGTGCATGCATGTATAAATTATGTTTAAGTCCTAACCATGTCATTTTATTACAACGTGTACTATCTTAAAGGGAGTATGCACGATTTCTATCTCAACAAGTAATTCTTGCAATCGCAATCTTAAACCAACATATGAATATGACCAATGAATGCTTAATAACAGTTTACAATTAACAATCTGTATATGGTACTAGAAATCAAATATTGTTTACTTCAGTAAATTTTTTAACTGGCTGGTTAAAGCCGATGCCGACACTTTAACTCGTATTTGTAAGGTAACACAATTGTGTCTTGGTGGCGTATGAACGAATCTACACTAAAACTTAATTTAGATTCACATCGTACATGTATGATAAACATGCCGGCGAATTCGACTGTACAGACATTTTCGATTTTAGACTTAAATATCTGGCTTATTTCGCATTTTTCGACACATGTTCTTCTAAACTTTTATTTCAGTTTATATTGACATATATGTATAATAAGTTTTTTTACATATTTTATATAAATTCATAAATATTTGTAAAAAAAACGTGCACACTCCCTTTGATCAAACTATGTGCAAAGCATTGTAAATGGCAATCCAACGACACGTACCAAATCACTAAAAAACGTATAATCTTCACAGCATTGATTTATATCCGCAAATTTAAGTCTTCGTCTTGCTGATGTGCAACTTTCGTCGCCTCAGGTCGATTACGATGAAACTCATGTAAATATACGAATGCAAAAGAACATATGCTGCGACTATCAACTACGTTTAATTTACAGAAATCTTAACGTGTTTGTGTAAAATATGTCCTATAAAATGTTTCATAAAAATGTTACATAAACTTTGTTAACTAGAATGTTTCTATTGTCTCCACAGATGCTCAAATATACTTCAAGATGAGCAGATGAGATTCAGGTAATTTCATCTTAACAACATCCATTTAACGAACTTTACAAAGCGACATATACACATGTTTAATCTTTTTCTTTGTAGAACTGTGCTTTTGCATATATTCAATTTAACATTCCAGTTTTGAACATAAGGTCAGATGCACAGATTTGACATATGCGCAAAAATGTATTGTTTACCATGGTCTACTTAACATTTCATTAATGAAACTTATAAACCGTTGTTGGTCCGTGATGCATTGTAAAACGATTTAAACTTAAAACAATGTATGCATTATTTTATATTTTAGCGTTAAATACTTAGAGGCAGAAGTGACAAAGAGAGAGACGCTTATTGGTGTGCTCAAGGAAAGGCTACGGTAAGCATATGGTCCTCAGTTTCAAGATAAAAAAAGTAACTTAATAAGTTTAAATGCTTAAGAACAGTCTCACCTACGACATGATATATAACCTTCTCAGTATAATTCATTTGAGCATCACACAACAGTATTTATATGCACCGTTACAACGATGAAATCTGTCTTCTTGACGACTTTTTGGGAAATCTAACTTCAACATAATAGTGATGTAAATTGTGAACATACATGTTGCTTTCCTTGGGCTATTCGAAACAAAAACAAAAAAGAGAAATTATAATTTAAATACACTGTGGCATAATCTTTGACACTCATAATAAACATACACGAGTCCTTTTCAATGTTCATAACGATTTATTTCTATTTATTTGATTTCAACATAATTTTTGACTGTACAATGTTCGTAAAATATTCTAAACTATAAGCTAAATGTATCGGCCTATTGGCCCTCATGACAAAAACAAAGTGTGTGACCGTAATGTCCGGTCGTGCGCATGAATCTGGTCCCCTCAACTGAAGAACAGTGTATTCATATTGATTTGAACACCCAATGGTGACAAATAACGACGGGATCTTATGCAAAACAACGTGCCCAAAGGTAGCGAAGTAATATGATATGCGATAGACGAATAAGGATGGTAGTCCGTTATTTACATGAAATCATATAACATTCAATCAGCCGCCTGCATATCCAAGACATGTCTAATTAGAGATATAAGCAATTAGCAATTAACTTGGTGCGTTATTCTGGTCTATTTTGACGTTATTTATAAGATAAAATCTGAATTGGCCACCTGATATGGTTCTGAAGCATGTATCCGTTAATTCATTAATTAGCTGGGCTCTTTGTATGTAAGATATTGCTTATAGTAGGAATTTATTGTTTCCAATTTCGTGACCCATTAAAAACATAGAATTTCTGTTGTTTATAATTGTCCAATGCGTATAATATTTAGTATACTAATATTTAATATAATGTTTAACTTGTTACGCTACAACACCATTTGATTAAAAAAATAAATATACAGTTATATCATATATAAATATTAGACAGTTTGATCGTTAAAACAGGGTCTTCGTAAAACGGTCTAATTGTAATCAATACTCGGTTTGTGAAAACGACCTGCATTAAAACGTTAAGACTGAATTCAATAAACTAAAGTATATGTTTATATTATCGATTTTAGGAAGTCGAGTGAGGCAGCAATATATTTCGATCAGTTTGATGGAAGTAATTTTGATGAATACAGGTATTCAATTTAAATTTAATTAAAAATTCCAAACACTCAAGTGTGTACTGCAAACAGAATTGTAAAGCTTTTTCAAAATGATATCATGAACTGATTTTGAATTCAAAAAGCCAAAAATATTATCATTGTTAAAGAGTATTTCGAATGTTAAAACGGTTTTATGTCATCATACATAACAGTGTATTTAAATCAGCATGTGTTATATATATATATGTATTTCAATTTAATGTTCATCATGCATTTACATTAAAACTAGAGTCCAATCATTTAAGATATTTGAACGAAATATAAAAACAAGAAATAATAGTTTTAAAAAACTAATATAATTACAGTTGTACGACAAATTGTTTAAGGCAGTTCTGGAAGTATTGATAGGAACATATTTCAATATAAATCTAACAAGTTTATTTTTCAGACAAAAAATGCTGAGATGGCAACAGGACGATATCGAATTGCTCAAAAAAAGCAAAGAAATAAAAAAAGAGTTCGTACTTAAAAATGGTCGCCTACTGTTCAGCACCCTTATGTGGGCCTTAACAGCTATTGCCAACCTGCCAAATGAATGTATACACAAAACAGATTTTAATACATTCCTTTCTTCATTGAGAATAGAAGCTGCAAATATTATAAAAGAGATGTCACTTGGACGTGATCAATCGGTAAAGGAAACGATTCAACAGATCGAAGAATACATTAAACAGCGCAATGGAAACTGCATTCATGCAAACGAGTTGAAAGATATTGCGTTAATATTACAAAATGCGATTCTAGTAAGTTTTTGTACTAGAGAATCGATTTTTAAACAATTTTTTTCGAAGCTGTTCATGAAAATATGTACTTCTATCCTTCATCAGATGGATCGGTAAATCGAATGTCGTCTATGAAGTATTTTGTACATTTTGTTTAAATAAGTGTTTATTCAAAAATTATGTACGAGGTTCTAAGCCACCTATAATTGTTTAAAAGTTAAAAGTTTAATAAGGTTCTTTGCGTTTGTTTAATAAAGTATATGTTTATAAGGTTTATTAGCCGACCAACAAGACGCAAAGTGTAATGGACAACAATGTCGTGATTTCACCATGCAAAAGTCATGCGCATGATTTGCATGTTTACATTTAAGTGAATCTTAAATACAAAATGTATACAGCACAAAATGGCAACAGAACACGCTCAATTCAATTAATATTGATAAAATGTTAAATTTTATGGTAGCAAAATGTTTGATGTTCGTTTTGATCTTTTTTGTTCTTGTGGGACATTGTGTGTTACTTTTTACGCGATGTAAAATATGTTTACACCAGTGCTTTGCTTCAAGGGCGATTACACTGGAATTCAAAGGGACGTGTCATTTACAGAAGGAGAGGTATGTCTTTCTTTGCAAGCAACATGCACACATTAAATGATCGCCCACAATATATTGGCGCATTACAGTAGATTGTATACGACTAGGTTCCATTTTCATAAATCAAACTCAAAAAGTGTATTGTAATGTATGATAACATAACCAATGCATTTATTAAAGAACATATTAATGTATTAAGTAAGTATTGGCTATAAGAATGATGCTTGTACAATTATAACAGATAGCCATGATTAGTTATAATTAATTTGTAAAACATATACTTATACTGCTTTAGCGTAATTGTAAACCTAAGATAAAAAGTAATGAACATCAATGATATCATATGTCTAAACATTTTTTTATGTTTAAATGCATTTTATAATGACATCAACAAATGTGCCATTTAATAAGCATATTGAGAACTAATTATGAGTAAAACGGAGACGTTTGAAACATATGATATTGAAATAAAGTAAGGCCGTCTCTTTATCAACTGTTGGTTATCAACAATATGCAACGAAAACATGTTGGAAAATGTTTGTTTTTGTTACTTTGTGTTACGTCAATTGTTATAAAGTAATATTCCTGACTATCTTTAACTTGGTTGTGAAAATGTAAAATGCGCTTTAGACGTGTTCAGTTCTTTAAATGTATGACAGTATTGTGGTATTACAGGTAAACAGGACTACACAAAGGCAGGTAATACAACATTGTATACTTAATTTTATATTAATTTATATTAAATATGTATGTATGGTTTAAACAAAGTGTGTGTTATAATATTGATACTAGTAACTGCTGTTACTGGAATATGCTTCTATCTTTTAATTTCAGACAAGTACGGCGTGTACACTGCTGTAAACTTTGCTTATCATACGATAATCCCATGGGCAAATGTCGATGAATTAAATGATCAGTGACGATTTTTCACTTTTTTATCCAGCAGAGCAAATACATTAAGATTGTTTGAAAACACTTAAACGTGTCAGAAGAATAAAGGAAAAACATGCCAAAATTTACAGACTGTGAAAGGTTATATAAATGTTTGTGATATTTGTACTGTGATATATATGTATATTTATTTGTTTGAAAAATACTTGAGTTTCTGAATTAATGATTTCCATTGCGTCATGTTTTTTTTTAAGTAAGATAACTGTCATTTCCGATTGTTAGTATTGTCAAGCGACTGCAATCCATTTTGATCGAAAAAAAGAGTAAATAAATTGAAAATCACTTTTTACAAAACATAATATGATTCAATACATGTCCGCAATACATATGGGCGATTTAATTAATCCCACGCTTTTAAAAAGCGTGGGGATATTGTATTGTAGCCAATTGTATAAATCTGGATAACTCTTATCCAGCGGATAACTTTTGGTTATGTTCAATTTTATGACAGGATAACCAAAAGTTATTCGCTGGATAAGAGTTATCCAGATTTATACAATTGGCTATTGGTCTCCATCTTTCTGTCCGTCCGTTCGGCCACTATTTCCTCATACACTATTAGCATTAGAACCTTGAAACTTACACACATGGTAGCTATGAGCATGTGTGCGATGGTGACGGCGACGTAAAATTGATCTGATCACTGGGTCAAAAGTTATTGGTAAATAAATGGGTAAAATGGTTAAAAAAAACTCATTTTACTTACAACATGCGACGCGTATGATAATAACTTTTGACCCAGGGGTCTGATCAAAATTCCAAATAGTGCAACGTCGCAACTTTGCTCAAAGCTACTATGTGTGTAAATTTCAAGGTTCTAATGCTAATAGTTTAGGTGGAGATAGTGGCCGACCACGCTCACCCAAAATTTTATTTTAACATAATTTCTTCATTTATTCACCAATTGATTTCAAATTAATACTGAATATCTCTTATGACAACACGGTCTATCTCGACTATCCATGTCCACATTACCCACCCCAGGTCCATTGATAAAGGTAAAGGCAGCTTGGTTCCCGTCCTCTTTCAAATTTATCGAGAGGTCCACGGGTACTACTTCCCCGTATCCCCAAATTTTTTTCGTACCCAAAAAGTTTCGTATCTAATTTTTGTTCGTTCCCATTTTGTTTCGTACCCAAAATTGTTCGTACCCAAATTTTTTTCGTACCCATTTTTTTACGTACCAAAATTTGTTTCTTTACCCAAATTTGTTTCGTACCCAAATTTGTTCGTTCCCAATTTTTTTTTGGCACCCATTTTTTGTTGTACCAAATTTTTTTTTGTACCCAAATTTTTTCGCACCCAATTTTTTGTTCGTACCAAAATTGTGTGTTCGTAACCAAATTGTTTCGTACCCATTCTTTTTTCGTACCCATTTTTTTCGTACCCAAATTGTGTTCGTACCCAAAAATTTTCGTACCCAAATTTTGGTTTCGTTCCCAAATTTGTTCTTACCCAAATGTTTTTCGTACCCAATTTTTGTTTCATACCCAATTTTTTTTCGTACCCAAATTTGTTCGTATCCAAAATTTCTTCCTACCCAATTTTTTTTTGTACCAAATTTTTTTCGAACCCAAATTTGTTTTCGTACCCAATTTTTTTAAACTCCTTCTTTATTTACAAATGAAATTAAAGACATTATTTTCTCATATATATTGATAATGTTGAACTGATGTATAAAAACTTTTCGATAGTTTAAATGTATAAACATTACTGGTTAAAATCTTGTAGATTAAGGTTCTAATTTTAAGTCTTATTTTGACGTAAAAGTAAAAGTAGACCTTAGGTCTCTTATTATAAACTCCATCAATATGCCATAAACTGTCGGATAAAACCTGGCGCAGTATTCAGTCAAGGAACATTGGTTTATTTCACTCACAGGTACCTACATGTATTAAACTTCGGTGGTAAGCAAGTTTGTGTTAATTTGTTTGTCTCAAAACGCGACCAATGGTTTGGTTGGTTAATGTTATTAATTGCATGTGACAAATCAGTTGTTTATAATGTATTTAAATATATCAAAGAAGCCCTTGTTATAAGAAATGCGATTCTAAATAATACTGTTCAATAATTTCTTTCTTACATTGATAGTTTATTAGTATGTGTATTATTAAGTGTCTGTTTTTAAGTTATGTACTGTTATTTCGTTATAACTAGTTATATAATAGAAAATATTATGTATACTCTTGTATGAAGAAGATGTACTTGTGTATAAGTCTGAATAAACTGTCTGTAGGTACGTCTGTATGTCTGTCTATCCGGAAAATAATCATGGACCGCAAATATAAACCAGTTTGCTTTCGTTTTTAAAAAGCAGATAATTTTGGGATGTTTCCTAACGCGGCTCTACTGTTTGTTGATTGACATGTTAATCGATTTCCATGAACTTCGCTCCAATTGAGCACACATTTGTGTTGTGTTGCAATGACGATCAATAATGATTTTAGAACTAGACCTTTGCAGTATTGCAATATATCGAAATAAATAAAAGGGTATGTGACGCATTTGTGGAATAATTTGTTATTCTTAATTGATCAATGCTTTGAGACAAATTTAAAAAGCTTCACTTTTTCATGCGTCTGCAGAAATGCATCTTACATATAGCGACTAAGCAAACACCATCCGAGCGTGCATTTGTCATCGTGCATTTTCTAAGATGAGTATGGGTTTTCAGCTGTAATCAAAACATAAAAGAAAAAGTTTCAAATCTTTTTTTGGTTGTATATTTGTGATGATGTTTTAAAGTGAAATATTTCATAATTTTGGAAATTGTTTGTTTTCCATAACTTAATGTAGCCCCATCTTCAATTTTAATTTAACAAATATACTGACTTCACTATTTTACTTCAGAAAATGATCATTAATCGAAGGTATGATCAACCGTAAAGAATCATGACATTATATTTGGTCATTGTAGTAATGTAGCCATGATTCTTATATTCCAGCATATAAATTGGCATTTTAATCGTATTTGTGTATGTTGACATGTCCATGCCAAATATGAATAAGAAGACAATTGCACATTTGTATTTTAAACGAAACTAAAAGTTCGTTTTAACTGTTCAATAATCAGCAATCCATAATTGCTGTTGTAAATGGGTTTTTTAAAATCATTTCATTGAAATTGTATCCAGAAAGGTAATTTTTGTATTCGGAAAATTAATACTCTAATATAATAACACGTAAGAAACATAGTTATGGTTTTCCATATTAAATGTGATTAACAGCTATTAAACATCGTAGGATTAATTCCATAATATTTCTGTATTAATCTGTCGATTGATTTATCTGATATTTGATAGCTTAAGTCAATAGAATAGAAACGGTCGGCAATTTGCACAATTCACGACGAACGGTTTTAAAGCGTTCAGATTGTACGCAGTTGGCAGGGTTACTTTGTCAGCCGACTAGTGCATTGTAATAATTATTTCATTTTAATGGACACAACTGTTTAACTGTATTAAGTATTAAGTGCAAAAACAACATATAGGCAAATGCATAACGCAACGTATATCAAAAACTGTTAAAATTAAGTGTGCATTATTTGACGTATGTTCTATGTTAGATGTGTACCAATTCTTTTTTTAAGAAAGAATAAACGCAGAAAATTGTCCTATTACCAATTATTTTGCTCAGTTTTGTTTCAATATATTATTGCACTTCGAAAAATGTAAATCGAGTAATTGCATACCAAAGTAATAAAGGGTAAAAACTGCAAATTTAAGTAGTTTCCATTAATATATGGCTTTAAAATGTACTTAAATCCTAATATGCCTGGTGCACTGATGTTTGCTTTCATTCCTTGGCTCGTGGACGGGGTACTGCATGCGACTTGACTGAGTATTGTTTACAAATGTATTATTGCAGACAGTATATATGTGTATGATGTGTGTTTCTTGTATCTGTTATTGTGAACTTAAGTAGTCTATGAAGTTAATTTTGTACAAACCGTAAGTTTTGGGGTAAATTTTGTATTGTACAAATTAATATAATTTTACATAAAGCTACTTGTTAAAAATGATGTTCAGGTTGTTGAAGCTTTTGCATGTAATGATTACAGTTATTATGTGATACAAAAGCCTTTTGAGCATTTTAATAATTTCAAATCAAAATTCAGACTACAGTAATTTTAATATAAGATTGTTTGGAGATTATAGATTAAATAACCGAAAAAAATACTTGAAAAAAAGTTCATATTTTCAGTATATTTGGTAACAAAATTTCGCGATGTGAAATCGAAAGTACATCGCAAAAATAGGTGACATAACGATATACACACTATAAATAACGCTAGTAGATTGATCATTTTCTGTATTAGATTTATACAATTCACTACGCATGCACAATTTGCATTCCTGGGTTTACCACGTGACGATGATGATCAATCTACTTTCGTTATTTATAGTTAACTGGTAGTTACCTGGTAGACATACCCAGTAAATTTTATCACCAAATATACTGAAAATATGAAATATGAAAATATGAAAAGTAATATAATATACCAGTCGTGATATTTAATCAATATAGACTAATAATTGTAAAACAATACGGTATTTTACAACTTTTCTTTTCTACGTCGTCGTGGTTGACAGTCCCTTTAAGGTGGCATAAATCAGCCTTTCACAGTTTTGATATGCACATCGAAATGAGGGGGCCTTACATTTATTAATGAATAGTTTACATAATAATTACAAACTTGCCCATGATAGAAAGCCACAATTGTTGAGTTTCGGCTTGTTTTAAATAACATAATTAAATTTATTGATAAAATTTTTAAAGCACCTGTTAAAATCACCCAAAATTAATTATTTTATACATAATAACGATCAAGATGACGACTGTCTTCATATATTAATATATAAATGGTTGGTGATTTTAATAGGTGCTTTTAACATGTTAAGTAGTACCCGAGCCGACAATGACCAATCGAGCGTTAATTAGGCGTTTGTCAATTCTGAAATAAACTACATGTTTTCTTTTGGCCCAAAAGTTTTCATGAGAACGATATTGACCAGATTATTTAGGTCTTGTTTAAAATTCGTAATGAATACCCATTTATTTGGCGAAAATAAAAATGGTTTGCGTATTTGCAACATTAAATGCAATTTACAGCGATATATTACCGGAAAATTAAGTGTGTTTATTAATATGTTCATTGATTACAGATACCAAATAACATTTGTCAACATCAAGCGACGGTTAACTGTTATTTTCATATAGGTAGTATAGTATTATGTAGGTAAACTGCAACGTCTTCTACAAAAAAGAAAACAAAATCGGCGGAATTACCTCCAATTGCATCAGTTTAGCCGCTTAACTAATTCAATCTGAGTAAGAGGATAATGATTTAACACGTGATTTGCATACTCATACATGTCCTTCAATATAAGCAATTTACCTTTAATACAAGATAAAGCATGTGGTTTATACTATCAAAACCTTTCAGCATATCTACTTAAATAACATAAAAATGTATCTTCATTTAAATTATAATTTAAAACAATCGTCAGCATTATATCAATAGCATGAACTGTTGAATATCCTTACTAAAGTCCGAACTGCGCATCCTAAATAATAGGGTGTTAATTGCATATGTTTTAAGGCGCTTATAAAGAATCATGGTAAATAATTTTGAAAAGCAACTTACTATAGTAATCCCTCAATGGTTTTTTTATCATTACCTTGCCTTTGTATACCCCCTATGTCCATTTATCGGAAAAGAAGTCCGATTCAAATATAACGTTCAACAAGTCACACAATTGTGCAGATAAAACATCACTAGATTCTAACTACAATAACTACCAGGTTATTTATTGTGTTGAACATGTTTTATTGCATTGTTAACTTCTTCAAGAGATATAGGTGCGTAAAGTTTTGTGAATGCAGAATGTTTTTAATTATAATCATTATTTACACAGAAATCTTCTGCTTCAGTATTACACATATTAGACATATTGTTACTTGAGTTTCAAAAAAACATTTTAAATTCTTCTTCCGATATTTTTTGTTTAATGTCGCTTTTTTGAATCGGCAAAAGAAGCTAGAAGAAGTAACTAGCTTCGAGTACTCAAACGCATCCCTGTCCAAGGGTGGTACCAGTACCGCTAAGGTCAGAATTAGAATTGCCATGTCGGCCGCAGCGATGGCCAGACTGAGCAGGGGTTTTGGACAAGAAGTTCCATCATCTGCGCAACATCTGAAAACAAGCACGGTACTCCAAAGAACAGTGCTGCGAGGGCATTATAGTTCTTATTTCTAGTGAAGAGGTCTTCCGAACGTTGCAGTCTACAATGAACGGCGGACGCTTTTCATAGGGCATTGGGTTGACGAATAGGAAGGCTCATTGAAGCGTGAAGAAATCGAATGAAAAAGCGTCGTTAAAGGCAACGGTCCTGTTTGTCGCCTGGTATATGTTTGTGACGACTCGATAATTTAAACTGAGGCCGCGAAAAAAGCGCTCGGTGGCGGTCTCAGGAAGTCGGCCTCGCGTCAAAATTGTATTGACAATGAAATACATTGGCATGTAAACATATTGAACTGCCTGTGTATTTGTTTTAATTTAGTAGAATGGTGCTGTCATTTAATAGATAATAATGATTCTAAGCACAAGAAATCTGGACAAGTTCCATACTGAAACTCACTTCTGAGGCGCGGGTAAAAGATTTTGGTTAGTAGGGTAATATATAACACCATGAGATCATAACCAACCGTTCAAAAACACAACATACATGACATAAAATGCACTAACGTGTAATGGACACATACCCACATGCATACACATAAAAACACCTATATGTAAACTTCAAGCAAATGCCAAAGTTAAAACGTTCGCATTATTTTAGTAAGTTGCAACGCTCGGATAGCAACTCTTTTTTTTATTAATATGTGTGTCATAAAAATGTTCAAAATGTTTATATTGTTTTTACCCGGTATGAGTTGAATTTAAATATAAACATCCGCCTCATATCGGGTTTAACATAGCCTAAAGATCGTCTGGATGTACATTATTGCTCGCTTCCATCATTCCACCGTTATGTTCTCGATATTCGCTGTTTACGCGCGACTTTTCATCCCCCTAAAACAATGTCTAACACGGACGGTCGAAAACGACTAAGTCTAAAAACGGTCGAAAACGACAAAGTCCAAAAAATGCAAACACGAATCAGAAATGTATTTGTTTATTTCATCAAGATTTGAACGCAATTAATAGCCGTTTGGCATTTCTTATGCGTTCTTTTGCTGTTTATGCTAGACTTTTCACCGAAAAAAATGTCTCACATGGACGGTCGAAAATGACTAAATAAAAAATAATAAGAAAAATTATAAAACAAATGTATCGGTATATTATAATGCTATTTAAAAGCATTTTATAGGAGTTTGGCATTTCTAATGCGTCCTTTCAACATTTTTTTTTACAATGTATACATGTATGTGATCATAAAACAAATTGTAGCAACAATAGTGTTCAAACATGTTATACAAGATATGCTTATATACTTTAAAAAAAAGAAAAGAAAGAATAGAAAAGAAAAGGAAAAACAACAGAATAATTATAATTAAGGAAGAGTTGTATGAAGTGGGTAAAAAACATACTCGACTTGTTATGAACATTTAATGCGTTTCCATTTTTGTTCAAATATATGAAGTGTATCATTGCTTAGGGCTATTTCTTTTTCAATTTGAATTGTCAGTTTCAAATAATTGATAAAACAGTTCATTGTAGGTGTTATTTTTCTGTATTTCATACTGAATATGAAATATTTCATTAATATAATTATGTAATTCACAGCATTATTAACCTCTTGTATTTTGAAGCTCTTTACCCCTAAACTGATGTCTAAGAGAGATAGTTTAACATTTAATTGTTGTTTCTCTAGAAAGGTTGTCAATTGATGCCATAGAAATCGAATATGTTTACACTCCCAGAAAAGGTGTTCTATTGTTTCAATATGTTCCCTGCACATATCACATAGATGTGTATTGGATAGGTTTGTTCGACGTCCGTAGACTCCAACCCTCTGTTGACCCTCTAACCATACAACAGGAACTCAGAAGCCCAGGCAGCACCGATCGAAGCCAACGTAAACGCCCAAATGCTTCAGAACACTGTTCTTTTAGAGTAACGTCCCTTTCCTTCAGATGTTGATCCGCTCGCATACACAGGAGTACTCTCTAACTTGCCGATCTGCGCGTCTTTATATACTGGCGAGCAGTTATAGTAGCTATGATTCTCTGGATGTATTTATATTGAAAATTTCTTAGTATGCTATCAGTAGTTGATTTATATGGCATGACAAATATTTGTTTTCAATTAAATTCTTCTTCTCCATAGAGGTTTTGCCATTTAGTTTGAGCTTTAGAGATATCGGAAGGGTGTTTAATTTAAACTGTGTAAAATATTTTGTTCGTTTTGTTTTGTTTTGCAATTATGTTTTCTACGAAAGTTTTTTGAGTACATGGTGTGTTATTTGTATTGGTAACAGCTTTAATATGTATGGGTATACTTTTGATCAATGTGTAGTACATCAGGAAATTACTTGTAGGTATTCCGAAAATAAAGCATACGTTATCAAAAGAATAGAAGTCGTTTATTCTGTAGTCGTACAATTCATCTACATATTTTATGTTTCGTTCAAACAAATGTTAATAGAAAAACGTTTTCATTAGTCGTTATGTCTTTATTGTTCCATAAAATGATTTTACTGTTTATTTCGGTTTTTGAATTTTGAGTAACTTTACACCATGACGATAGAATATTCAATAGAAATATGTTTTTGGTTGATTTTTCATCTAAGATATTATTGTTGATATTACATTCAAAAAGTAAGAATCACCATATGTTTTTAGAATTTTCTGGTAGAATAATTTCCATTTACTCGTATTGGTATTATCTAAATATCTTTTAACCCAACTGCATTTGATTGCATTCAGGAATGAATCTATGTCTGTTAGTCTGATACCTCCATATTCTACTGATTGAATTAATTGAGTTCGCTTAATTTTATCAGGTTTTCCGTCTATTATGAAATTAAATATTTCTGATTTTATATCGTCAATAATATCATTTGGTGGATTTGGGAGAACTGTTAGTGTATAAATTAATTTAGGGAGTGCAAACGTTTTCAACACGTATTTTTTTTCCGATTAGTGAAAGTTTACGATGGTGCCATGATTTTAAACAATTTTTTAATTTTTGTAATTTTGGCAATATGTTTTTTAGAACTATTTCATTTTCATTGTTTGTAAAGGTTATTCCTAACGTTGTTGCTTCATTTGATGTCCAGTTGAATTTCATTTCTTTTTTAGGATGAATATAGCTTTGTTTAAATTTACCTACTCGTAGCACAGTGCATTTACTTTTATTTAGTTTAAGAACCAATGCTATTTCAAAGAGGGTTAGTGATTCTATAAGATTATTGAATGAGACACTACTGTCATTACAAAAATAAGTTGCATCGTCAGCAAATAGGGACTGTTTAATTTAATTTCTTCTTCAGGTTCTAGCGATATTCCTGTTATATGGTTATTTGATTGGATATAGTGTGATAGATATTCGATGCATATAATACATAGCGATGATGAAAGTGGACATTCTTGTCTAACCCCTCGTTCGATGTTAAAACTGTTTGAGAAAAAAGCCATTGTTTATAATTATGCTGTTAATATCGGTATAGAATAGTTTAACCCATTTAATTAGACTTTCACCGAAATTAATATTTTCTAAGCAAGAGAACATAAACGAATGGTCAAGTGAGTCGAAAGCCTTTTCGAAGTCTGCAAAGAAAATGAGGCCAGAATTGTTTGGTTGGTTGAAATAATGTATGCATTCTTGTATCAGACGTACGTTTTCACCAATGTAACGTCCTTTAATGAAACCAGATTTCGAGAGGTCTTGAAATTATTAATGGTAATATTTTTTTTAATTCTGTTTGATATACTTTTATTTGCAATTTTATAATCATTGTTTAGTAAACTAATCGGGCGCCAGTTTGATAAGGATTCTAAGTTTTTTTCCAGGTTTTGGAATGAGTGATATTATACCCTGTTTTTGTAGCGAAGTTAAGTTTTCGTTGTAAATGAATGGTTAAGTGAATTAATTAAATGTGTTTTAATATTATTCTAGAATATTTTATAAAATTCGATTGTGATGCCATCAGATCCTGGACTTTTGTTATTTTGCATTTCTTTTAGTGCTAATCCACATTCATATTCGTTAAGTAATCCGTCGCATAGTAGTTTTTCCTCTTGATTTAAAGCACGATGTGTATTTTTAAAAAGAATGTTATTTTCAACATGTTTTCGTTTATAGAGGGTTTTAAAAAATAAACGTTGTTCTTCTAGTATTTGAGTTTTGTTTGTTATATCTTGGGCCATTGATTACTAATTTCTGTACAGCTTTTTGTTCACTTCTACGTTTCTCGATGTTTGCGAAGTATTTTGTATTTTTTTCATTGTGTTCAACATGGTGTGCACGTGCTCGTAGTATTATTCCATTGAGATGTGTATGATAAATTCCTTCTAATACTTGTTTGTTTAATGTTATTTCATTTTCAATTGCTTCGGTATCGTTTGTATTTGTTTCATGCAATTGTTTTTCAAGTGTTTCAATGATTTTGATGGTTTCAGTTTCAAGTTTGTGTGTTTCTTTTTGTTTAAATGATGTGTATCTAATTGTTGTGTTACGTATATTTCCTTTAATTACTTCCCATAAGGTGTTTGGGTTCGCATCTGTATTATTTTGAACAGTATTGAATATTTCTTGTTTTATTTGCGTTTGATATTGTGTATCTAATAGGATGCTGTTATTAATTTTAAAGTATCCTTGGCCTCTTTCAGGTTGTATTTTGTGCAGTGTAAGTTCCACTAGAGAGTGGTCAGTCATAAATCCTGGTTTTATGCTACATGTGTCAATAATGTTGCAAAGTGACTTAGATATTAAAAAATAATCTAATCTACAAAATATTGTTGGTTTTGTGTTTGAGTGCCAGGTGAATTTGCTTTCATTTGGATTTTCTGTACGCTAGATGTCTATCATATTGTAGTTTTCAATTATGTTATTCAAAATATTTCTTTTTGTAGGATGAGTATAAAGGTTTCCCTTCTTTTTATCTAATAATGGGTTAAGAACAGTATTGAAATCGCCACTGCATAATATTTTTATCTTGGTTATTAATTATAAAGGATTGTAATGTTTCGTAAAAAGTGGAATCATCTATGTTAGGGCTGTAAACGTTGATTAATGTTATTTGTGTTTCGTGTAATTTGATATCTATACTTACTTGTCTGCCAATTATTATTTCGTTTAAGTTATCGACTGTGATCCCTATATTATTTTTTATCAGAAAGGCAATGCCATGTTTATTAGTATGTAATCCACTGAGGTAGATGTCTCCGTCCCATTCATCTTTTAAGGTTTGTGCTAAAGTTTGTGCCAAGTGACTTTCTTGTAATAGGCTTTTTTTTTTCGTCTAACCATTTGAATATTTTAATGCGTTTGTCTTTATTTGTTAGCCCTTATACATTAGTCCTTTCAACATTTATCGTGGAATTTTCAGCGGTAGAGCGATTTCTGCCGTAAGTCACATATGTGTGCCTTAGTCGCAAAAGTATGCCCTAGATTCGGACTTAGCCGTAGCCATATGTCATAAATGTCGATCCAGATCACCAGTTTTTGATGTAAATGTTTTGTTTCAAGTAATAACCTGTGGAATAAACCAAATATCAACAAATGTGAAAAATAAAGCACACATGTGTGCCCCAAAGTTAGGGCTAAGGCGGACTTTTTTGCCCGGCGTTAACCTTTCAATAAAGGACATTTTTGGAGATTCGACCGTTTTCCATCAGTTATACGTGTTTTTTACGTCTGTGGATAAATCACTGTGGTTCGATACCGGTGAAACTTATCATTGAGCCTTATCTTGATGTATTGTTTGTTTTCGTCTTTTTGTAAATCATGATCTGTATAAGCAAGTTCGTCAAGCGCACGTTCGTCCACAAATTTAAAAGCTGTCTCCGTTTAATGTGTGTAAGCATAGTCGAATGTTGAGGGTTCCACGTTTACTTCAATGTCTTCAATACTGGAGCTAGACTGTAAGGACAAATTATTCTTGCTACATTGGAATTAAAACATCGTTTGATTCACTTGCATAATAAAAACCAATTATCTGCATGTTTTAACGTCTTTGTACAGCACAAAAAATGTTATGCGTTACACCTGTTAGAAAATTAATATCTAATGATGGTGGCTCTCCTTCGGTGGATCAGGTCTCGGGTTTCACTTTCAAAAGTAAAGGAAATATCGACCTAATTAGAGGCTCTTATGTTTCATATGAGCCTGTTGAAATATTACTTATTTTAAGATGTGACGATACTTTCAATTGCTTATCGGTAGGCCTTTTGAACAAAGCCAAACATCGTTTGGTAAGCTGTAGTATTTTGGCTAACGTCCCTGGCGATCGTGGTGTCTTTTTTGTAAAACTATTGCATGGGCACACGTATGATCGCCTCCTGTGGTAAGGTAGATAGATATGTTGCTGGTCAGACTATCTGAATAATCATTTAGAGGTAGCAGTTACGATTGTGACACGTCTCTGGAACACTCGATGGACAATGCCGATTTCAACGCACTCCTCGCAATCCGACTTGAACTCATATTTATACCAGCTCTCTAGAGGTATTGCCCCAGTTTATCAGTTTGTTTTGTTAGTGAAATTATAAGTCGGTATTAAAAAATGTTTCGGTAAGAAAACAAAACGAGACAGAAAACATGTTTGTAAGATTTTTTTTATTTTACCGAATAAATGTTCCGGTACTCTCTTATATACTTCCAGAGCAGCCAACCCCATTCACAGCATGAAACTATTATATAAACTTTGTAAACAAACATGTTAAATATACACTAGATGTAATAACTGGATCATATATAACATAGAATACACCATACTAGAAAACTAAATTATAATATCGGGTATTATATATCACTCCTCGTGAAGAATATTATGTAGTAAATAGCGACGTTGGCTGGAAGACCAACATCCGACCTTGCGATAATGGGGCGGAGTTCTAGCTAGGTATATAAGGTAAGCAAGAAGGACTAGCCTCCCTTTACAAGGTCAGTCGAACGCGATATTATATCGAATCGCAATAAAACGAATTGACGTTGTTTAACGATTAAGGTAACCCAAAATGTAAAAGCGTGTTATCGGCAAAGACTAATATTTACACGACACAAGCAACAAAAAACATGTAAATTTTGTTAAGTTCCAATGTCTATGATATTGTTTAAAATAAACATGCCATGCTCTGCCATTTACATTTTTTAATTACGCACGATAAAAAAAAACCCGACTGACTGACGGACTGGACTGTTAATTGGTCAAATAAAAATAGTTACCTGATATTTGGTTTTAAATCCGGTTTGAGATCGGATGACCAACATGAGTTGATATCGACATGACATTTGCATGATGGCCTTACTCTTCTTCTACTGCTACGTTTTTAAAGTAGCGATTTAGCAATCTAAATATTCCGTCTACTAGGCTATTCAAGTTTACAAAAGCGTTTTAAGCGAGAGCGGGATGTTTTGGAGCGTTTTCGCGATGGTCATTTCCTGCCGGAAACTCTTCTGCAATATTCTTGTTTCTGGTCGGAATCGAAATAACTTCGGCATTTCGATTAAAAACTTTGTAAAATTTTGAAAGCTAACGTTTACATTTGAAACATTTTCGGAATGTTTGGAAAACCATCGACGACCCATCCGTACGTTATGAAACCTATCGATATTGATTCGGCAACTTGAGGAAGATTTTGAAAGGCTTCTAAATTGTATAAAAGCTTTTGATGGATCCTGCATGATCCGAAATTTCTACAGAATGGCTCAGAGGGATAACGAGTAGGAAGAGTTCTGTCTATGATATAAACTATGCAGTTATCCGATCGTTCAATTTAATATTCATACTCGTCGCTGTTATTTACTATTTACAACAAACAGAACGGCGAAAAAACGATGAATTTCCTGAGGTATTTAAGATCGATAGCAGAGATGACGATTGTGAACGATTTCAAACATTTGTAATAAATTGAAAACTTTTCGTGATGAGAGAGTAACTTCCAAAAGTTATTGAATGCATTTAAACAAGACATTGATACTCGAGTTCAGATAAGGTAGAAAGTCTTACTGACGCTAATGCTAAAATGAAATAACTATTGTTAAAAGTTGTTCAACACCACATCCCACTCTACTCCGGCTTTGCTATGGAAGGCAGCAGAGCAATATTGGTGATATGAGAGCCTTGTTTCGACAGCAAATCGGCAACGCTCCTCCTTCGGTATATTCTTCAGTATGTGTGCGACGTTTCTGTATGATTGGAACTCATTCGGGATAACGTGTGCTACCCATCCGAAGCATTCGGTTTAGTCTTTAAGAATATAACGAACTATATATTACGCAACTCTGCATGAATTAATTTCATTTATTCTTTATGGCTTAAAGAAGCAACCGAGTGTATCGGCAACCCGTACGCAAAGAATTGGTGTCGTAGTGGATGGCAGGATTTAGCAAAAATGAAGCACTACTGAATTATATTCTTACTTAAAACTCCAGTAAACTAACACCACAAACCCAGCACATCGCTGAGATTTTATTACAATAAAGTAAAAAACGATTGCAAAAACAAATCGAACCTTTGCGAATTGTGGAGTGTGATCGGGCGGCTTACAATCCTGTCTAAATTCGCCTTCGATAGCGATGCGTAATGTTTATTATCCGCCATTGATCATCATCATATTATTTTAGCTCATTATTCTAATGTCTTCTTACACAAAGCAACTGTTTCCGTATTATTACACTGTAAAGCAGACACTTTGAATGACAAGTTTCATAACGTCTGTTTATGCTTTGTTAGCGCTGATTGAAATAGAAAACAACCCAAATCCCGAAAAAACATTATTATTCTGTATCCACATTTTCGCACAGCAAATATACACTTACATGGAAAACCTTTTCTAAAGCGGTGCTTAATTTCGGAGTACCTTTTTTGTTGAGACTGATGCGTCATACCTTTACCTGTATTAAAAATAATAGTTAATAAATTGTTTCTGACGCAAATTTGGGTGTTTACCTCAGTGCGTGTTTGTCTGGTGGCCGAGTATCTATTTGTCTAGTCATAAATTGTATAGCCGGTTTGATTTAAATAATGCATTCTACAATAACTTATGGCATACATATAAATACAACCATTTGCTACATCAGCCGTCTCGGAGTTTAAAATGCGGAAAGTATCGGTTAATAATCTTTGCAAAACCAAAGAGGAATTCCCTTGATAATTTAAAGAGGAAGCCCCGACTGTTGTCAACGATACTAGACTCCACGTTAATCCGATGCCCATTAAAAAAGAGTCATCATTTAAAAGTCAGATGTGTTACTATTGAAATTGAAACTTGAGCTGCACCAGCAGCAGAGTTCGGTTTTCGTGTATTTAAGTTTTCTTAATTTAAGTTTGTTTGAATCTGGTGTATTTATCATTTATAAAAAGTGTTATATTTGCAAAAAAAGTATTGATTACACAACTCTTAACACTTGTAACTCGATTTAATAAAAACTATTTTTTAACTTAGGATCAAGATCGAGTTGAACTAAGTGTACAATAATATTGAAGTAATTCTAAGCATGCTCACTAGTTATATAATAACTGCAGGCTGGGAAGATTCCTTTATTGATCAATCATGCTAATGTTGCTTTGAGTACCAGATGTTAGATACTAACGATACGAATTTTGTGTAAGTTGACTTTGGGCATTCCAATATGATGAACATGCGCATCACAGTCGGGTCGTTCCGATTTAATACTGTTTGAGAGGAAAATTGCCTTTTGAATTATATAATGTATCGTTACTTTACAGTATAACAAAATGACGTCGCGAGCGGGCCGTTGTTCGTATCTGGCGAATGTCATTATGCGGCTAGGCCTATTATAGACGTACGACCAAGCTCTGTCGTATGGAATTGTGTGTTATTGTCTACGTAATGCTGCTTGAAGGAAAGATCTCAGGCACTGATGATCTATATTTCATAAAATTTGAAATACAGCATTTCTATATTTCTATTAATTTGATACGGATAATAAATGCAACAAAGTTCTCAATCATGTCGCCCAGCATGTAAATGCAATATCAGCAGAATAAATGAACCGGTAATATATATTTGAAGGTAACCAATATTTTTAAAGAGTTTTATTCATTCAGACAAAAACGAGGTCGCGATGAGGACGAGATGCTGTTCAACGTATTACAAGGTCATTAGCATAGATTTGGTACTGAGGTGTTACTTGAGCTTTTTTGTAGGAAGATTGCTGTTTGATAGACAATATGTTTCTTCACATTATTGCGTCCTTTTGTTCATCTGCCATGTCATCGCAAGAAATGCTCAATAAAGTGATAAATTTTTTAGTCTATAATACTATTCGTCATAACGTGACAGCGTTGTTCTTGTTATTCGTACTTAATAAATTTTAGAGTTTGATAAATGCAACATATTTGTTCTCCAGCGGTCCTTCTGTTACTTTGAGTGTTTACATTAAGTTGTTATGAGCCTTTACGTTGCCGACGTTGAAGGTCAGATTGACAAATAGATTGAAACCATATGCACAAGTTATAACCACGAAGTTGAGATGATAAAGCGGTGTTCAGAGCGCGTTAATGGATGATTTAAAAAAAATGTATATAAATACTATTGTATTAAAACCGTGCCATATAAAATGTCCAATTAACACGTGTGTGGTATACATAATATATACACGAACGTAGGGAAGTTGCAAACACGGCACCCAATTGTTTTCAATAATATTCCTTAAATATTGCTGATATATTAATTTTATTCAAAATCACTTTCGATCCGTGTGTCAGAGGGTCGTGTTGATTGTGATTATTAATATTCTGTTTTAAATATAATTATCATGGTTTTAATAATTGATTTTCTCTGAGCCATTACTTATCAAATTACGTGTCTTTCGTGTATTAGAGTTAGATGAGAATTAGTGAAGAGTGTATCTAGCGGTTGAAATATCTCCGAAATAGCATACAAATGACGTCTACTTCTATAAACCAGGTGCGACTAGAAACATTTTATGGGATTTTTTCGTCTTTTGCATCCAGTAAATAAATAACAATAACTATTTTTAAATCATTCGCCTGGTGTTTGCAATTGTTTAAGCGCGTATTCTATATTTTGACACCCCAGAATTCCAAGGTGTGTGATGTATAAAAAGATTTTTTAAATAACTATTTATATACCAAAAGTTAAATATATTAAATAACATTATCACATTTTGGTCTGGGTCTTTTTCGTAAATTTCGATATTCTGCCATTTGGATTAAGAAGTCAGCTGTTAGAAATTTATATATATGTAAAAATAATTATACGCTAGATATCATATAATATAACATTATTTTTTTTACCTTTCCGTGCAGTTATTAATTAATGATTTCTTTTCCATGGGCTGCCCTAAGTCTATGGCAAACACATTAAAATGAATGTTTTTGGGAAATATTTACACTGATCAACAATCAAATTGAATATTAACAGAAATTCTACACAGTTATCGAAACACAAAATAGAGCATATGTTCATATGCAATAGTAAGTTGTGCCACATATGACATGTTTTGTATTCTTTTGAGTAAACTAATTGATAGATCATTGAATTTATCATCGATACAATGCAGAAAACAGACAAACTTTAGTATATAAAAGGTGGTCTTGCTTTTAGTGGAATAGACATGTATGTTTTATTATAGTAAACGGTGAATGCAAAATTAATACCATCCATCGGCAAACTTGGCAATTTTATTTAAAAGTCCATTGGCTTGAACTTTTACGTTAAAATTTGTCCAAATTGGTCTGGTAGAGTAATTTGACCGACATTAAATAAAGAATCATCATAGAAAACCTCTTTTTAAATGCAATAAAATATGTTGTTGTTTAAACATAACGTAACAAAATAATAGACAAATGGTGACAGGAAAGTAATAATATTGTTTTATGTAATTAACAAATGGTGTGCAGTGCAATAAAAATAATTGGGTTTGTAGTTGGCAGTAGATGAAGCAAAACGTACGTACTTTTTTTATAATGTACTTACTTAAAAAAATTAGTAAAATAAATCCACATATCCAGCACATCATTGATGTTTCATCAAAATAAACTAGAACGCCCTCAAAACATCGACATTGTATTATAACCATCATTTATCATCATCATATTACTTTTACACATTATCAAACGGTCTTATTACAAAAAGCAATTGTTTTCAGTATTAGAGTAAAACATTATGTTTTACTTAAATAAATTATGTTATCTTCAACATGTTCCACTTACACTTAAAATGTGAAGTTTCAAACCGTCTGTTTGTGATTTGTTTGCGTTTATGAAGATATATTATTATAAAAATCTCGTATATTTTGTCATTATGCATTTACGCACAGTGATTGCATACAAATACACAATTGCATGAAAATAGATTTCTAAAAAGATGTTTTTGCACCCGTATCAAACATAATATTTATAAAGTGTTTTTAAAATATTTAAAAAAAATATATAATATTTAAACATACTGGGAAAGTGGTCGTGTGGTTGGATGCTGGGATAGGAATGGGAAGGTCCCTGGTCCAAATCCCGCTCAGACAACCGGATGTGAGCAACAATTATTACACCCTTCCTCATCTAACCCAGGGGTATATATACGTTCCTATGATTGAAATAAGACAATACACCGTGGATGAATATTGAGCCGTGTATAAATTACAACGATCTATACCCCAGTGATCAGGCGGTAATTGGGGAAGTCGGTTTTAGATGCACAAGTTATAGATTCCCAATAGAATCGTAATCCAAACATTAACCTTATCATTTCTGACGCAAAATAGGTTGTTTACTACCGTGCGAGTTTATCTTGCGGAACATACACATGAACGAGTGTCTAATTGTCTAATTGACTAGTCGAATCTTGTATAACCGATTAGATTTAAGTTACGCATACTGCAATAACTTATATCATAAATATACAATTAGCTGTGTATGCTCTCCCTGACATCAAATGTTGAGGCTATCTGAAATAATAGGTAAATCACCTTTGAAAAAACCAAGAGGAAGTACCTTGCAAATGCAAAGAGGAAGCGCGTGTGGTAACGATATTTGACACCACGGTAAAACTATAGCCGTTCAAAAGGAGTAATAATTTAAACATCAAAGGTGTGTGACTTAAATACGCTTTAAACGAAACTTGAGCTGCGCTAGCAAGATATAAACCTTATTGCAAAACTATGATACATTCCTAGTCCAATAAGTAGAACATTACAAATATACGTTGTAGTGCATTTCAGAGTTCTTAATTAAAGGACAATACTGTTTGTGTTTGTATGTGTGTGTTTTAATTATTTATTAAACTACCTTTCTCTTTCAAACACACAAGTATTTATTACATTATGTTTAACAGCTAGGCTCGATTAATATATTTCGTTACATTTTGTACCACAATGAACTAAATGTGCCCAAAAATTATATCCCTCTTAGCATTCGCACAATTCATTTATACAACGTTACACGGGGATCCACTATTGAACGTTGCGAGTATGTAAGTGTTAGTTCAAAACCTACTTGCACTGTTGTTTTCGCATAAGTTCTTAGAAATACTTAAATTACTTTGGAAATGTAATTATTCGTTTGTTATAACGTTTAAATTCGGTAAAGCAACCAAAAACCAATACAAAAATAGCACGTCTGCACGTTTGATTGATTTTCATGTCCGTGGTTGAAATTAAAGAGAGGTTGTATGAAAATACCAAACTTACTGAAATTAGTCCGCATACGAAGACATTTGACTATTTGAATGGTAAATAATGCAAATATATTTACAAAATATGATACGTTTTTGTCAGATACTTTATTTTTAACATAATAACGTAGAATTTCATTAGAATAAAGAATAATGAAACATATTGCCCCACAAGATTTGTTTAGACCGTCGTTCGAAGTTCATGCAAATACCATTCTTCACATAAGTATCAAGAGTTCTCGTGTTGATCATAACATAGCTTGAAAACCATATAAAACAATTAAATGTGTAAGGTAAAACAAGGAATCGTCAACAAATGAAATCATTTACATGTACGTGTTGTTCTAGTTTTTGCAATTTACGAACTTGACTTGCATTTAGTATGTTGTACTTTTTTGTTATTGTGGGTTATCTTATAAAAAATGTTTTGAAGATGATAATATGACGTGAAGTGTTATACTTAAGTTCTTATTTGTACCAGGGTGAAAGGTAAATAGCTTAGCTAGAAGTTCTTGTATATGTGTGCTCTGTTTAATAACATTAAACCAACATAGTTGTCCTTCTTTATTCGTAGAAAATGCCATTATGCTCCCGAAAGATTGAAGAATATAGTCGCCGCTTTATTTGTACGTCCGAGGTCTAATTTTGATTGCAATGCACACACAAGTAATCTATCTTGTTTTTGTCGATTTTTGTCCGCCCGTCATTCCCCCTGTCGTACCGTATCACGTTTTGTTTTGTTTAGGCGCGAAATCAAAGATACTAATTAATTTGATGGAACTTCATTTGAAGCATCAATTCGATCCGATCCAATGATTTTTTTCTAACTTTCGTTTCCGTGCGAGATCTCAGACACACATTATCCCAATTTAAGAAAAATGATATTCAACTTTCCTTTTAAGTATGCGCAATCTTTAAACGTTGTTACGGTCCTATGATTACCATAGATGTATTGAAATTTGATCATACCTTTTCTTTCTAGCTGAGTGTGTCAGCACGAGATCTCTGAAATAATTGATCTGAACTTGATGGAACTTGATATCAATCATCCTTATAGGAATGTCCGATAATTTGTCGAAGAGTGTTGCGCTTTTATTACTAATATGTTTTTGTTGTTTCAACATTCTCATCCTTGTCAAAATGTTTCGGTTGAATGCTTTTCTGAAAGATATATCGCTTTGAATATTGTAACCTCTGTTGAATACATCAGACACGAACGATATGAATTTGATCAAACTTAAAACTTTGACGTTCCCCACGGTGAACATGCGCATCATAATTAAATGAGATCAAATTTGATATACAGAATCCTTGTAAAGTGGCCACGCGTTTCCTTGTTAGGTTGGTCGACCCGACGGATTGTCATGCAGTTATTGGTCTAATAGTGTTACTTTTGCACGATAATAGATTAGAATACCGAAAAGATGGACCAGACAGACATAGTAATGATACCTTACGTTAATAATCTACTGGTTGCAATCGCGTTTCGAATTACATATGTATACTAACTACAAGCTAGTCCTCATTAATGTCGCCCAAAATTCAAAATGGAATTTAAGAATACTTAATAAAACAGTAATCACTGCCTGTAAATAACGAATATATAGACACAACAAGAACTGTTGTTTCATAAATCCATACCAAAACGAGGGCGCGATGAGGACGAGATGCAACTCAACGTCAAGACACTACAAGCATAAGGGCATAGATTTTGCCGATGCTTATTGAGAGACAACATGTTTGTTCAAATATAACGTCATTATTTAAATCTTCAAGCAATCGCAAGCCCTACTCAAGAAAGTGATCATTCTTAAAGTCCATAATGCAATTCGTATAAGGTGACTGCGTTGGGCTTGTTTATCGCACTTAATTTATGTTTTAGACTAATGAATACCAATTATTTGTTCTAGAACGTTGCATTTGTCACTTTGCGTATACGCATTACATTAATATGTATCGGTACGTTGCCGATGTCAAAAAAGACTGATTGACAAATACATTGGCATATGTTACACAAGCTATACACAGGAACTTGAGATAATCAAACATTTTCAGATTGTGTAAATGTATGATTCAACATAAAAATAAAAGGACGTGAAACTCGATGTTTTTGTCCTAAAAACTCATGTTATATACAACTTTGCCCCGGCTAATTTCCAACTAAATATGTTAGGTAAACATTGTATTTACGCACACGTGCGGCAGTTGAAAATACGACACCATGACAGAAAACGCAAATTAATGGAGAGTATTGTTAAAACAATTAGTTGTTATCAGATAAATCACAGTAAAACTATGTACTACCCGTTTACGCATTGATTCTTACGTAATGTAGGTTAGGGTTACCCCGCTGAACTTGAAATGGATCTAAGAGGAAAAAGTACAATTCTTCAATTGAATAAGCACATTTAGCAAACACCAAAAGCGGTCAACGCAAAACGATAAATCAGCTATCACAATTCAGCGAAAACTGCCAATCATTAGATTGTGAAAACAAGGAAGTACTGTGTCAGCCTTTCATGATTGCATTATGTTAATGCTTTTGCATTAACCAGAAGAGAATACAAGCGTCATGACATAAACATGTTTTAAAACACAAGTATATATGTTGGCAACTTGTCCGTTCCTTAGATTTGATGATACCATTAATAAAGCATCATAGAACACTGGTACCGGTATATGTGTAAACAGAATAGAAGAGTGCGCGAATATGTTATTTCATGTTTATTTCATTATTGATAAGGATTTGTACACCTTTACCTATTCGAATGTCTGTTATAACCCTGTTTTATTTTTATGTGTTTTTGTTTCGTTGTATCGACGATGTATATTTTGCAAATCATAATGTAAACACGTGTTCCTTTTTATTTTCTGCTCTGTTCACTCTTTATATCAGGACGATGTGCATCGGGATAAACAATGTCGCCCCCCTTAAGATTTATCCAAAATTAACAATTAAAATGTGTGTACCTCACTTTTATGTATATATGAGATGTATATATTCGCACCCGGCCACTATATGTTGTTCACACGAAGGGATGTCAAAACACATGTTCTCGATAATTGGTACCATCCTGTGAACTTTTTAGATTGGTTCTTCTGTAATCGTATTCAAAGCAGATAGTATTTTCAATAACAGTAATTGTTGTTTCTAAATGACACACACGACAAACGCTGCGATATTTATGCGAATTATGTTTTGTGTATGCGCTTGAGGTACGGAAAACATTAAAAATATTTGTTTGCAAAAAGTACGTGTTTTTGTTTACACAGAATAAATTACATGCACAGTTGTAATGATTGTGCATACATCTTTTATTTCCAACAAGAACATTCTGACTTAAAATTAACATTCACATTATTTCGCTAACACCCAGCAATCATTGTAAGACTTTCCAAGTCTGTGCTAATACACACATCACATAACGATGGTAGGTGCATATGCATTATTTCAAATGTTTTTTTCAAATATGTACATCATGTAAAGTTTTAACTTTAAGAGGAAAATACGCAATGTAATAAAATGACAAAACCTAGAAATATATTCATTTAGTAACACAAATGTACACCAGACTCGGAGTTTAATGTACGAGGGAAATATAAAATATAACACAATTCAAGCGAAAAATATTTTTGTTTTTCAATGATGTAACACATTTTATCCTATTACCAGATGAAAATCGATAGTATAACAACGATCGTATTAACATGAGCTTTACACTATCGCTACTTTTAGATCAGATATGGATTGTTCCAAAAATTGGAGAATCTGTTTTTGTCAACTATGGAAAGACAAAATCGTCAAAAAAAGCTATATTTGACAGTTATATTAATTGTTAGTTGTGAGGAAATAATAAAATAAATAGAATATTATGTGAGTGATTGATAAAGATCAAGTTTATCATGCTCGGCACGAACCATGTTAGCGCTCGGCAAGCCTCGCTACATTGGTTCTAAGCCTGATAAACTTGACCTCTATCCAAAACTCACATTATATTCTCTATATTACTTGTTTAATGTAAAGCATATTGTTTCTCTGCACTTTCATGTATATTGATGCATGCATGTTAATAGAATAATTTGTTTGATCTGATCTGTTTAGTTTATTACAGTATTTATTGACTAGTAAAACGACTAACTTACTTTGGGGTTATCTGTTTAAGAAGCGCTAAGAGCACACAGTTATGCAAATTACTGTTTACAACCCTACTTAATTAAAATGACAAAACAAAATTGCCGTAGAAATTATTTAAAAGCAAAACATTAAACAAAGTATATGTCCTGATCGGGAATATGTTTACTTTTCAAAATGTAATGTTTTAGCAATAATCATTAGGATCAGTTATTCTTTAAAACAAGTACACTTTACATTGACGTCGACAGTTGCGATTTAATGAACGAATATTTTACAATCGCTCTTAGCATACACACTTCAGTTAAAAAGGTCAAGAAGCGGAAATATATTCACTTACAGTTTTCAATGTTCATGACGCTACATTTTATTTTCAATAGCGAGCTATTAAACATACTTTGTACAATAAAAAGTATGACTCTCAAGAGACAATGTAGAAGAAAAAATCTTGAGAGCATCCTTAATGCTTATTAGATAAGTCAGCAATGCCTACAACACTTCGGAAAAAACATAACAACGACATTAAAATGAAAAAAAAAATGATTATAAAGTGTAAAGGGTTTTGAAACATATAGCTGCTTTTTTCCCATTAGTAGATTATTGCGCATACATTTGAAGACATACTGTATTTATAAATTATATTCGACCGATAAAAGCGATACGGACATTTTGTAAGTTCAGTAACACATGTATGTTTAAGTCATACTTTACAAAATACTACAATTCCGCCTACTTATATGCACAGTCGGCATATATTCACAGTTTGAATAAATATCATAGTTGTTAACGGTAATAACAAACAAACACAAATAAGAAACATGAACCAAGCCATTAATATAAAATAACAAATAGATACAACTATAATCAAGACAGCCAGGCAAACCTGAAATTGTGTGTTCTTAAAGGGATCTTTTCACGTTTTGCTGAATTGACAAAATTAAAAAAAAAGATTCAGATTCTCAAATTTTCGTTGTAGTTATGATATTTGTGAGGAAGAAGTACTAATGAACATTTACCAAGGGAAGCGGACACCGACAACGAGCGAGGCATGGCATTGTAATGCGCATGGGGGGGTTAGAGGATTAGGGTAAGGGTTAGAGTTAGGTTTAGGGGTCGGGGTTGAGTTAGGGTTAGCCTAAACCCATACCTTAACCCTAACCCGACCCCTAACCCTAGCCCTAGCCTATAACCCAGGGTTATCACCCCTATACCATGCCTCGCTCGTTGTAATTGTCCTCTTCCAATTAACCATGCTCTAAAATATCCATTATATGCATCTTTTGACGATTTAAAAACCTGAAAACTATAAATCGTTGCAACGCGAAACGATTTAATAATTTGGAGATTTATGTTACTGTCGTTAAATTTAGTGACACTACGAGGAATCTATAAAGTATAAAATACATCAATCAGAGGATGAGCACGGATGGCCGAGTGGTCAAAGCGAAAGATTTTTACTCCATAGGTAAGTGGATCGAGCCAAGTTCATGGTTACTTGTTTTCTTTCTTTTATTGTATACTTGTTTTTTACTATAGATTTTTAGATCGAATGTTTACATTTATTAATATAAAGCATTACATGAAAAACTTCAATACATGCCAAAATATGTGAAAAGGCACCTTTAATAGTTCGTTCGTGTTAAATACGACATCCAATTATTTGTAAGGTTATATTGTATTCTTATGACATACTTTCAAAGGAAACGATTATACCGAACATACACAACATCTTTTTAAAATGTTAATCTCCTTTCTTTTGAATTAAATCTACTTAGACAAAACAGTTCCGGAATATTTCTTAAAACAAGTAATTATAAATCACATTATCAACCAAATAAGATTTTACCAGTGATAGGTTTAAAATAATTTTGAGATCTTTCTGACACCAATTTAATTTACTTATTCATGACCAAACGCATCCTGACCATCTATCTTAAACATCTTACGCGCTAGCAATTTGATTTACCCGTCTATCGAGTCGTTTTCATGGGATTGGACCGAAGCCCTGTCCGAACTGTTTTATGTTACCAATTTGATCAATAATTTTGCAAAGGTCGTTCGCTGACAGTGGCCATATCCCTGATAATGGTGTCAGGTAGTCGAAAACTTATTGATCTCTGGCTTGCGACTATGAACCTCTGTGCTGTAGTTGGTGCCGATCAACATCGTTTTCGGTAGCCCAAAGAGGATGAACATTGCTGACATTACGGCATGGCCTGGGTTCTGGTAAATTGTGTCGCGAATTTTGCTCTGACAGTTGTGGTCTTTTTGGTAGGATAGGTCGCTGTATAACATTATTTAAAGGCCACGCTAATGCCGTGTTTTGAGAACCCTGATGTCCTCTCGCTGCGAAATCTATATACCCATCATCTAAAAGTAAACGGATTACACGCACATCTGGCGCATTATCGTAATCGGATTCAGCCAGCCTCTCGGAATCATGCTGTTCCGCCGCACTGTTAATTGGGATATTGGGTCCGGTTTCGGGTTGACGATTTCTTCGTCTGTAAACAATATATTTTATGAATTCAATAATGAAAACATTAATGTTTTTTTTCCGAGGACTAAACAATAAGTGCAATACGATATAAAATATTTACGTCAGGTACAAACGTGAACAGGGCAACAAATTTATGGTGTGCATTAGTGTTTCTTGAAGATTTCTTACAGAACATTTATAGCTGATATTTATATAACAAACAAATCAAAATAAGCAATGTATAAAGTTCTCGTTAATAAAGTTGAAAAAAGGATGTCTTAGCTGAAAACATGCGTAAAATAAAGTTAATGATATTTTCAAAAAAACATTTTATTACTAATCGCAAAATAAGTAATCGGTCCGAATCAAATCGTTCTTAAAGTTGCGGGTGACGTAGTACGTATCGCCGTATCAGTCTTTCATATCGTCATAGTTCAGTCTTCAGCGATTGTTTGCAGGAGAGGTATTTTCGTATGTGAATATATATATATATATATATATATATATATATATATATATATATATATATATATATATATTTATTTATTTATTTATTTATTTATTTATAAATGAACATATATGGTTATATATGTATATATATTCAATACGTACACAACTTGCTCATTACATATATATCAGTAGTATTCAAATAACGCATACAATTTCGGAATTAATGTTTGATTTCTTGTTTTCATTTGTGTTTTCGAATGCGATCGTAAGACTTGCGTTTGGTTTGTTCTTAAGTCTGGGGAAAGTGTTAGGTTCAGCTCGCCCTAAAACTGATTTTAAGACCGAATGCGTTTCATGACCGTTCCAAGAGTCGATCCAAGTTTTAATCATATTATATATATGGTTGGTATTATATTATACAAGCAGTGGATGAAAACAATATTTTAACTCCTGATAGATGTTCTTTACCCTCCGTGTTTGCTAAATCATGAATTTAATGAATTGGGCTGACGAATTTGTAGATAACTTCCTACGCATCAGAAGTTTAATTGTCGTTTATTTGTCCGAAAACAACAATACCTCGAACGCTTTTACATCATTCTATAAGAATTAAATGAGAGTAATTTTTAATTCGTACTTAGTACCAGTTGTTTAATATTAATGTGAATAACGGTGTTAAACCAGCAAACGTGTAAATGTTACAAATGCAATCCCTTGTAATATGTTTATTCTTATTAAATTATGTTTGATGCGTTAGTAAAATCAACAAATCCAGGTATATCAAGACATATTTGTAGACTATGTTTTTATAATGAACCTTTTATTATTGTTGAAGAGAATATGCACTATTTTGTCAAATATTTATGAATTTATATAAAATGTGTAAAAAAAACTTATTATACATATATTTTAATACAAATATACATTAAAGTTAACAAGAACATGTGTCGAAAAATGCGAAGTAAGCCAGATATTTAATTCTAAAATCGAAAATGTCTGTACAGTCGAATTCGCCAGCATGTATATCATGCATGTTCGATGTAAATCTAAATTTAGTGTTACGGATAATTTTAATTTTCTGCAACGATATCTATCCATACGACACACGAACACTTACTACGATCCTTATAAAAAGACGAATGCTTCGGTTATTGTATAAAAATATGTACGAAATATCTTAGTCACAATCGGCTCGGGGCGCTAATTTGTCTTTGCTGCATTTTATGAAAATCGTATTCAATGTAAAATTTGTCTTGCCTTTTTTTGTGTTAATGTAACATATTTGTATCAATATATTACAATTTATCACACATAAAAATCGTGCGTAAGATCTTTAAATAATGCGTTTCGATAATAGCTTGATGAATACCATGTTACAAATTATATAACCCAATGGGTTATCACAATACATTACGTGTAAATCCATAGTTAAAAACGCTGATGCGGGAAATTGTTTTCAGAATACTGCTTAAATGTAATATGGTGCTTACAATACCTTTTTATTATATAAAAATAGACTGCAAATACGGTAATCATCAGCAAAAGGCCCATGGAAGCAGTTTCTCCAGATATAACTGCAACTCCGGATGAAGCAGCTAAAAACATGATGAGTTCATTCATTGAAAGATAACATCGTAAAACTCTTTAGTTATATATTATATATTATCAAAAGGGTTGGGTAAACACTTGCAATGAAACTTACCCGACTCTGCTGTGATAATTTCCGTGGTTGTTGTTGAGTCAATCGTTGTTGAACTCTTTGGGGTCGATGTTGACATATTTTCAAGTGTACTTGTACTTGTTGCTGTACTTTCCGTAGTATTTGTACTGGTTGATGTACTATCAGTACTTGTACTTGTACGATCAGTACTATTTGCATTTGTTGTTGTACTGCCGGAGGTGGTTTTACTGCCTGTTGTACTATTTGTACATATTGTAGGTGTAAGGCTCCTACATTTAACGGTGATGTCTGCGTTTTTATCGGCTAGAATATAAGTGTGCAATAGGTGCAACAATCGTGCTTAACGCAATTAATTTTCATTTTCATTTTGTGCATGCAAAGATATTTTGTCTATCAAAACACATCGCGTTCAACATTATCCAATCGGCGTACACCAATCACATACACCGTAGGATATTCTTAAGTCATGGCCATTATTAAATGTGGGATTCATAGAGAATTATATATAGTGCCTCATCGTTGTGTACTATATCAAGGTGAGACGTACAATTAAAATACGGCGAGGCTGACCGATACTTTTTTTTTCGTACCGAGCCTAACATATTATAAAACTGAAACCTTATGTTTTTGTTTATCATATCGCTGCGGCCTCTTTTTGTACCAAATAATAAAAGAAAATCGTTTTGATTCTGCATTGTTGCTGGTAATAATATGCCATTTGACGTTAGCATAATGGCATAAAACCATTACCGCTTTAACTTTATATTTTTAAATTGCGTGTGAAGCTGCTCATGTCTTTATTTACAACCAGAATTATTTATGCATATTAAACTGCGTTTCTATAACACAAATGTGTAGAAATTTACCTTCTACCAAAACCCAAACGAATTCCGATGAATCGTCTGATCCATTCGCGTAAAGGTCCCTTAGTTCTAAACTCAACTTTGAAAAGGAAGTTTTATTTTTAACTCAAAACTCAAAGTGTTGATGTTCTTCTAACGATTTATTACATTGTATATTTTTATATACATTTGGATCGCTGACCAACACTGCCGAAGAACAGTATGAGATCGCTTTGTCTGTGTGAATCTTTGCCATTCTGACGTCGATATGAGTTATCGTCAAATTTTCAGTGGACGACAGGACACATGAGCAATTGGAACGTCCGCATAACGAGCTTTGATTTTTCTTATCAAAAATAATATGAGCCGATTTCGTGGTGGTGACAACGTCATCGCAAAAGCGTATCACATCTGAAACTTCATTATCAAAGGTGTCGTAGGCTGGTTTGGTTACAATATTTTATTTTAAAAGATATAACTTGAATTGAATAAACGCCGCATAAAGATATAATTTAAATTCGGTGAAGTGAAACGCTGTTATAAATGTATCTTATTGTAGCATATGAAGCTTTGTGCAGTTACATATACGTAGATGCAACTGTGAAAACTGGAGAAAATCTCACCATTAATACAAGAGTACCAGATTGTTGAGTACGTAGTCGAGTCGTTCTTGTCAAAACAGTGTAATTTATGTCCTGCTGCACGTGATACACACTCTGATTTTCCGGAGCACGTCTTATATAGATCAAACGCCTGGCTGGCTGTGTAGTTGTCGAAACAGTCACTTTCTGAGTAAGAACAGCATCCTACACCATCCCTAAATGTACAGTTATTGCATTATAAAAAAGCGTGTACCGTGCAGTTGACGACTTGCGAGCTATTTTAGCAAAGTCATTTCAAATTCACCGCAAACTGCCTATACCAATGCAGTCTTGTTTATAGGTGAGCAAATATGTGTTTTGTACCAAGCAAAATCCATTGATACAACGCTAAATAATATATAAAATTGCTGCAGTAGCATGTATTAGGTAATTGTTCGTGTGTTAAGCTTACAACCATGATGACGGCATTGTTGCAGTTAAAAACAAAGGTAATAATTATATAGGTGTGTGATGAAGTATCATTTGATATAGTGATACTTTAAACAGAATGGTTTAATAACTAAATTTAATAGTATCTTTACTATACGTACTTGAAACATGCATGTTCTGTTAAATTGCAAGAAATAATATCAGGCTCATTCTTCGTGCCATATTTCATCTCGGATAAATACATCATTGAATTGTTCGAACAAAGGTCTAGGTGCAGTACAGCACAGCGGTTAGACGACTGGCGACACGCAGTGACGTTGTAAATTGTCAGCGACAGTACATAATTGCAGTTAAGAAGTGCTAAAACGTGGACTGAAATATTTAATACATAATAAGTAATAGAGATATAGTACAAACACGTAGATTCTGCTTGCATCGAAGTTCGCGGGCTTATCTTGAGGTATATGTAAAAAAGTTTGCATAGGCACTATATTAGAAAAACATCACAATAATAAAACATAATATTCATATAGCGTGAATATTAAATATATGTGAAGGTACGTCCTAGTATTTAACCCATTTCCATCAAAGTTGATCTTGATGTTCCAACTGCGCGTTACAATGCCGTTAGTTTAAAATTATAAACTTCGTCCCAAAGTTTTGTACTCAACATAAATGTGTTTGTAAACATTACTACATACATGAAAGGAAACGTTCGTTGATGTTTACAGATTTCCACTAGTCGTTTAGAACAAAATGCAAGTCGGTGGAAGAAAAAACGTTGATATTAAACTAAGTATCGCCAAACATAACTGAAGTTACCGAACACTCAAATTATATTTAGTAATAAACTTAACTCAAGAACCTTAACTGTGAATATATGCCGAAGCTCAATATGTTATGTTAAACATTCCTTAGCAGAGTATACTTTCCATAAAATATGGTTATTTTATTTGATATTGATTCTTTCAAGTTGAATTCATTAATTTCTAGTTATTTCTTTTTTATTTGTGTTTAGCTCTACAGTTACAGTGAAAATAAGTTGTGTTCAGTTAACTTAAAGATCCACACAGTTAGTTCCAAAATCATGTCCGTATAGTTTTGGTTATATTGTCGATATTTTGAGCAGATATTTAATCGTGTATTCGATTCCTCTTGACGACCCACATTCCTTTTTATATTATACAGCAGTTATAAAGATGCCAAATATATATTTATCGATAACCTTTTGTCGTTAAGTTTATGTAAGTATTTAAATACAGTAACTATGTAAATTATTTCAACATGCGTAATAAGTGAATGTAAAGAGGTTAGAGAATTCTAACAGCAAGAGCGAATTATAGTTCACATTTGAAGAGTCAGACTACACCCGAATATGTTGTCCTCTCATATACCATGGAAGTTTTAGCTGTGTAAAATGGATGTATACACACATTTATATTCATAGTTTGTATAGACTTACACTCGCATTTATTCTGTTATGAACTACCCATTTTAAGGATGAGTTTTGATAAATCACCAATAACTTAATGGTACACACAATTGCATGCAAAGCGATTCGAATTATACATTAGGTAAGCTATGCTTTTGTCAACACGCGACTTTGCCTTGTGATGTAGTGAAGATAAAATCATATGAATACAAACCGATAGATGAATCACCATGGTCGGTATTGAAAGATCTAACCCTTTTAAAATGATGGGCGAATAACCCTTACAAATGCAAAGGGGAAGTCCCTACGGAATTCAAAGAGGAAGTGTTATATTTCGGTAACCATACGATACTTCATTTTAGTCAATATCCTTTTGTATAAAGCGATACTTTATCCATTTTTGTTATATTGTTAAAAGCCCATTACATTATAAATAAAGTGAGTAATACGCCTCATATTACAATGGTCTTTCTTTGTTGTTATGCGATTGAGAGCGCATTCAGCGATTGGAACAGTGAATAGTTACTTTTTACTTAAAGCAATTTATTGAAAACGTTGAAATTAATGAAAATAGCTGCTGACATCAATAACTTCATAGACATAACCATGATGTACTGCTGGTAGCAGTGCATTCGTATTTGCTTTCTGCAAAATTGCAGAGATCAAGTTCAGTGAAATATAATCTTGTTATCCTGTTGTTTGAATCCGTCGTTTTAAATCTTTCATAAATCCACTTGTATGCATTATTTCTTGAATATGTTTAAAGTAACATGTTTGAAATGCAATTCGGTCTTAACTAGCGTTTGCGATAAGTGTGAAATTATAGTTGCCCATTCTGTTATCAGCTTTGGCCACATTCATTTTTCCATATTTGTATTACACATTATCTCACGTGTTAAACTTCATTACCAATAATGCTTTTCAACTAATTTTCTCAAATGTACAAAATCGATTAAAATAATGAACAAGTTGTCTAACGTCGGTAATCAAACCACATTTAACTATTAATAAGTTATTTTATCGTGTCGATAATACGTAAGTAACAACACTCCAGCGGATGAACTCCATACCCCTGGTTTATTATACGTGTTCTTTTTATTAGTTGTATAACAAAAAAGAAATACACTAAACTCGTATAATCCACAAGGATAATAGATGTTACATAAAATGTTATACATTAGATAAAAGAATTTAAAATAGAAACATATGATAAAACTCTATTGAGCAGTCATTTAAAGTAAGGAGCGAGTTACAAACGACATAAGTTAATGTTTCTTAAAGTGTATTCTGTTTATTACGATACTCCAATTTTGTAGTTCTTCTTAAACTACATGCATACATGGGAGTATGCTATGTCCAGGTCGAACGCAAAATCAATGAAGAAAAAAAAAACAATAATGAAGCGTGTCCTACATTTTCAAGTGAAATGATTGATGTTTCAATTTGTGAAATTAAGGTGACATTTGCAATTCAAAAACAATCAATATTTAACACATTCAGAACAGAATAAAAGATCGCACATTTTCTCATTGTAACTGAAATATAATTTCAGTTGTATATCAAGTGTTCTTGCTCTGTAACGTAAGTCGTAAGCTCGCCTCCAGCATAATATTAACCCAATCAGAATGATTTATGTAAAAAAACAACATTTAATTACTTTAAAAGTCAAAATAAAATCTAGGAAAGTGTTATATTAATATAGTACATAATTAATGTTGTCATCGAATTAAACAATTCTAAAGCATTACTATATCTATATATTCTATATAAACATACCTGCGATAATTACCATTTTGTTTCTGTTAATCCTTTAGGATTCTTTGATAATGAATCGTCGAATTATACAATGTGTATTAACCATTCAATATTTGTTTCAACTAAGATCAGTTCCGGTTCCAATCGATGCTCGGTTAAAACTGAGAAACATCATTATGCGCGAAGGGTTTTGTAATGGTCGGTTATTCAACTTTCAATCTATACAACGTCGGATGTGTATTTCAGAGTAACAAGGAAGATAAAATAATGTCATTATATATATGTTAGTTAAGGTTCCGATTACTGTTTATGAAAAAGAGTTATTATGTCACGCCCAAAGCGGAAGGATTCTTCATTATTAAATAAATCTGCAATGCAATTTCACCGATTTGATTACTTTCAAAATACCCAGAGGCTCACGTCAATGAACTGAATAAATGATGCAATTCAGTGATGTAATGTCAGGAGGCAAGCGCGTACGGTTAAGCGATGTTTGTGCATTCAGTTAACATTATTATATAAACTATGTAATGGATTAATACATTGCGGCTATTATTCTCATACCGTACACTGATTTCAAATGTATTCATTTATTGCATGTATGACTTGAAATTTAAGACAAAATAAATGAGGCTATTGCTACATGTTTACGAGTTAAATCGTCAACATGTCTATATCGCATTTGGCATTACACCGAAAGTGGAAGTGAAAGGCCATACACGTAGTCCGCGGTATACATCACAAAGCAGTGTAGAGGCTGAAAGACATGTAAAGTACACTATTACACGGCATAAATAGTTTCCTTCTAGATAATAATATGTGAAATGAGTTTATTTTACTGGTCAAACACCATTGAGTTCTGCACTATTTGCTTAGCTGTTTTTATAATATCAAAGAAGATCGACTACAGGGAAGCTACGCACATTCTGTGGTTAATATTGAGGCAAAAATGTAATATATATTTGTTTGACTACTTGGAAAGATGTTTAAAAACAAATTTTATTTCCTATTACTAGGCATAAGAAGACAATATAATCATGCACTATTTCTCTGAGAATATTCATTACAAAATAATTTTTGCAATCTTCAGTTGATGAACGTAACAGAGGTTATAACATAAACTACTACAGGAATGTTTATAATAAGACGTTACTTCAGAGGCGTCGGAGTTGGGGCGGCAAGGGCGGCGGCCGCCGCCTAAATATTTTCGGCAAAAAGGAAATTTCGGCAAAGACCTTATTATTTTTTTTTTTCCATTTCAATACCCGTATATTTGAAAATATCTTTACCACGAAGCAAGGTAATCACGCTTTCGCGGTTATGATACGTGTATTGTTTTTTGCCATCACCCGCCCGCGGTAGTGTACGTGTCAATTATGTTGTTAATTGATCGATCTCTTTTATAACGAAAATCCCTTAATTCTTGAGTAATTAAACCTGGGAATATTTAATTGTTGGTATTATCTAAGCCTTTGCTTCTTTTTATTAATATAAAGGAAAGTATGACATGAAACAAATGCGCCGATATCCAATAGTCCTTAATTATCACAAAATTAAAGATACCCCAAGATACATGAATTAATTGTAATTAACTCAAAGTAAATCGATAATTCTTAAAAAACTTAATTAATGTTTTTTACCACTTTTTTGTGTCATTTCAATATGTCTTCTCAAAACCAACGAATTACAAATTTCCAAAACGGAATTGCGAGGAAAAAAATCCGAAGAACGTTATTTTAACCCACATGATCCCTATCGTTGTGTCGCCTGCTACAAAGTACAAACTGCGAAATATAGAGATCACTTCTCCAACGATTGTCTGTCTGTCTCAACTTTCGTCATTCAGAATATGCCTGTAATAGACGTGTATAAGGTCAGGTATCAGGCATAAAACGCACCAGAATGAGCCATTTGATGCTTAAATTTGAAAAAAATTCTGGGGGAGGCTCCGGAACCCACCAACGGAAGGGGGATATCCCCTCCCATACCCAACCCCTCCGCCGCCTCAATGTCAATTTGCTTCCGACGCCCCTGTACTTCCTAAAAACATACTTGAATTTATTTTTGCAAATTTTTCATTCATACTAATTTTGACCCCTTTAAACCATCCAGTGAATGAAATGAATTAAATCTAAAATGTTACTGAGAATGCTTATGTTGCATTTGAAATTTTTCTCCACGTAGGGAAATTGCTTTTACGTAACAAATTAAAACTAAAACACTCTTTGCCACTTTTTGACCATGTAAAATCTAAAACATTAATTTTATACATTTTAGCTTAATGGTGGCGTATCATTTACAAGAAGTGACCGAGTCAATTAAACTTATTTACAAAATCATACACTAGTCGTCACTAGTTTGTTTTGGAATATTCATTTTTACAAAAAATTTAGAGTTTTCTTTGAACTCATATTTGTTCAACTAAAACAACTTAAGAAATCATTATTTTTCAAGACGTTGGCACCAGTTTGCATATTTGTTGTTTGTATTACGTATGGTTTTCAAATTTTGTCCTTTCTGGTGTAGTCAATTGTTCACTGTTTCTTATATAACAAGACTTCCCTATAATACCAAGTATTTTTCTGTGGATAATATCATTTTGTTTATAGCAAATCTGACGGGTCTTTAACAAATGTATCCTTACCGTTATGAAAGTTTTGAAAATCATTTACAACTGATATTAACCCGTAACCCTCTATGTTGCCATCAGTTTTTTTGTACAAAGCAACATGCCTGGTTGCGTCCGGCATTAAGTGTGTTACAAAAGGTTTCGGTGTCGAATGAATTAGATGCATTTCATTTCTTCACTTTGAGTGTTACAAAATAAGTACGTACCTTAGTTTTAATTTTACCAAGTCAACACTATGGAAGCGTTACTTGTATGTCACAAAATAGGTAATGAGTTGTTCGAAATGATTTATTAAGAATTGTTAAATCATTTGATATTTAAGGAATGTGTGTAGTAAATTCCTGCACATAAATGCGACTCGTTTCTGTTGCAGTGAGAAGAAAGTGACTGACATGAATGTTAATCTCCGTACATTCTGGAGGGCATTCGATAAGCTTTGTTAAACGTCAAGCAAGGTCGCCGTGGTGTAATGGATATGGTGTCCGCCTAGCGACCGGGAGGTCATGGGTTTGATCCCCGCTGTGGGAGCGTTCTTTCGATCTCCCATTTAGACACCAAGTACTGGTTCTAGGCCCAGGAAACGGACTCGAGAGCATTTCAAATAAATAGGAATTACTTTCTATGCAATCGAGCTAAAATAAATAGGTTTAAACTAAACTAAACTAAACGCGAAGGAAATTCGGTTGTGTCGGTAGATTCCGAATAGTGCCTTTCCGTTTGATTGGCTAGATGGCGTTCGGTTCGCCAGTATATGAAGGCTTGCAAATTTGCCAGTTGGTCATTTTTCCTTTGAATGACAGCGGGGCAACATCTGAAGCAAAAATACGGTACTCCAGATAAAAGATATTGAATCAAGAAGCGTCGTTGAAGGCAACGGGCTCCTGTTTGTCACCTTGTTAATGTTTGTCGCGACTCGATAATTTAAAGAGAGGCCGCGAAAATAACGCTCGGTGGCGGCCTCTGGAAAACGGACACGCGTCAAAATTGTATTGACAATGAAATACATTGAAATTAAAACATATTGAATTGCCTGCGTATTTGGTTTAATTAAGTAGAATGTTTACATCATGAACTTGATAATAATGATTCTAAGCACTAGAAATCTGAATTAGTTCCACACTTAAACTCGCTTCTGAGACGCTGGTACAGGCTTTTGGTTAGTAGGAAAATATATAACACAATTTCATCATTACCAACCGTTCAAAAACACAACATACATAACATAAAATGTACTAACATGTAAAGGTCAAATACCGACATATACACACATAAACAATCAACTATATGTAAACTTCAATAAAATGCCAAAGTTAAATCATTCTCATACGTTTAGTACGTTGCATCGCTCTGTTAGCAACTCTTTTTTATCAAGTGTCATAAAAATGTTGTAAATGTTTGTATTGTTTTTGCCCGGGATTGGTCGGATGCAAATTTGAACAACCGCATAACATCGGGTTTTACATAGTCTCATGATCGGATGGATGTACATTATTGCTCGATTCCACCATTCCACCGTAATGTGCTCGATATTCGCTGTTGACGGGCGACTTTTCATCCCCCAAAAACATTGTCTAACACGGAAGGTCGAAAACGCCCAAGTCCAAAAACGATCGAAAACGACCAAGTCCAAAAAATGCAAAAAAAAAATGCAAAAAACCAACAACAGAAATATATATCTGTATATTTTATCGAGATTCAGCGCTTTTAATTGGCGCTTTGAACTTCTTATGCGTTTGCTGTTAACGGTCGAATATTCACCCAAATTAACAATGTCGAACACGGACAGTCAACTTAGTCCAAACAAAAGGTATCAGTATATGATATCGAGATAAAAAGCTTTTTATAGGGGTTAGGCATTTCAAATGCGTCCTTTTAACATTTACCGGAGAATTTTCAGCGGTAGAGCGATTTCTGCCGTAAGTCACATATTTATGCCTTTGGGCGCAAAAGTATGCCCTAGATTCAGACTAAGCCGAGGCCATATGTCATAAATAGCGATCCAGATAACCAATTTTGATGTTATTTGTCGTTTCAAGTAATATCCCGCAGATTAAGCCAACGGATCCGCAAATGTGAAACATAAGGAACACATGTGGTCCCCAGAGTAAAGGCTCATGCACACTTTTATTCCCAGAGTTACTTTCTCCATATATGACGTCTCCGGGAATAGGGCCGTTTTCCATACGATATACGTATGTTTTGCGTCTTTGGACAAATCACCGCGGCTCGATACCGGCTAAACCTATCCGTGAGAGTTCGCTCGATGCATCGTTGTTTTTCGTCGTTTTGTACTTTATGGTCTATATAAGCATGTTCGTCAACAGGGCGTTCGTTTACGAAATTATAAGCCTTGTGCGTGTCATTAGTGTGGTCATAGTCGAATTATGCGGGTTCCACGTTAACTTCAATGTCTTCAATACTGGAGCCAGACTGTTAGGACAAACTATTCTTGCAACAGTGGAATAATTCAACATTTGATTCACTTGCATATTCAAAACCAATTATCCGCATGTTTTACCGTCTTTGCACAGCAACAAAAAAGGTTATGCGTTACATTTGTTGAAAAATTAACAATTCAGTTCAGATAATGTCGAGATGGTGTTGGCTCTCTTTTCGTTGGATCAGGTCTGTGGTTTCACTTACCATAGTAAAGGAAATGTCGACTTAATTAAAAGCTTTTATGTGGTCGTATGATTCTGTTAAAACATCACTTATTCTAAGACGTAACGATACTTTCAATTGTTTATCTGTAGGCATTTTAAACAAGGCCACGAATCGTTTGGTTTGCTGTCCTTTTGTATTGCATGGACACACGTATGATCGCCTCCTGTTGTTAGGTATATACATTTGTTGTAGGTCGGACTATCTGAATAATCATTTACCCGTGACCCAATAGAGGATGCAGTTACGCTTCTGACACGTCTTTGGAACACGTGATGAAACCGATTTCAGCGTATTCCTCGCTATCCGACGTGCTACTCATATTTATACCAGCTCCCCCGGGGTCTTCCTCCAGTTTTTCATTATGTTTTGTCAGTGAAAGTATTTATCCGTGTTAAAAAAGTGTCAGTCGAACGCGATATTATTTCGAATCGCAATAAAACGAAATAACGGTATATTACCATTAAGGTGGGGCAAAATGTAATGGCGAGTTATCGGCAAAGACTAATATTTACACGAAACTAGGTTAACTAAGTTTAGTTCAAATGTCTATGGAATTGTTAAAAATAAACATTATCGCTATGCCATTTACATATTTTTAATTACGCGTGACAAGAACAAGCGACTGACTGTCGGGACTGGACTGTAAAATTGGTCGAATAAAAATATAATAAAAACCTGATATTTGGTTTTACATCCGGTTCGAGATCAGATGACCACCGTGAGTCGATGTCGACTCGACATTTGCATGATGGCCTCACTTTGCCTACATTCGCCCAATATTAAAAATTGGCTTCTACTGCTACGTTTTTACACAGCCATTGAGCAGTTAAAACATTCCGTCTACTGGACTACCAAGGTTTACAAAAGCGCAATAGGTGAGAGCGGGATGCTACGGAGCGTTTTCGCGATTGCCATTTCTAGTCGGATCACACTTCTTCTGCAATCTTCTAGTGCCTGGTCGGAATCGGAATAACTTCGGCATTTCAATTAAAAACTTTGTACACTTTGGAAATCTAACGTTTAAATTTGAAACGTTTTCGGAAAGTTTGGTAAATAATCGGCGACCCATCGGGACGTTCTTAAAGGGATCTTTTCACGCTTTGGTAAATTGACAAAATTGAAAAAAGTTGTTTCAGATTCGTAAGTTTTCGTTTTATATATGATATTTGTGAGGAAACAGTAATACTGAACATTAACCATGCTCTAATATAGCCATTATATGCATCTTTTGACGATTTTAATTATAAATTATAAAGCGTTGCAACGCGAAACGATTGAATTATTTGGAGAGTTCTGTTTTTGTCGTTAAATTTTGTGAAACTACGAAGATTGCTTATATTAGGTATAAAATACGTCCAGAATGTGTACTCGGCGGAATAGCTCAGTAGGCTAAAGGGTTTTTACTTCAGGACTCTGGCAGGACTCCAGGGGTCACTGGTTCGAAACCTGGTCCGGGCAATGTTCTTTTCCTTTTTTTAAATTTTTTCTTGATTTTTTACTGGAGCTTTTACGATCCAATGTTTACATTTATCAATATAAAGCATTTAATGAATAAGTTAAAAAAATGCCAAAATCTGTGAAAAGGCCCCTTTAAACCTATCAATATTGATTTGGCGTCTTGAGAAAGAATTTTGCAAGGCTTCTACATTTTATAAGAACTTCTGATAGACCCTGCATGATCGGAAATTTCTACAGAATGCCTCACGAAGATAACGAGTAAAAAGAGTCCTGTCTATGATATAAACTAGGCAGTTTTCCGATCGTTTAATTTAATAAGCATAATCGTCGCTGTGATTAACTATGTCCATCAGACAGCACGCCGAAATTACGCTGAATCTCCTGAGGTATTGAAGATCGATAGCAAAGGTGGCGATAGTTTACGAAATTAAAATGTTTGATCAATTGAAATATTTTCATAATGAAAGACGTAATAACTTCAAGAAGTTATTAAACGAATTTAAACAAGACCGTTTCCCAGACTATCTATATCTATTTATACCCTCAGATTATGACTGACCTTTGCTGAGCAAAAATACCATGTGATTAAGACGCAGCAGATAGTGGAATATTAAACTCATCCATAAACATTGTCTTCCGCGACACGTATAATTCAAAATGTGTTTATTGATTCTTTTTTATATACGCTCCGTTACAAAATCCATTTAACACGATATTCACGTCGTGTTTCCAATTTGTTAATGAATATAGTTGAAGAACTCAAACCTCTGGCATAAAATATAAAACTCTTTCTCGGCCCAAATGCGGCAGATGCGGCAGTTATCAAGTTTATCGTAGCTAAGAAAACTGGCTTGAAACGAGTGGTATAAACCTTACTTATTCGCAAGCGAACAACGAAAAATGACATACTTTTAGTTAATATGCTTTCTTAAATCTCGAGTAAATTGACATCACAAACCAAGCACATCACTGAGATTTCATTGAAATAAAGTAGAAAATGATTTCACATTATCGAACCTTGGTAAATTTTAGAGTGCGGTAGGGTGAATACGCCGTTTCCGCTCCTCTCTGAATACGTATTCAATAGAAATGTGTTACATTTTTTATAACCGTCATTTATCATCATCACATTACTTTTACAAATTATAAAACGGTCTTATTACACAAAGCACCTGTTTTCAGTATTAGAGCAATACATTAAGTGTGACTTGAATAATTATGTAATCTTCACCCTGCGCTGCGCAAACTTTAAATGTTAAGTTTCAAAGCGTATGTTTTTGCTTTGTTCGCGTGTAAAGATAGAAATTAATCTCGTAAATTTTGTCAATATGTACTTACGCAATGTCATTGCATTAAAATACACAGTTTCAGACAAACATATTTCTTAAAAGATGTTAATTCCTTTTTTGCAACCGAATTAAGCATAATATTCATTGAGATTTTTAAATATTTTATTTTTGTATAATATTTTAACATACTGGGAAAGTGGTCTTACAGTTGGATGCTGGGATACGAATGGAAGGTCCCTGGTTCGCATCCCGCTCAGACAACCGGATGTGAGCAAAACTTATTACACGCTTGCTCATCTCAACCCAGGGGTGATTTAATTATTACTGACGCAAAATAAGGTGAGAGTTCGGCTGGTGGAACATACATACTGAAACGAATGTCTTCTTGTCTAGTCGAACCTTGTATAACCGATTTGATTTAAGTTAATCATCTGCAATCACTTATATCATAAATATACGTACAACAATAAGCTATAATTTATATATTTTCCCTGAGATCAAAGTTTGGGGCTGTCTGGAATAATAGGTAAAACACATTTGAAAAATTAAAGAGAAAGTCCCTTGCAAATGTAAAAAGGAAGCGCCTGTGGTAACTATATTTGACACCACTTTAAACATTTAACCGTTCAAAAGAGAAATAAATTAAACTTCAAAGGCGTGTAACTGAAACACGCTTAACAAGAAACTTGAGCTGCGCTAGCAAGAGAGAAGCCTTATAACAAGACTACAATACAATCCAAGTCCAATAAGTAGACCATTAAAAATGTACGATTTAGTGCATTCTATGGTTCTAAATTAAATGGCAACGTTGTTTGTGCTAGTATGTGTGTGTTTAAATTATTTATTAATTTACAATAATATTTCCATTAAACCAGTATTGATTATATAACAATTAAAGCCGGGCCTACATTAATAGTGTATGTTACAGTTGGTACCAACATGAACTAAATATACCCGAAAATTATATGCGTACTATTACTTTCTGCAACGTAACACGGGGATCCATTATTGAACGTCGCCATAGTGTAGGTGTTAGTTCGAAACCTACCTGAATTGATTTTTTTGTGCATAAATTCTTAAACATATTTAAAGGCTTTAACATAAGTTTGGAAATGTAAAAAATCAATCATAACATTGTTCAAATCCGATACACCAACAAAAAGCAATACAAAAAAGCACGTCCACGCATGCGTTTGATTTCCATATCTGTGGTTGTTTATAAGGATTGGTTGTGTGAAAATACCGAACTTACTGAAATAAGTCCACATACGAAGATATATCACTATTTAAACGGTAAATAACGCAAACAAGTTTACAAAATATGAAACGTCTTTTTCATATACTTTATTTTGTTTACACAATAATGTTGAATTCCACTATTATGAAGATTAATGACATATATTTCTCCACAAGCATTGTTAAGACCGTCGTTCGAACTTAATGGAAATACCATTCTTCACATGAGTATAGAAATACCATTCTTCACATTAGTTTAAAGTGTTCTTTTGATGACCGTACCATGCTTGAATATCATATAATATCTTTAATGGTTTAAGGTTAAAACAAGGAATCGTCTACCAATGAAATCCCTGACATGCACTTGTTCTTTTAGTTTTTGCAATTTACGAACTTGACTTGTATTAAATATGTTGTACTTTTTGTAATTTTGGGTTATCGCATTACAAGTTTTTTGAAAATGATAGTATGAGGTGAGGTGTTATACATCACGAGATATGTTAAATAAATTATCTGAACTTGATCGAACTTGTTATCCATTATCTCTATATGAATGTCCAATAATTTTTCGAAGAGTGTTTTAGTTGTTTGTTGCTTAAAATTCGTTATAATTTTTTTTCGGTTCATTGCTTTTCAGAAAGAGATATCGCTTTGAATATTGTAACTTCTGCTGAATATATCAGACACTAACGAGGTGAATTTGATCAAACGTTTACGCTCTCTACTTGGTGAACATGCGCATCATAAGTAAGTCGTTCCAAATCAATACTGTTTTATGGAGATTATACCCCTTTTAGTATTGTAATGTATCATTTCGTTTCCAAATGATGTCAAATTTGATATGCATCCCTGAAAAGTTGACACGCGATGTCAAGTTGACCATGCCCAACGGTTTTTCATGCAGTTATTTGCCTGGTATTATTTCTTTTGCACGAAAATAATTAGAATACCAAACAAATGGACCAGGCAGACGTAATAATGATACCTTACGTTAATAATCTACTGTCTTCAATCGCGTTTTGAATTACATGCGTTTATTAAAAACCAGCTAGTCCTCATTCTTGTCGCCCAGAATTCATAATGCAATGTAAGTAGAATGAATGAAACAGTAATTACTGCATGTAGATAACCAATATTTAAACAAAACAATCACTGTTGTTTCATATATCGATACCAAATCGAGGTCGCGATTCGGACGAGATGCAACTTAACGACAAGACACTTCAAGACCAAGGGAGCATTTTTGGTACTGAGATGTAACACGAGTTTTCACCAGACAGATGCTTATTGTGAGACAACATGTTTTTTCAAATATTTCATCATTGTGTAAATCTTCAAGTTCGAGTCATCGCAAGCCCTACTAGAAAGTGATCATTTTTAAGCCCTTGAAATAGTCGTATAAGGTGTCTGCGTTGTGCTTGTTTATCGTACTAAATATATTTTATAGACTAATAAATCCCATTAATTTGTTCTTAAACGTTGCATTTGTTTCTATGCGTATACGCATTACATTACAATGTATCGGTACGTTGTCGATGTCAAAAAAGTCAGATTGACAAATAAATTGACATATGATACACAAGTTATAAACACGAACTTGAGATAATCAGATTGTGTTAATGTATGATTCAACATACACATATAAGGACGCGAAACTCGATGTTTCTGTCCTTAATACTCATATGATATACAACTTTGTCCCAGGTAATTTCCAAATAAAATATGTTAGGTATACATTGTATATATTTAAAGCAAACACGAACAGCGGTCGAAGCAATACGATATATCAGCTATCACAATTAGGCTTTAAGTGCCTCTTATTAGATTGTGACAACAAGGAAGTACAGTGTCAGCCTTTCATGATTGCATTATGTAAATGTTTCTGCATCAACCAGAAGAGAATACAAGCTTCATTAAGTAAAGATGATTTAAAACAGAAGTATGTATGTTGGCTACCTGTTGTCTGTTCCTTAGTTTTTTATGATAAAATGAATAAACCATCATACAACATTGATACCTATATGAATGTAAACAGAGTGGAAGAGTGCGCGAATATGTTATTTTCATGTTTATTTTATAAATGATAAGGATTTGAACACATTTGCCTATTCGAATGTCTGTTATAACCCTGTTTTATATATATATTTTTGTGTCGTTGTATCGACGATGTACATTTTGCAAGTAATAATGAAAACACGTGTTCCTTTTATATTTTGCTATGTTCACTCTTTGTTTCATGACGATGTGTTGCGGAATAAACTATGTCGCCCCTAAGTCAAATTCAAAATTAACAATTAAAATGTGTGTCCCTTATTTGTATGTATATATGGACGATATATTTCCGCACCCGGCCAATATCTGTTGTCCACACGAAGGGTTGTCGAAACACATGTACTCGATCATTTGTACCGAGCTGTAAACTTTTTAGATTGGTTCTTCTGTAATCGTATTCAAAGCATATACTATATTCAGGAAAAGTAATTGTTGATTAAAAATCTTAAGTATTTGACGAAATAGTTGGTTTTAAATGACACAGACGACAAACGCTGCAATATTTATGTAAATAATGTGTTGTGTATGCGTTTGACGTACGGAAAACATTTAAGTTTAATTTTGGAAGTAGTACGTGTTTTGTTTACAGAGTACACCTGTCAAGAAATGACATGAACATATGTCATGGTTGTGCATACATCTTTCATTTCAAACAAGAACATTTTGACTTTACATACACATTCAAATTGTTTTGCTTACATCAACAATCATTGTAAGACTTTTAAAGTCTGTGCTAATACACACATCACACATAGATGGTAGGTGCATGTACATATGCATTATTTCGAATGGTTTACTAATATGTACATCATATAAAGATTTTACTTTCAGAGGAAAATTCACAATGCAATAAAATGTCAAAACGTTAAAATATATTAATTTAGTTACACAAATGTACTGGTACCAGACTCTGAGTTTAATTTTCGAGGGAAATATAAAATATTTTGTCTTTCAATGATATAACACATTATTACTTAATAAATGTAAAGCATATTGTATCTTTACACTTTCATGTGTATTATTATTGCTGCATGCATGTTAATAGAATAATTAGATTGTTCTGATCCTTTTAGTTTATCAGCCGCATAACCAGTAGTCAATAAATAGTCTAACTTACTTTGAGGTAAACTGTTTTACAAGCGCTAAGAGCACATAGTTATTCAAATTACTGTTTACTGCCCTACTTTATTAAGATGACAAAACAACATTGTCATAGAAATTATTTCAAAACCAAACCTTAAACAAAGTATATATCCGGATCGGGAATATGTTTACTTTTCAAAATATAATGTTTTAGCAATAATCATTAGGATCATATGTTAATCTTTTAAACAAGTACACTTTACTCTGACGTCGACAGCGGCGATTTAATGAACGAATATTTTACAATTGCTTTTGACATTCACTATACAATTAAAAAGGTGATGAAGCGGAAATATACCGATGACGCTATATTTTATTTTCAATAGCTTGCTAGTTGTCATTTAAAATACTTTCTTTGTACAATATAAAGTATGACTCTCCAGAAACTATGTGGAAGCAAAATTATTGTAAGCATCCTTATTGCTTGTTAGACAAGTAAGCAATTCCTACAGCATGTCGGAAAATTACAAAATTAAAATGAAACAAAAAAAAGATTATAAAGTGTAAGGGGTTTTATAACAGATAGCTGATTGTTTCCCACTCATAGATTGTTTTAAATTTGTCTGAAAATAAAATTCTATGTACTCAAATAAATTAAATATATGCTTATTTTTGTTTTGATTTTATTTGCAATTTCTTTACATTCGATGTTTAATAAAAACAGCAACATTTCTATTTGGGTTAATCTTAACAGAATCATGGATTTAAATTGTCGTGCAAAATACATAAATCTACATTAAATGAAAGCAATTATTACGCATACATTTGAAGACCTACTGTATCTGTAAATTATATTCGACCGATCAAATCGATACAGACATCTTATACGTTCATTTACACATGTAGGTTTAAGTCATAGTTCACAAAATACCACAATTCCGCCTACGTATATGAACACATTCAGCATATTTATTCAGTTTGAATAAATATCATAGTTGTTGACGGTAATATAAAACGTAAAAAAGAGTGAACCTGAATATAGCCATTAATGATAAAATATCAAATACATACAACTATAATCAGGACAGCCTTTCAAACCTGAAATAGTGTGTTCTCAAAAGGATTTTTTCACGTTTTGCTGAATAGACAAAATTACAAAAAAAAGTTTCAGAATCGCAAATTTTCGTTGGAGTAATGATATTTGTGAGGAAAATGTATAACTGAACATTAAGGTATACAATACATCAATCAGAAGATGAGCACGTATGGCCGAGTGGTCTAAGCGATAGACTTTTACTCCAGAGGTAAGTGGTTTGAGCCCAGTTGATGGTTACTTGTTTTCTTTCTTTAATTGTATTCTTATCTTTTAATTGTATTCTTATCTTTTTATAGAGATTTGAGATAACGAATGTTTACATTTATGAATATAAAGCATTTAATGACAAACTTCAATACATGCCAAAATCTGTGAAAAGGCCTCTTCAATAGTTTGTAAGAGTTAAATACGACATCCAATTATTTTAAAATGTTAATCTCATTTTCTTCGCAATAAATATATTTAGTCCAAACAGTTCCGGAATGTTCCTTTAAACAAGTCATTATAAATCACATTATCATCCAAATAAGATTTTACCAGTGATAGGTTTAAACTATTTTAAACATATTTCTAAACACCTTTAGAATTTATTTATTCATGACCAAACGCATGTCTATGACAATGCTATGGACATCCTGACCATCTATCTTAAATATCTTACGTGCAAGCAATTTGCTTGACCCGTCTATCGAGTCTTTTTCATGTGATTTGTTTGAAGACCTTTCCGAACTGTTTCCATTACCAGTTTGATCAATAATTGTGCGAAGGTCGTTAGCTGACAGGGACCATATCCCTGATAATGGTTCCATGTAGTCGAATACTTCTTGATCTTGCGACTGAAAACCGCTGTGCTGCAGTTGGTGCCCATCACAATCGTTTTTGTTATCCCGAAGATGATGCACATTGCTGACATTACAGCATGGCCTGGGTTCTGGAAAATTGTGTCGCGAATTTTGCTCTGACAGTTGTGGTCTAATTGGTAGGATAGGTCGCTGTTTGACGTTATTTGAAAGCCACGCTAATGCAGTGTTTTGAGAACCCGGATGTCCAATTACTGCGAAATCTATATACCCATCACCTAAACGAATTACACGTAAATCTGGCGCGTTATCGTAATCGGGTTCTGCCAGCCCGGAATCATGATGTTCCGCGGCACTATTAATTGGAATAGTGGGTTTGGTTTCGGGTTGACGATTTCTTCGTCTGTAAACAATATATTTTATGAAATAAATGATGAAAACAATTATGTGCTTTTTCCGTGAACTAAGCCATACTTGTCATACACGATATAAAATATTAACTGCAGGTACAAACATAAACAGGGCAACACAGTCATGGTGAGTATTAGTATTTCTTGAATATTTCGTACAGAACAATAAAAGCTGATATTTAAATAACAAAAAAAATCAAAATAAGCAATGTATAAAGTTTCCTGGACCAAGTTGAAAAAGGAGTATTAGCTGAAAACTGCAGGTTAAATATAGTAAATCACATTTAAAAAAACATTTATTTAATATTGTTCGCAAAATAAGTAATCGGTCCAAATCATATCGTTCTGAATGTTGCGATTGACGTAGTACATATAACCGTATCATTTTTTCATATCGTAATATTTCAGTCTTCAGCGATTGTTTGCAGGAGATGTAGTTTCGTATGTGAATATATATATATATATATATATGGATATATATATATAAATATGTATATATATGTTTATATATTCAATACGTACACAACTTGTTCATTACATTTATATTAGTAGTATTCAAATAACGAATAGAATTTCGGAATTAATGTTTCATTTCCTGTCTTCATTGGTATATTCGATTGCGATCGTGTAAAAGACGTGCGTTTGTTTTTTTATTAATTCTGGGGAAAGTGTTAGGTTTAGCTAGCCCTGAAACTGATTTTAAGTCCGTATAAGTGTAATGACTGTTCGAAGGGTCGATCCAAGTTTTTATCATATTATATGTATTGTTGGTATTTTGTTATACAAATAGTGGATCAAAAAAATACTTTAATTCCTGATAGATGTTCTTTACCCTCCGATTTTGCTATATCAAGTATTTCACGAATTTGTGCATTACTTCCTACGCATCAGAAGTTTAACCGTCGTTTATTTTTCCGAAAACAATACCTCGAACACGTTTACATCATTCTATAATAATGAAATGAGAGTAGTTTTGAATTCGTACCAAATAATAGTTGTTTAATATTGATGTGAATAGCGGTGTTAAACCAGAAAACATGTAAATGTAACATTAAATTAAAAATGCTTATTCTTATTAAATTAAGTTTGATGCCTTAATAAAATTTACAAATCCAGCAATATCAAGGCATATTTGTGTACTATGTTTTTATAACGAACATTTTATTATTGTAAAATGATGCTTTTCGATAATAGCTTGATGAATACCATGTTAAAAATTATATTACCCAAGGTGTGTTAATCCATAAGTTAAACACTGAGGTGGGAAATGGTTTTCAGAATACTGCTTAAATGTAATATGGTGCTTACAATACCTTTTTATTATATAAAAACAGACTGCAAACACGGTTATCATCAGCAAAAGGCCCACGGAAGCAGTTACTCCAGATATAACTGCAACTCTGGATGAAGCATCTATAAAACAGGAAGAGTCCATTCATTCTGAAAGATAATATCGTAGAACTCTTTAGTTATATATTAGATTTTGATCAAAAGGTTTGGGCAAACACTTGCAATGAAACTTACCCGTCTCTGCTGTGATTATTTCAGTAGGTGATTTTGTATCAATCGTTGTTGAACTCTTTGGGGTAGATGTTTTCGTACTTTTAATTGTACTTGTACTTGTTGATGTACTTTCCGTAGTATTTGTACCGGTTGATGTACTATCAGTACTTGTATTTGTTGGCGTACGATCAGTACTATTTGTACGTGTTGTTGTACTGTCGGGGATGGTTGTACTGCCTGTCGTACTATTTGTAAATATTGTAGGTGTACGGCTACATTAAATGGTGATGTCTGCATTTTTATCGGCTAGAATATAAGTGATCAATAGGTGCAATAATCGTGCATTCATAGATATTTTGTTTATCAAAACACATATTATTAGCATTCAACATTATGCAATCGACGTACGACAATTACATACACCGTAGGACATTAATAACGCATGGCCTTTATTAAATGTGGGATTTATAGAGAATTATATAAAGTGCCCCATCGTTGTGTACTATATCAGGTGAGACTAACAATAAAAATACGGCGAGGCTGACCGATACTTTTTTATTCTTACCGAGCCTAATATATTACAAAACTGAAACCTTATGTTTTTGTTCATCATATCGCTGCGGCCTCTTTTGCACCAAATTATAAAAGAGTATTTCTTTGATTCTGAATTGTTGCTGGTAGTTGTATGCCGTTTAACGTGAGCATACTTGCATAAAGCCATTAGCGCTTTAACTTTAGGTTTTAAAACAATGTGTTAAGCTGGTCTTGTCTCATTTTACAACCAGAATTATTAATTCATATTAAACTGAGTTTCTATAACACGAATATGTAGCAATTTACCTTCTACCAAAATCCAGACAAATTCCGGTGTATCGTCTAATCCATTCGCATAAAGGTCCCGTAGTTTTAAACTTAACTTGGAAAAGAAAGTTTTATTTTTAACTTTAAACTCAAAGTGTACATGTTCGTCTAACGATTTGTTACATTGTATATTTTTATATACATTTGGATCGCTGACCAATACTGCTGAAGAACAGTATGAGATCACCTTGTATGTGTGAATCTTTGCCATTCTGACGTCGATATGAAATACCGTCAAATTTTTAGTGGATGACAGGATACATGAGCAATTGGAACGTCCACATAACGAGCTTTGATTTTTCTTGTCAAAAGTAATATGAGCCTATTTCGTGGAGGTGACAGCGTCATCACAAAAGCGTATCACATCTGAAACTTGATAAAGAATGGTTTTGTAAAATGCTTTTGTAACAATATTTTATTTTTAAAGTTATAAATTGATTTAAATAAACGCCTCTTAAAGATATCATTTAAATTGAGTGAAGTGAAACGTTGTTAAAGATTTATCTTAGTGTAGCATATGAAGCCTTGTGCAGTTATATATACGTTGATGCAATTGTGAACACTGGTATAACGGAACATATCTTACCACTAATACAAGAGTGCCAGATGGTTGAGTACGTAGTCCACGCGTATTTGTCAAAACAGTGTACAACATGTCCTGCTGCACGTGATACACACTCTGATTTTCCGGAGCACATCTTATAAATATCATACGCATTGCGGGCTGTGTAGTTGTTGAAACAGTCTCTTCCCGAGTTTGAACAGCATCCTACACCATCCCTAAATATACAGTTGTCGCTTTATAAAAGGCGTGTACCTTGCAGTTGACCACAAGTGAGCTAGTATAACTCACTGCCTACTGCCTAAACAAATGCAGTCTTGTTTATAGGCCAGAAAATATGTATATTTTTTCCGAGCAGCATCCATTAATATTACGCTCAATAATGTATACAATGGCTTCAGAGCATGTATTAGGTTGTTGTTCTTGCGTTTAGCTTATTACCATGAGGTCGGCGTTGTTTAAGTTAACGTGAAAAACAAAGATAATAATTATATTTACTCTACTTACTTGAAACATGCTTGTTCTGTTTCATTGCAGGAAATGATATCAGGCTCATTCTTCCTGCCATATTTCATCTCGGATAAATACATCATTGAATTGTTCGAACACTTGTCTAGGTGCAGTTCAGCACAGAGGTTAGACGACTCGCGACACGCAGTGACGTTGTAAATTGTCAGTGAGAGTACATAATTGCAGTTAATCAGTGCAAACACGAGGACTGAAATATTTTTAAATATATAATTAGTATTATAGAGATAGTACAAACACGGAGGTGCTGCTTGAATCGAACGTTTGCGGGCTTATCTTGAGGTATATGTAAAAAGATTGCATAGGAAATAAAAAAAAATCACAATAACAAAATAACAATATTCATAAAGAGTAAATATTCAATGTACGTCCGAGTATTTAACACATTTCCATTGAAGTTGAGCTTAATGTTCCAACTGCGCGTTACAATGCTGTCATTTTAAACTTATAAATGATAAACTTCGTCACAATGTTTTGTACTCAACAACAATAGTTTTGTAAAAATCACATTATTACTTTCGTTCATGTTTACATATTTTCACTTATCGTTAAGAACAAAATTAAAGTCGGTTAGTACATTACGTTTGAAGAAAAAATGTTGGTATGCAACTAACTAACTCCACACATATCTGAAGTTACCCAACGCTCAAATTATATTAAGAAATTAATTTAATGACTGGCCCTTCACTGTGAAAATATTCCAAAGCTTAATATGTTATTTAAACCATTCCTATTCAGACTACACGTTCCATAATATATGGTTATTTTATTTGATTTCGATTGTTTCAAGTTAATTTCATAAATTTCTAGTTATTGGTTTTTATTTGTTTTAGCTCTACAGTGAAAATAAGTTATGTGTTCGGTACACATAAATATCCACACATTAAGTTCCCAAATTAATTCCGTAAATGTTTGGTTATCTTGTCGATATTTTTAGTCGATAATGTATCGGTTATTCGATTTCCCACGACCACCCAAATACATTTGTATTTTATAGAACATTGCCTTTGAATACAGCATGTATAAAGATGTGAAATATACATTTATCAATAATCTGTTGTCGGTTAGTTTATTTAAGCATTTTAATACTATGTAAACTATTGCAACAAGTGTCATAAGCGCATGTAAAAAGGTTAGAGTATTCTAACAGAAAGAGCGAATTATAGTAAAAATTTGAAAAGGACAGATAACACCGGAATAAGTTTTGCTACCATGAACCATTAATAATTTTAGCTGTTTAAAATGGGTTTATACTCATAGGTATAGACATGGTTTGAATTAAAACTCGAATTTATTTTGTTATAAACTACCTGTTATTATGGATGTGTTTTGGCAAGTCACATAACAAGGAATGTTACAAGACATTGCAATTATTGCGATTCGAATTATAGATGAGCTGAGCTATGCTTTTGTCTACACGCGACTTTCCCTACTGGTGTACTGAAGCTACAATCATATGAATACAAACCGTTAGATGAATCAGCATTGTCGGTGTTCAACGATATTGCGCTTTTTGAATCATTGGCGAATTAACCTTGAACATTCAAAGGGGAAGTCCTTAGCGAATTCAAATAGGAAGTGTTTAATATCGGTAAACATGCGAGACTTCATTTTAGTAAATACCTATTTGTATTAAGTCGCTCTGTGAATAAAAACGTATCATATTAAATCGTCTTTCTTTGTTGTTATGCAGCTGAGCGCGCATTCAGCGAATGGAACGGCGAATAGTTAGTTTTATTTTACAATAGGCAATAAATTGAAAACAAAGTATTGATGAAATAGGTTCTGAAATCATTAATTACATAGACATGACCATGCAAAAGTGCTGTTAGCAGTGCATGCGCAATTAATGTCTGCACCATTGCAGATATCAAGGTAAGTGAAATATAATATTGTAATCCTGTTGTTCGAATTCTTAGTGCTATTTATTTCAAAAATCCGTTTTTATGTATTCTTTCAGATCAATGTTAAGGTAACAGTTTCCAAATGCATTTCGTCTTAATTGTCGTTTGCAATAATTGTGAAATTATAGTTGCCCATTCTTAAAGTATTTCTATTAACAGTATTGGCCACATTCATTTTCCCAATTTATATTTACACATTCTCTCACGTGTTAAACTTAAAAAAAAATGCATTTCAACTAATTCTCTCAAATGTACAAAAATCGATGACAATAATGAAAAAGTTGTCTTACGTCGGTAATCAAATCCCTTTAAATTAATATTAAGTTATTTTAACATGTCAATAATGCTTAAGTAACAACACTCGAGCAGATGACTTCCATACACCTGGTTTATTTTAGTAATACATGTTTTTTTAATAGTTTTACATGGAAAAAAATACACTCAACTCGAATAATCAACAAAGATAATATTACAAAGATTACATAAAAAGTTACACTTTAGAAATAGGAATTTACAATAAAAACATAATAAAACTCTACTGAGCAGAAATTTAAAGTTAGTAAAGGGCGAGCAACAAAAGACCTAAGTTAACGTTCCTTAAAGTGTTATATGTTGATTACGATTCGCCAATTTTGAAGTTCTTCTGAACAATAGACAATCCCAGAATCGATAAATTGACCGCCGCCATATTTGCTATCACGTGACCCGCTGATCCTGACGGTACTGAAGAATTTGGCAGATTACAGCGTAATCATAGTTTACACCCGCTTTATTCCAATAAACAGTACTTAATGAAACAGTAGGATTGAAAACAATTGAAACATGAAACCAAGTCTCGATTTGTTAAACATTGTTAATCAATATAAGTTAAATAAGAAATATACACGGTATATTTATAAAATATGTTTCCTGCAACAATATTCAGTGACTACACGTAATGTGTAAGGCCAAGTTTGCTTTTTTAAGCATACCTTTCAGTAATGCCTTTGTATAACATTTAATGAGTTTTTTATGGAATAAAATTATTCAATGAAAATTATAAAGTTTATAGAAACATTTCAAGTTTGAAGTAAACTTCGTGATCTTAGCGTAAATAGTGCCGAAAATATTTAATTGGCGAAACTTTGACAGATTTCAGACCGAGGTAGAAAAAGATATTGAAAAGTAGATATCTGCGTTTGTTTAAGCCTGTATTATTTCTTATAAAATGCCGTTCTTCTTTAACTCCGGAGACACTTAATAAGACCGTGTAAGATTAAAGACCGGGGCCGACTTTTTTTTCTTGAAAAGTACATATTTTTGTTTGTCTAAAAATTTCCATTTCGATAATAATATTTCCTTTGTAAGTGTCATTTTACAGGTAATATAAAAATCTATAGCCGAAATAAAGTTTGTGATTCTAAAATTGGTCCAGATTTTTTTTTAGCGAACCTCTGTAACATTTTAGGTAGAGGCAAACTTTTTTTTAACTAAATGTATGTATCTGGTTGAGTCTAAAATTTAAGTGCTTTTTAGCAATTTCTTTTATTCAAAAATCGCTCTCAAGCTAATACAAAAATCACTAGCCGGATATGAATTTTGTGATCCTAACTGAACAAGTACCGGAGCTATTTATTTGCAAAACTGTGTAAGATGTCAGAACATGGCATACTTTTTTATTGAAAAGGACATATCAGCTTTTGCCTTGTACTTTCTTATATTATTATTTAAATAACGTTTAACATGTTATATCAAAGTTTATAGTCTGAAAAAAACAAACTTTTTTAGGCTGTTCTCAATATTTTCTAAACTGATTTCATTATTATTTATTAAATTTTCTTAACAACATCGAAGTTCACGATAAACATGTTCAATATGAAACTAATGGAGCCTTAAATAAACTTGATTAGTTCCAATTGTGTTCTCTAGATTTCCTGTTCGTGTCTTTATTTAATTTTGGTAATTAAGCTTAAATTTACGATTAAACAAGAGATGTGTTTGTCAGAAACACAATGCCCCCTAATGCGCCGCTTTTTTTACCTTTGACCTTAAAGGATGACCTTGACCTCTCACCACTCAAAATGTGCAGCTCCATGAGATACACATGCATGCCAAATATGAAGTTGCTATGTTCAATATTTCAAACGTTATTGCAAAATTTTACCGTAAGGTTAAAGTTTTGTTATTGTTTTTTTACCTTTGACCTTAAAGGATGACCTTGACCTTGACCTTTCACCACTCAAAATGTGCAGCTCCATGAGATATGCATGCCAAATATGAAGTTGCTATGTTCATTTCTTCAAAAGTTATAGTAAAACTTTACTGTAAGGTTACAGTTTTGGGACAGAATGACAGAATGACAGACAGAAAGACAGGCCCAAAACAATATACCCCCGATCTATCGATCCGGGGACATAACCATAGTATCACGAAACAAAATAAGTGATTTTGCGTTTATTACGGATGATTAATTTCAGTAAGATAAAGGTCTTGGAAAAAAAACTCAGCGGTAAAGGAGCGAACGAATCCGTTCAATGGGAGGCGATGTCCCAAGTGTGGATTAAAAGCGTTCAGGAATATGCCCGTGACACCACATATCTGCACATGTGTAGATACCGTAATTAAAATAACATATAACATGTCGCCTTTAAATAACATGTTAAATGACAATCAAGACCTTATTTTAGCCAGGGACCTTTACAAATAGGTCGCTGTTCATGCTGAGTTTTATTTCTCTTAAATGAATGCAGATGAACCTTATTTCTACTAATTACGTAATAACTGATATTGAAAAACACGAACTGTTAGATCTATTTTATTAATAGATCGATAACAGAAACTATTTAAATCTTCAAATATATTTGATTAAATCGTTTCGCCTTCTTGTTTTGTTCAGGGACCTATACAAACATATATGTCCCTGTTTTTTCTTCAGTACCGTTTTGGAGGCGCGCGCGAGTATTAAGGGGCGGTAATCCGGGAGTTATAAATTTCTGGGATTGTCTATACATGTAATTGTAGAATGTGGGATTATGATATGTTCCGGTCGAAAGCAAAATCAAAGAAGAAAGAATTCAATAATAAAGCGTGCCCTACATTTCCATGTGCAATAATTGATGTTTCAATGTACAGCATTATGATAACATTTGAAATTACAAAACCATCATTATTAAACACATTCAAAACAAAATAAAAGGTCGCAAATCTGTTTATTGTCATTCCAATATACTTTCAGTTGTATATCAAGTGTTCCAGCTCTGTAACGAACGCTCGCCTCCAGCATAAGATTAACCCATTTAGAATGATTTTTGTTAAAAGAAACCATTTTTTTTTAATGTCAAATGAAAATATAGGAAATTGTTAATTTAACTTATTACAAAATTAATGTTGTCATCGAATTAAATGAGCAATTGGTTAAAAGGTTAACAATTATATAGCATTACAATACCTAGATATTCAATATAAACATACCTGCGATAATTCCCATTTTGTTTCTGTAAATCCTTCAGCATACTTTGATAATGCTTACAGTCGCTCAGCTCGATGTCATCTCAATAAATTGTACAATGTGTTTTAAACATTCAATTTAGGTTTCAACTAAGATCAGTTCCGGCCTATCAATGCTCGGTTAAAACTGCGAAACATGTATATGCGCTAAGGTTTTTTAATGGTTCGCAATTCAAAATTCTATCGATACAAAGTTGGATATGTCAATAGGAGTAACCAGGAAGTCAAAATAATATCATTTTATCTATGTTTTTAAAGGTTCCGATTGATATTAATGTGAAATAGTTATTATGTCACGCCGAAAGCGGAAGGATTCTAAATTATGAAAGGAATCTATAATGCAATCTCATCGGTTTGATGCGTTTCGAACTACACAGGCACTCGCGTCAATAAATTGAGTTAATGATGCAAATCAGTGATGAAATGAAAGAAGGCAATAGTGTGCGGTTAAGCGATTTGTTTTGCATTCAGTTAAACATGTAATATGAACTCTGCATTGAATTAATAAATTACGGCTTTATTCTTATACGGTATATTGATTTCAAATGTATTCATATATTGCATGTATGTATTAAAATTTAAGAACCAATAATTGAGTCTATTGATACATTATAACGAGTTAAATCGTCTACAAGTCTATGCGGACTTGCATTTGACATTCAACCGAAGTTGGAAGTGAAAGGCAATAAAAATAGTCCGTTATGTACATTACGTAGCAGTGTAAAGGCTGGGAGACATGTAACGTACACTATTACATGACTTCAACAATTTCCTTCTAGATAATAATTTATCTGTGAATCAAGTTAATTTAACTGGTCAAACAACAGTCAGTTTTGCACAATTTACTTAGTTCTTTTAAAACAACAAAGAAGATCGACTACAGGCAAGCTACAAACAATATGTGCCACAGCCACTTTTTTCTTGTGTCCATTTTAGGGGTGGGATGGGGCGCTATATTATAGGCCCGGAAAATGTTCAGATGATTGAATAAGGGGGTGGGTTTTTTAAAAAAGACCCCACCCGCTAATTTTGCCGGGCGTTTTATTTTTCTGACAATGAGGCATTCGATCAGTACATGGGTGGATATAAAAATTTACATTACATTTTTTTTTATTAATAGCAGATGAACCTGAGTTTAAGAACGTTCGTTCGCAAACATGTCGTTGTATCAGAGACTTCAAACCTTTGAAAACAGACCATCCCGTTACGGCGTGTCAAAGGAAGACCTGGCTAGCCAAGGGTTCATCTACGACACATGTGTAATCTCCGAAACTATTTAGTGCGTTCGATGCGTGTTTTGCCATGCGCACATTTCCATTTGGAACATGGATAAAGAAGATGTGAGACTTAGGCATCGACAGCTGTGCCCCGTTTGCCCTTTTGTGTTCGATTTGATCATGAACATAGAAGAGGAAATGAGACTCATTCATCGACGGTTTTGCCGTGCTTGTCCTTGTGACAATGAGTTATTCGATAGGTACTTGCAAAACGAGTTTGAAAAGCAATATCAAAGAGCGAACAAAGATGACCAAAGACCACAAGAAACCTTACTATTTTGAGCAGGTAGTGTTCTCGAGATTTCGCAAACGAGCCTAAGAAAAACGATTCCATCACCTGGCAGTCATATTTTTTAACATAATTATTTCCAAACTCGGTTGTTTTCAGTTGTGGAAAACTTTTCCCATGAATATTTGGAAAATTGCAATATATGTGGCTTTAAGTGTTCGGACAATTGTTCTTTCCTATCATTTGTCCCAGTGATCTTATTTTACCCCACCTGACACAGTTTTAAACTTTCCAAAAATATCACTAGGACACATCTTTTGCAATTGTTATTACATGCATTTAAACTCAATAGATATAGCTGAAGATTCTGCTATAAATGAGTCTTATGGAGTGATCATATGTTTTTTTATTTAATATTATTGTGTGACCTCATTTGTGGATTGGGGTATTTAACACTAATTTTGCATGTTTGCAGCTTATATGTAGAGCTCGCTTTCAAAGTTAATCAAATTCAACGTAAGAAATGGGCAAAAAGTTGAAAATCTTCATTCTTGACCAGGTTTTAGTTTACAACTTTCAGCCTTAAGTTTACGTACACTGATTGCTCTAGAACTACTTCAGGTCTTCAACTTCAGAGGTCTTTATTGGATATCAGGTTACTGAAAACAAAAATGTACATACTACATGCACTATCAACTTGGACTTTAAGTCAAGCACACCGTCTTGGGACATACTTGTTCTGGGAAAGTGGTTTGGAAATGTTATACTGTTAAGTAACATACAGGCTTGGGTATTTTACATACATGCCTGGATATTTGACATACATACCTGGGTATTTTAGATACATGCCGGGCTACATGTCCATGCAGACCATTCTTGGGTTTGTACAATTATTTAAACAAAAGTACATAAATTAGTTTTTAAATCCGGATTGCCATTTTTAACATTTGAATAGAAGATTCGGACACATTAAGTATGAAGACAGCATCAGCGCGACACACCTGTACATCAATTTATCCCATCATTGTCTTGGTCTGCATTGACCTATAAACACCCTGTACTTCCAATTTGTGCAGTGTTTTTGCCATTTTCTTTTGCGTACAAAAATACAGAAATGATGGAAAATGTATAAGACAGACACTAGAAAATATAACACAGTAGACAGTAGTAAGAATTAAAAGACACGCCTACTGATAAATTTAAATTATGTTTAGATTTTTTCTTTATTTTACCACCCCAACCTAATCGGGATAAAGTCTGTGTGTATGGGCAACCTGTGGTTCCATGTGTGTTTGCGTATTGTTTTTAAGATCCTTCTGCGCTCCAGTCTACATGTCACTGACACATATTGCAGCGCTTTAACCAAATTCTTTTCTAGAATCACAAAAGTTGGAATTAATTTTGAATTATAGTAAGAATTAAGAGCTATTTAATTTTGTACTGAAAGGCTTTAAATTTGTGTTGTTCTTAAACCGTAGGGGGACACATTTCAGATATGGTGACCTTCAATCAAAATCTCAAGCATTGGGAGCGAGGATCGAGTCTGGGTCGTCAAGGTGAGAATCGCCTGTTTCAACCACAACGCTGAACAGACAATCGTTGCTGTCACATTCTCACCAACATTGAAGACGGGTAGGGATATAGTAGTCAGCTGAGACAAAATAGCACAGATACAGATATGGTAGACCAATACACTGAGAGGCAAATCCCAAAAAGTGTCCGACAATTCTGTGAAACTGTATTACAATTTATTTTAATGGATCATATCTATTTTAAAAGTATTGCGGACGAGAAAGAGTGGAATGTCCCTGCTTCTTAAGAGGTAATCTTTTCGACAGACTGACTGACAAACAGACATAATAGCACAATTCACAATTTAACATTAATTGGCATAAAAATGTACGATCGATAAAGTTCACTCTTTACACTCATTTGACATGTTATGTCACAATATTAAATATCAAACAAAATAATTAAAATACATTTAATGTTGTGCATATATTGCATACTAAAGAAAGCACAAGTTGCCTTTACATTATATGTATTACGTTAAGTAAAACAAGAAAATGTTTAGAAGCTTTTTCGAATACTGGTACAAATTAATAAGACACTCAATTCAATTAACTAAATAAATGTATGTCAATAGCTTTATATTTTAACAAAAGTAATTAATTAACTGCCAGTTTGACAGATTCTTGTATTAAACAATAGTCTTTACGGTGACATATGACATATACAACTATTGTCTATTCAGTTATATACACCACAAGTCTCAGAGCTGAACACGCTGTATCTGCCCACCCCACTGCATGGAGTCTGTTCTGTTGTTGTAGCAAGGCAAAAATGATGTTCTAGGTTGGGTTGTAATGAAGTCAAGTTCAAAGCTGAGATGTAGCAAATTAATGTTCTACACAAATGATTAATCTTATGATACCTGATGAATTTTCCGCTTTAATAAATCACATTGATGCATTTTTTATTGATACAAATAATGTTCGTTTATATACATAAAGTGAATTGAATACAATTCTAATACACTTATTTTATTTATTTAAGTAACATATTTACTCAACATCAACGAATATTTCATAAAATAAAATGTATCCATAAACAAAAGCTGTGTTTGTGAAAAAATGCCCCCTGCTGCGCTTTGAAGCCATATTTGACCTTTGACCTTGAAGGATGACCTTGACCTTTCACCACTCCAAATGTGCAGCTACACATGCATGCCAAATATAAAGTTGCTCTCTTCAATATTGCAAAAGTTACGACCAAGGTTGAAGTTTTGGGACAGAATGACATACATATAGACAGGCAGAGAGACAGGCCAAAAACAATGTACCCCCGATCATTCGATCCGGGGGAATAGAAATTACTGTTCCTTATAGCAATTGCCAAAATTAAAATACTAAATGTGGTATGGTAAAATATATTTAACAAGATACAAAATGCTTGTTTTTATTGTGAGACAATATATTTGATGTTAATTTCCAACAACAATATTCCAACATTTACAATAGGAACTGACTTCAGGCAGCGTCCGAAGAACGACGTATTCATCAAAATCACATCGTGCTTCCGAAGCTGCCCGAAGCCAATCTTGCGTTGACTTGTAAATGCTCGGATATAGATGTCCCAGTGATTTACATGTGTAAAATAAATATTACTGTCATTTCTTTGATAACTTATGATAAAATATGACACTATTGCAGCGAAATAACAGCAGTGAATATAAACGAATTGTTAATTTAACGGTGAAAATAACAAATTTTCGGACCTACTTTTTTATATTTGTAGATTATCATATTAAGATTTACTTCAAGATTTATATATTTTTCTTATGATCACGAGTGAATTAAAAACGATATTCCATCGAATCCAACAAATTTTATTTTTATTTTATGCTTTTTTCACCGTTTATTTACATTTTAAAAGAGTTTAACCGGATAATTTCGCTGGTATAATGACGTAATTCTGTGTATTGAATTGTATTGAGGCACGCCAGGGGAGAAAGGGTAACTTTTCAGCGAAAAGGAAACAGCTGTTAATTATTTTCTTGAAAAAGGGGCATCAATAGTGAAATAACAAACGATCTTACACTGACATGAACAAATATTCTCTATATCTTACATAGAAAGAATTTATGAAATAAAAGCTCACTTGCTTAGAAAGGATTAAATTCACTGTGTTAATGTTACCCCTTCACAACCAATATGATTTTACTTAACTATGTTTCAACCATTACATTCTCTACATACACTTCGTAAAATTGACTTTGATTACAAAAGGACACATATGTCCATGTTTCTCCTAAACAATATGGATAAAATAGTAAAACTCAATTTAACAATATGCACCAAATACTTTGGCTTTAAGTGTTTCATAAATTCAAATGCAAAGAAAGCCTTTTGCATTGTGAGACATTCTTCCCTGATTGGAACCAGTACTTTGTTTCGATCGAGAAAACCTCTGCTCCCATTCTGGTCATCTGGTTACAAAACACACTTAAAGCATCGGATTGGCTGTTATTTTGTTTCATTTTCACGCCGTTTAGAAAAAGAACGTATGACGTTCTATCGACTTGCTTTAATAATATTTTATTTCCATAAGTATGACATTGATACAAATTTATAAATGTGTATACAGTGGTAGTAGAAATAGAAGTAGTAGTAGTAGTAGTAGTAGTAGTAGTAGTAGTAGTAGTAGTAGTAGAAGTAGTAGTAGTAGTAGTAATAGTAGTAGTAGGTGTTGTAGTAGTAGTAGTAGTAGTAGTAGTAGTAGTAGTAGTAGTAGTAGTAATAGCATTAGTAGTAGCAGTAGCAGTAGTAGTAGAAGAAGTAGTAGTATGTATAATTTATTTATCTAGAATTATGGCAAAACCACATGTAACTCAACGAAAACATACAGAAATGTAATACATGTTAACCACGACCTTGTTTGTTGTGTCTTTAGAGTTTTTGGTTGGGAGATTCAACGAACGTCATTCACGTGTTGGAACTACTTTTATTGAACTACGAGATTAGTGCACGGCTAAGATTACAGGCCACTGAATCATTATAACATGCAGATCGATCATCACAATATTCCTCCCCACAAGACTTTAACCCATCGAATGTTAAATTCTCACAATAAAATGTCAAACATCTATCTTTACATATTTAAGATAACCCATTTTAAGAATGTAATGATGGTTGATCTATAATACACTCATCATTCGTAAATAGTAAAATTTGGTGTACTTTTATCTAAGCATGAACTATTGTCTTACTTTATTTAAACATGATATGAAATAATGTTGTAAGTTCAGAATGAGTTACTTATTTGTGACACTAACTCTTAAAAATTTCAATGTGACAAACTGTCAATCGTCTCACAAGTATTAATTAGATCTACGATTGTTTTTGCAGAAGTCAATAATGCTTCTTCTTAAAAAGTCCTGAAAAATCCCTTATACTTAATGATTCTAACTTAAAAGTCGTGATAACGTCTGGTTATACTTTAACCTTTATACTATTTAACTACTTTAGCAAAAACACGTTTAATACTGGTTAACTTAATGACTAGAAAATACCTATTTGGTCTCGAGTTACACGGGGATTATTATGCCCCTTAAGCACTGTGTAAGTCTCCCTAAGTATTATTTACAAATCAAGCCAATCTGGAGGTTTGTCCCTGCTTGCGCGCACTGGGTAACGGCGGTAACGGCGTGGAGCTGCGGTGGTCTTATCAGGCGCTGGAGCTGGTGGTGCCGGAGTCGGTTGATCATGATGCGGTGAAACGGAGTCATTGATCGCGGCTGCCTCTGGAACGGTGTTAGGAGGAAGTGCAACTGGCACCTCTGGTGACTGATCAGAGACTGGCAAAGTCCCGCAGGAGATCTTATCAGTATGACGACGCCACAGAGTTCCTAAGCTTACGTCGACCTTGTACGATAGAGGCCCACTTTGCGAAACGATAGATCCAGAAGTCCACTTGTTGCTGCTGCTGCTGCTGTGATAAACACATACTTGTTTACCGTTCATGAATGTACGAGCTGGTCTCTTAGAGTTTGCGAACATTTTCTCTTGCTCTCTCAACACCCTTTTCTCCACATTCGGTTTGATTAAGCTGAGACGCGTTTGGAATGCTCTTCCCATGAAAAGAACTGCTGGGGTCTCGTTGGTAGTGCTGTGTGGTGATGTGCGATACGCGAGAAGAATGTTGCTCAATCTTTGGTTGACTGTACCGCCTTTCTTACGCGAAGCTTTCATGGCCTGTTTAAATGTTAACAAGTCCTCCCGCGAGGCCATTTGTGCGCGGGTGATACGGTGCCGATGACACATGCGGAATACCGTTCTTTTTCATGAACGGCTCAAATTCCTCGGAGGAAAATCGAGGACCTTGTCAGTAACGAGACATTCGCATCACTTCAATTGTTTTACTTGCTGTTGTAGTAGTCATTTGGATGATTTCCGGCAATATCGAGTGAGCATCGACCATAAGAAGGAACATCGACCTTTCAAACGGTCCTGCAAATTATGCATGCACTCTTTGCCAAGGACGTTGTGGCCATTCCCATGGATGCACCGGCGCAGCATTTGGAGACGCTTTTTGAAGTTGACACCCTTCACACTCTTTCGCTAAGTTTTCAAGGTCTGCGTCGATCCCTGGCCACCAAACGAAACTTCTGCTGACAGCTTCCATCTTGACGATACCAAGATGTCCCTCGTGGATCTCGTCTAGAACGCGTTTTCATAGTTTTTCGGGTAGGACGACTCTGAGTCCTCAAAGCAAACATCCTTGATGCACGCTGAGTTCATTTCGCCTATTTCGATACGCGGCTAGTTCGGTTCCGTCATCATCGCGTGGCCAACCATTCATGACCATATCGTACACTCTCGAGAGCACCGGACCTTTTTGCGGTCGCCTATCTCACTTCTTTACATGTCACTGGTAGTGCATCAAACTGCTCGCTTGCAAGCGCAAATGTTCCATCAACTTCATAGTCATTGATTTGTTCGGCACACTGTGCGCGTGGTAATCGTGATAGTCCGTCTGCATTGCCATGGCTTTTCGTTCCCTTGAACTGAATGCTGTATCGAAAGCCTGACAAATACAGAGCATAACGCTGTAGTCATGCTGCTATTGTGGCTGGCATCTCTTTTGCTGGATTGCGGACGTGAGCGTTCTTGATGCATACGCGATTGGTTTGTCATCACCGTTTGGAAACTTGTGAGACAGTACCGCCCCGAGGCCATACGAGGATGCATCGCATGAAACATGCACTGGCAGTTCAGGATTAAAGTGCACCAGCACATTGTCGGACATCATCATGTCTTTGACCTCTCGGAAGGCCTTTCCGCCCTTACTGTTCCATAGCCATGGTACATCTTTTTCCAGCAATTGGTGTAACGGCCTTAGCACCGTCGCGAGATCTGGGAGGAACCGGGCGTAGTAATTTACTAAGCCAAGGAAAGCTCGCAACTTACTGACATTTTCTGGTGTAGCTGCTTCAGCAACCGCTTGTACTTTTTTGTGAATCCCTGTTTTATCGACTCTATGACCACCTTATGTGAGGCTTTCCATGAAATATGCACACGTGTTTAGGTTAAGTCTCAAGCCATATTTGTTCATTCTCTCCAATACGTTTTGGATGTTTTGCAAATGTTCATTGTCATTTTTCCCGGTAATGATCATAGCGTCCAAGATTGTGTTGACTCGGCTGAGACCTTGGAGAATCTGGTCAATAGTGCGTTGCCAGATTGCGGCCGCAGACGCAATTCCAAAAACTAGACGATTGTACTGGAATAGACCTTTGTGAGTATTTATTGTCAAGTATTTTCTATCTTCGGGTTTCACGGCCATTTGCAGGTACGCGTTGTTCAGATCGCGTTTCGTGAATTTTTCACCGCCTGAGAGTGACGCAAATACTTCTTCCACTTTCGGAAGTGGGTACTGATCAACATCTAAAAACTGATTAACGGTGACCTTAAAATCTCCGCAAATTCTCACAGACCCATCCTTTTTCAACACTGGGACGATTGACATTGCCCAATCACTTATGTCGACTTTTGTCAGAATACCCGTTTCAACAAGCCTATCGAGTTCTTTCTCGACTTTCGGTTTAATGGCGTAGGGTACTGGTCGTGCCTTGCAGAACTTTGGATAAGCATCGGGTGTACTTTTATCTGTGCTTGGATACCCTTCAATATGCCTAGTTCATCTTTGAACACATCTGGGTACTTCCCTTTGACGCTCTCTAATGTCAACGTCTCCGTAGAAGCGTAGTAACACCGTTTGATGCTCGGCAATTCCAGTTTCAGTGCTCGCAACCCGTCTCGCCCGAACAGCGGTGGGTCCATGGAATCAACAACATACATTGTGAGAGCACATTTATGTCTGTTTATATCCACGTTCACCTCCACTTTTCATTTTAGAACGATCCGTTCGCCCGAGTACCCTTTTAGGGTCACATCACTATCAAGCAATTTCAATTTGAAATGTTTATTGTAACACCGTGTTGGCATAATGGATACAATCGATACGGTGTCAAGCTTCATTTTGATTTTCGTTTCGTTTGTTCTCGGAGTAACCCAGAATATGTTTTCATGGAGGTTATGTACGTGCCCGACACTGTCGATCGCATCTAATTTTCCAAGATAATCTTATTCGGACGATGGTTCTTCAACAGCATGTACTCTGCCGTGTTTCTTTTTCTTATTGTCTTTTTCGGCCTTGCAAGCATTTTGAATATGTCCTTTTTTATTGCATTTATGGCACAGTTCATTTTTGTAAAAGCATTCATCTGGTGAGTGGTTCCTACCATTGAAGCGGTAGCATACTTTTGTATTTCTCTTTTCTTTTACTGGGACTGGTTTGGGTGCGGCTTTTACCTTTTGTACCGACTGATGCTTGCGCAATTCGATGGCATCTTTGGCTGCCTTTTCTATTGCCAACGCTGTACTCAAGGCATTTTCATATTTCAAATCTTTCTCAGTTAACAGTTTGTTTTGGATGTTTTCATTACGAAGGCCACATACCAGTCTGTCTTAGAGCATCTTTAAGATCTTTAAATCTGCAATGTTCGCTGAGTTTTCTCATGGCGACGTTGAAATCACATATGGTCTCGCCTTCTTTTTGGTCCCTTTTGTGGAATCTGAACCTCTCGGCTATTTGTATGGGCAAGTGGCTTAAGTCATCATTTAATATTTTCACAAGATCGCCATACGATTTGTTACCTGGCGTTTCAGGAGAGGTCATGTCCCGCAGGATGCTGTACGTTTCTCTACCCATTACTGAGAGCAACACAGGAACTTACTTTTCGTCTTTGACTTCGTTTTGCGAGAAAATATTGTTCCAGCCTTTTCTGGTATGAACACCATTGTTCCGTTTCTTCAAACTCCGTGATTCGACCGGTCTTCCCTGCCATTTTAGAAAGCTCGTTCGAATCATCGTCGCCAGAATATGTTGTGCATTTAGAGTTTTTGTTTGGAAGATTCAACGAACGCCGTTCACCTGTTGGAACTACTTTGATTGAACTACGAGATTAATGCGCGACTAAGGTTACAGACCACTGAATCATTATAACATGTAGATCGAGCAGTACAACATTGTTGAAATCAATTCTTGATAAATGTATGCAGTGCAACCAATACCGGTAACAAAGTTTTCGATGTTACCATTTTCAATTTGCAATAGTGACCTAACTTTCGTTAATTTGAGTTAATTAACGAATATTGATCCATCCGCTTTCCTTTAAAATATTAATTAATTATAGTTGTTTTTCTCATGATTCAATGTTTACATTGCCTAGCTCCCTTTAAATAAACAAGTCAGTAATTTTAGAATTGGGAATGTGTCACTTCAATAGTTTATTAAAAATAATGTCCACATGTTCCAGAACAGAAATGTGAACAGCCATTTAGAACATAGTTATCCAAAATATAATACTGCCATTATGATTGACAGAACCATCAGAACAATGCTCAGTATTTGATAAATTTTGAATACTTCTTATAAGGCATCCACATTTTTAAACCATAATTTTGATTTCACGCTACTCTAATTTTGATTCAAACATAGTACACAATCGTATTACAATATTTATTATTTTATAAAGTTAAATTATCATCATTTTGAAAATGTTTATTTTTATCAGAACGACTGTTTAATTACTTTCGCGGATGTCAAGGCTAATTTTTTTTCCACTTCATCCACTCATTAATGGAGCATTGACACACGAGGAAACATCAATTAAAGCTAACACGTATGGCGTACCATTTGAGTTGAAAGTGAACAAGATCCACTAGGTAAAAAGAGAAATGTACTTCGACGTACAATATGTTTTTACCGACCCTTGAGTGTTAGCCAATAAGAAGACGACTTATATCTGTTGCTTTTAGAGATATTTGACATTGAACATTATTATTATTATTTATACCAAATTATGCGACTGTCGACCGCTAACTCATAGATATTGTGCGTATTTATTGAACATTATTATTATTATTATTTATACCAAATTATACGACTATCGACCGCTAACTAATAGATATTGTGCGTATTTATTGACCTGGCGTGGCCGAATTAACCTCTGACTTATGCAAATAATGGTTATCACAAAATACGACCAAACCAGGGAGGTTATTATACATGTTTAATTCCGTGATCGTTTGGTAACTGTTTGGTTACCGTTGGGGATTTCCTACTTAGAAATGCCCTGCACCATGATACTCCGCCCCGCGTGGTCAATAAATACTCACAATATGCTTGATAATTTAAATTTTAAAAAGGTAACATTGAATCTTCTTCAAATTGGTGTATAATCTATTTCTTTGCATTTAATACTTGAAAAAAAATCAATTTCGATATTTTTATTCATTTTGTCTTCAATAAAAAGAGAGTCTAAACATTTGTTATCAATATATCTGAAGGAAAAGCGGCTCAAGAAACGAGTGTTTTGATTGGCTGTTCAGAAAATGTGTACGTCGATGTACAAACAAGTACGTCGAAGTACAAATTGTACTTCGACGTACACATATATACTTCGAAGTGTATTTCATATTTGTACGTCGAAGTACAATTTGTGTACATTTCTCTTTTTACCTAGTAGGTCTTGTTGACTTTCGACCCAAATGGTGCGCCATAAACACGTACTAAAATGACTTGATAACGATAACTAGGTTGTACATTTGAGGACGTGTCGAGCTAAATTCATGTCTTAGTACAATATGTATGTTCAAGTAGACAATTACGAAATATACAAATATACAATTAGACATACTTGTCATTATAATATATATATCATTTCACTATGTATATGTTGGCTAAAAGTTTATAAGTGATTATTAAGAAGTGTGGTAGGTTATAAAAGGGATGGTAGATCGGCCGAATTGTTTAAGTTAAAAAAATAATAACAACTTGTTTTCTATTTTGATAAGGATATTTATGACAGAAATGTTCAAATCAATTTTTAGCAAAATTTTCTTTATATGTAAATGAGCTTTGCTCTGTGAAAAGGGGGTTTAATGCATGTGCGGAAAGTGTCGTCCCAGAATAGCCTGTGCAGTCCGCAAAGGCTAATCAGGGACGACACTTTCCGCCTAAATTGGATTGTTGCTAAGAAGAGACTTCATTTAAACGAGAAATGTCATAAAAGCGGAAAGTGTCGTCCCTGATTAGCATGTGCGAACTGCACAGGTCAATCTGGGATGACAATTAACGCACAAGCATTATGCCCAGTTTTCTCAGAACGCGACTCAAATATATCGAATGCAGCATAGCTTGACCGAAATCTCAACAAGTTCAGGGAGACAAACAAAGCAAAAGTCGGTAGTGGAACCAAACAACAGTTTAGAACAAGTCTTAAAACATTAAACAACAGTCAAGAACTATTTACACAGTATGCGGTAATCTTCAACGAGCATAGAACAGACACAAAAGCAAAACCGCATTTAAATTAAAAGAAATACAATTTTTATCAGGTTTTGTTAACATTGATTCCCAATTTTGTGTATGCCATTGCGGCTGCTGCATTTGATCTAAATCTGCAGGCACAGTTACGGCTTGACTAATGCAGTCGTTTATGTCTAACACCATAATTATGTTGAAATATAATACATCATCTGATGTTATATATAGCTTATGCGCTTTATTTATTTCAAATAATTTTATTGACTGTATACCATGTTCAAAATTGAATTTGTATCGATCGATTTCGAAAACAGACAACTTAAAATGAGCTCCGTTTATAGTTTATATTTGAATATTCAGCGGCTTCCAAAAAACGTTTCTAAACAATGTTTAGAATGCGACAAATACATTACGTGCGAACATTCAAGAAGTGTGATGAAATGAACACTTTAACCCATTCATGCCTAGTGGACTCTCCCATCCTTCTAAATTGGAGCAATTTATTTCCAAAATTAGGGATGTCTAGTATACTTAGTTCTATATTTATAATATTTCTTACAGAAATTCCTTTAAGCAAACAGCTGTTTACCAAGGCCTTTTTTCTAGACGCAAGGCATACAGGGGTTAAACATCAATTTTTAGCATTTTATATTTTGTTGAACCTTGTCAATTACCAATGCAGCGTTCGCGAGACTTTTGATTTTTACAAATCTTACATTTAAATTTTATAATAATATAGTGTGCGTATGAAAACTACTTAACACCTCCACATATATCTTCCATTAAAAGCCTTAATTGTTTATATTACAAAACCATAGTTATTCATGCGATTGGGCATTTATTCACATGCAACTATAACTTTCATTAAACCTCCGTATTATGTAGGACAATGCCCACTTGTCAAGTTCATTTACATCTGGTTATTTAAGTTCGTGTATCGTAGTGTTATTGGTTTGACTCTTAAGGCCGCTAAATCACATTTAAACAATATGTCGTTTAGCCATCCATTACCTCAAAGGAATGTTTATCATTTTGAAAATTAATATTATTTTACAATATAACAGTGAACTCTTATGAAGTAACAATCGTGAAACCTATTATCCGATTATAGTAATAAGCCGTTGATAACATTTCAAACGCGTTTTATTTCTTACCGCGTATGCTTGTATAAGATTACATTAATTTAAGAAACAAGTTTATATCCGTCGAACAAGGCTGAGGTTCCAACTGCGTTCTTAAATTACCGCGACTTGTTACGGTACCACTCTCATGTACACCATGTGCTAGCGGTGATAACGAAGAAAGACGCTCGGGAACACCAAGTACGCCATCGACCGCTTTCGGAACTCATTACAGTCGAAAACGTCGACTGGGTTATTGTCAAAAACTATCATGTCTATGCATTTCTTACTACAATGTAATCGATTTTGTTTTTAGAGTCTTAATCTTTTGTCAACCTTACGTCGATCGCCATATTCATTAAAACAACGTTAATTGCGTTTTTGGTTTTTCTTCTATGCTGTTTATGGTGTTTAAGCTAAATAGACAGACACTGCGGTTTCAGCGCATTGTTCGGCCGGTAAGTATTTACAATTGTTAAGCATTTTAATATCTAAGTCCATACACCAAAAACAAGAAGTATGTCGAAGTATCAAAATCTGTTTTGCAACTGACGAATTCTGAAAATTTTAGCCAAGGTAGTAACGACACCTGATATCTTTCGTTTATGCTAGTGTAGGTGTCACTGTTTAGTTTTCATGTTGCTTATGGCCACTTAAGTTACATTTTTAATTTTTATACTGATTTGTTTACAAGTATTTAATTTTAACTATTATATTTATTAATGATCATAATTACTGACTGTAAGTGGGGGTGTCTTCGTAACAAAATATAACTTCGGAATGGTTTACTAAGGCGCATATCCAATTATTCACTTTTGGTTTAATTATATTCTAAATTAGTGTTCCTTACTGTTGAAGATTGCCTATGCAACTTTAAATTATATTGGTCACATAAGTGATACATTTAAGTTTGGTTTATTTATAATTTGAATACGCACTCGTGAGGGATAGTCTCGGTAACTTCATTGTGTTGTCTTATTTACGGATGTCCTCATGTCGCATTCACGGAAATCTACTTCAATAACACTGCACGTGCCAAATGTTGTAGATTGATTACGAACTATTCTGAAGAGAAAACTTAAACGAGAAGAAAATAATCCTAGAAACGATGTCATATTACTACCACATTTAACAAGCATTTCGGAGTTAGTATTTGTAAATACCGGTGATAGAAGTAACGAATACGATATGCCCAGGGTATCGATGTTTGGGTTTGCCGAAATGCGAGCGATAAGTAAAGCAACGTGTACAGGCTTTCTTCTGGCTTTCATTTATGGAGTTGTTGGTCAGTCCATTTATATTATTATTCACAAATAATTATCGATTCTTCGATGAGATGTGTTTTATATCTGTCTGTCTGTCTGTCTGTCTGTCTGTCTGTTTATTTGTCTGTCTGTCTGCCTGTCCGTCCGTCCACCTGTCTGTCTGTCTGTCAGTTTGTCTGTTTGTCTGTCTGCCTGTCTGTCTGTCTGTCTGTCTGTATGTCCGTCCGTCCGTCCGTCTACCCACCCACCCACACCCATCCAACCAACCCACCATGTTTTAGACCTACACATATCTAATATTTCAAATATTCTTTAATAATTATAACCCGGGACATTTTGAAGCAAGATCTAGCGCTTTTCCTTTTACGCCATTCGAATGCAATGTTAGCAATATACTCATTTGCAAAAAATTTCATTACAAGCGTTGTAAACGCTTCATTGTTTTATGGACTTGGGTTGATGATTATTCATTGATAAACTGATATTTTCAACAGTTTGCTTGTTCAATAATTTTCTTTCATTTGTTTGAATGCATGTATAATTCTATTAGATTATTTGACTTTATTTTTATTTTCAAATATTGTGATCAAGTCTTGTGAAAAAGAGTGGTCCGCTTACACCACTCTCATTATATCTTAAACTGTTCTCTATGTCGTTATTAACTTTCGCGCTTGTTTCTAAGCCCATTAATTGTCTTTTTACACATTTATAAGTATCAAGTAAGACTATAATTTATTTATTTTATTCAATGTTTACAATACAATCGTGTTCATTTGTATATTAAGCAAATAATATTACATAAAAATTACCTGGTAAACATGCATTTCCCCGTTCTGTATATTCTGCGATCTTGCAGTTACACATCATTATATTTTTAGTTAAAATCTACGGACTTTGAAATATTTTTTCGTATTTAAAACTTATATGGTTCTGTATGTAATGTACGAAATCAATCAGGGTGGCCTTCAATATATGAAGATAAGTTAGCCAAATATTGAAACGTATTAAGGCTTGCTTAAAGGAACGCACGAATAAACAAACGGACGACCGTACGAACGAACAATGCCCACAGTAATTGTGTTATATTTTTAAGAGGCCAATATAATGATAAACCCATCGGGCCCGTGGTATGACGGGTCCATAAAATGTCGACAAAACAATATGACCATGCTGAGACCGATGCGACACAGCGCAACTCTTTTTCGGAATATTTCAAAACGTACAAATGGCAAGGAATAAAGATTACATAGTAGGTGAAGCACTTAATACCGCTTGGGGTATTCCAAACCACCGACGAGGTTTAGATTTATTGCGAATTTTTATAACATTCTTAATTTATCTGTAAGGTAGCTTTCGAAGATCACCTTTGACCTACATTCTTTACCTGAGTCAAACATCGATCAGACGACTGGTTACGATTGCTTCGTTATGTGTAGCGAACCTTTTTACTCACACCAGAGCCGTTGCTTTAATAAATAATTGCTATATGAATGCAACAAATTCGTTTAATGTTTGTAAGAATTTAGATATATTTATCTTTGGTTTCACATGTAACATATTTCCGAAAGCGATGCAAGCGAGCTGCGTGAAGTTGGCACACCGCTCGGTAATCGACATCAGCTCAGCAAATTACGAAGGCTGATCTGGCACAGCACCTGGCTCGACATTTCAGATCAGTATTCATCTTAAAAGTGTTACGGCGAATGCTGAGTCAGCATAACACTCTCGCGCGACATTCCAGTTTAGCATTCGTTTTAAAAGTGTTACGGCGATAGCTGAGCCAGCTCAGCACTCCAGCGCGACATTCCAGATCAGAATTCGTTTCTAAAAAATAACGGCGAATGCTGAGCCACCTCAGAACCACAGCACGACATTTTATATCAGCATTCGTTTTAAAAGTGTTACTGAGAATGCTGAGCCAGCTCAGCACTCCAGCGCGACATTCCAGATAAGCATTCTTTTCAAAAGCGTTAAGTAGAATGCTGAACCAGCTCAGCACTCTAGCGCGACATTCTAGATCAGTATTCGTATCAAAGCGTTAAGACGAATGCTGAGCCAGCTCAGCACTTCAGTGCGACATTTTAGAACTGCATTCGTTTTAAAAGCTTTACGGCAAAGGCTGAGCCAGCTCAGCTCTCCATCCCGACATTCCAGATCAGCATTCGTTTTAAAGGCGTTAAGTTATATGCTTAGCCAGCTCAACACCCCAGCGCTACATTCCAGATCAGCATTGGTCTTATAAGAGTTATGGCGATTCCGAAGTCAGCTCAGCATCCTAGCGTGACATTCCAGATCAGCATTCGTCTTTTAAGTGTTATGGCGATTCCTGAGCCAGCTCAGCACTCCAGCGCGACATTCCAGATCAGCATTTGTTTTAAAAGTATCAAGGCGAATGCGTTTAGGCAAATGCATGGCCAGCTCAGCACCCCAGAGCGACATTCTAGATAAGCATGCGTTTCAAAAGCGTTGCTGCGAATGCTGAGCCAGCTCAGCACTCAAGCGCGACAATCCAGATAAGCATTCGTTTTAAAAGTGTTACGGAAAATGCTGAGCCAGCTCAGCACTCCAGCGCGACATTCTAGATTAGCATTCGTTTTAAAGGCGTTAAGTTGAATGCTGAGCCAGCGAGACACCCCATCGAGACATTCCAGATCAGCATTTGTCTTATAAGAGTTATGGCGACTGCTGAGCCAGCTAAGCACTCAAGCGCGACATTCCAGATCAGCATTCGTTTTAAAAGTATTTTGGCGAATTACGAGCCAGCTCAGCACTCCAGAGCGACATTCTAGATCAGCATTCGTTTCAAAAGCGTTAAAGCAAATTCTGAGCCAGCTCAGCACTCCAGCGCGAAATTCCAGATCAGCATTTATTTTAAATGTGTTACGGCGAATACTGAGCCAGCTCAACTCTAGATCAGCATTCGTTTCAAAAGCGTTGAGACGAATGGTAAGCCAGCTCAACACCCCAGCGCGACGTTCCACATCAGCATTAGTCTTATAAGAGTTATGGTGAACGGTAAGTCAGCTCAGCACTCTGGACTTGGCAACATTCTAGATCAGCATTTGTTTTAAATGCGTTAAATTGAATGCTGAGCCAGCTCAACACCCAAGCGCGACATTCCAGATCAGAATACGTCTTTTAGGAGTTATGGCGAATGCTGAGCCAGCTCAGCACTCTAGCGCGACATTCCAGATCAGCATTCGTTTTAAACGTATTACGGTGAATGCACTCAGATCAGCATTCGTCTTATAAGAGTTATGGCGAATAGTAAGTCAGCTCAGCACGTTGGACAGCGCGACATTCTAGATTTGCATTTTTTTAAAGGCGTTAAGTTGAATGCTGAGCCATCTCAACACACAAGCGTGACATTCCATATCAGCATTCGATTTAAAAGTATTACGGTGAATGGTGAGCCAGCTCAGCACTCCAGCGCGACATTTTAGATCAGCATTTTTTTTTAAGTATTACGGCAAATGCTGAGCCAGCTCAGCATTCCTGCGCGATCAGTATTTGTTTTTAAAGTGTTACTGCGACTGCTGAGCCAACTTAGCACTCCAAAGCGACATTCCAGATCAGCATTTATTTTTAAAATGTTACGGCGAATACTGAGCCATCTCAACACTATAGCGCGACATTGCAGATCAGCATTCGTTTTAAACGTATTACGGCGTAGTAGTAGTAGAAGTGGTAGTAATAGTAGTTGTAGTGGTAGCAGTAGTAGTAGTAGTAGTAGTAATAGCAGTAGTAATAATAGTAGCAGCAGCAGCAGCAGTAGCAGTAGCAGAGGCAGTGGCAGTTGCAGTGTCAGTGGAATGCGTAGTGGTAGTGGTAGTTGTAGTAGTAGTAATAGTAGTAATAGTAGTAGTAGTAGTTGCAGAAGCAGCAGCAGCAATAGCAGCAGCAGCAGTAGCAGTAGCCGTATCAGTAGCAGTTGTAGTTTTATGGATATGTTTGTTTTGCCTGAAAACGAAACACGAACAAGTTAATGACAATACCGCAATTCACAGCTTGGTTACTACATCACGGTTTCCTGCGTTATTATTTCCTATTATCGTAGTGTACAAATGGTATTTCCGGTTTAAAATGACATCCCTATGCAGAAATTCTACCTTGCGAGAAAAAAACTCCAAAAACATTACTTCTAGACCTAGCGCAAGAACGGGTATATGCAAACGGATTCAATAAGCATATGTGTCTTTTTGCAGTTATATTATGGTCGCAGTTTGCTATTTAATGACTTATCTTCTCAATGGGAAGTTATTTAATCTATAATTTTAACGATTTACTTATATGTAGTGATTGAAGCCTTTTATATGTTGATACCTAGTACAATTAGGCAAGGTTCATGTAAATTTGTTCCGGTAGATGAATTATGGAACAAACAATGTTTTGAACATGCAAGTGATGCACTGATGTAATATTGTTTCACTTTAGATACATATTACTACATAAAAATTATTAATTATAGTTATGGACTTAACGTTCCTGATTGTTCATTGTCAAATATATGATTCAGATATGCTATTCAGATATAATAATTATACAACAACAACAAAACAAAGATGATTTGTAACGTGTCTTCTCGGAGTCATGATATTCGGTCCATATGAACGACACTCCTCGAAAACTAGATTATTCGCACACCATGACCCATAATGTATTTGCGTCAATAATTATTTATATAATATACCGTGAATAATGCGAACATATACAACCGCATATTTTATCTGTAAAATAACCTATATCTGCTACGGTTATTTTGATAGTAAACCTTCCGTGCTCCACATTCCCAATTACTTTATTAGTTCTGTCCGTTACCTTTTCATGTATATATTGTTATATATATACACATTATTACATTAACATAATTAATTATAGTTATGGACTTAACGTCCTTGATTGTGCATTGTCAAATATTTGAATCAGATATACTATTTGGGACATTGAAAGCGGATGCAATTGAACAAAGATCCGTCTTGACCATCTGATAATAGCAACATATAATTACCAATTACGTGCTTACTTGAGATAGCGTCAAAAGACAATTGTATCAATTTTCTAAATCCTGTTCGAGCGATTGTACGATGACGGCATCGGAAGAAAACTCCTATTGAAAGTCGAATATCAGAAACGAGTATCGGAGAGACCTTGTTTATTTTGAGCTTCGGCGAAAACCAATCGTGCATTGTCCGGTGCAGTTTTAAATACATTTTTGCTTTTTCAATTGGTTGGAGGTGTTATTTACCTGAACAAAAATGTGTTAACACCGTTACAACATGTTTAGTATGATCCGGGGCTTAACTTGTAGATACAAAAATCGTGCGCCGTAAAACAATCTGTTTTTCATTTAAAACTCTCAAAACAAATATAGTTCAGTCCACTTAGAAGAATTTACTGCGAATATTGAAAATGTTTTTCACACAATCACGAATGCTGTATTTTACCTGAATGTTTGGGTACTCGCGATTTCGCGCCCATCTAGTTTCATTGTATTAACTGAATTGCTTTGTTTTGACTGTGTCGTTAAGCTTAAGCTTCTTTGAAACGCCCTCGGATGTTTTTGCGTGTAGTGCCTTACAAGTAAATGTTTTGCCAAATAATGATTTCACTCTAGAGTGCAGAGCTGATGTAGATGTTATAAAACAAATGTTGATATGCAAATCACGCGCTAGGTTGATGAGCTGGTTCAGCATTCGGCATTATCATAATCATTTCATCATTATCATTATCATCATTATAATCATGATTGTCATCAAAAACATTACCATAAACATCAACATCATCATCAGTATTATCATAAGTTGCATTATCACCACAACTATGATCAACATTACCATTATCATCATAATCATTATAGTTATCATTATCATTATCATTATTATCAAACTCATTATCATCGGCATTATCATAATCATTATCATCAACATTTTCTTTATAATCATCATCGATATCATAAAAATAATTATCACACTCATCATTATCATATTTCTCAAGAACATTATCATAATCATCATTTTCATTATCATTATCATCATAATCAATAACATTATCTTTGTTACCATCATCATTATCATCATAATCACTACCAGCATCATCATTATCATCGTTAGCATTATTATCATAATCATAATTATTACCAACATCGGCAACACCATCAATATTATCATCAGAATCATTATTATTATCATCATCATTACCATCATTATAATCGTCATAATCATTTTCATCATTATCATCATTACCACTAGTATTATCTTCATTACCATCATAATTATCATTAGCAGCATTATCATTATCATCATCATCATTATTATCATTGTCAATAACGGCGTAACCATTATCATTATCACGATTATCATCATTATTATCACCATTATCAATATCATTATTATCATCATCATTATCATTATCATCATCATTATATTTATCATAATCATTATCATCATAATCATGTCGCGCTAGAGTGCTGAGCTGGCGAAGCATTCGCAATAACCTTTATAAGACGAATGCTGATCTGGAATGTCGCGCTGAAGTGCTGATCTGACTCAGCATTCACTGTAACACTTTTACAACGAATGTTGACATTGAATGTCGCGCTGGAGTGCTGAGCTTGCTCAGCATTCGCCTTTATGCTTTTGAAACGAATGCTGATCTGGAATGTCGCGCTAGAGTGCTGAGCTGGCACAGCATTCGCATTAATGATTTTGAAACGATTGCTGATCAAGAATGTCGCGCTGGAGTGCTGAGCTGGCTCAGCATTCGCCTTGATACTTTAAAAACGAATGCTGACCTAGAATGTCGCGCTGGCGTGATGAGCTGGCTAAGCATTCGCCTTGATACTTTTAAAACGAATGCTGATCTGGATTGTCGCACTGAAGTGCTGAGCAGGCTCAGCATTCGCCTTTATACTTTTAAAACGAATGCTGATCTAGAATGTCGCGCTGGGGTGCTGAACTGGCTCAGCATTCGCCGTTATACTTAAAAAACGAATGCTGATCTAGAGTGTCGCGCTAGAGTGCTGAGCTGGCTCAGCATTCGCCATTATTCTTATAAGACGAATGCTGATCTGGAATGACGCACTGGGGTGTAGAGCTGGCACAGCAGTCAACTTAACGTCTTTAAAACGAATGCTGATCTTGAATGTCGCGCTGGAGTGCTTAGCTGGCTCAGCATTCGCCTTAACGCTTTGAAACGAATGCTGATCTAGAGTGTCGCGCTGTAGTGCTGAACTAGCTCAGCATTCGCCTCAGCATTCGCCGTTATACTTTTAAAACGAATGCTGATCAAGAATGTCGCGCTGGAGTGCTGAGCTGGCTAAGCATTCGCCTTAACACTTTTAAAACAAATGATGGTCAGGAATGTTGCGCTCGAGTGCTGAGCTGGCACAGCATTCGTGGTAATTTTTTAAAAACGAATGCTGATCTGGAATGTCGCGCTTAAGTGCTGAGCTGGCTCAGCATTCGCCATAACTCTGATAAGACGAATGCTGATCTGGAAGGTGGCGCTGTAGGGTTGTGCTGGCTCAGCATTAAACTTAACGCCTTTGAAACGAATTTTGATCTAGAATGTCGAACTGGTGTGCTGAGCTGGTTCAGCATTCGCCGTAACACGTATAAGACGAATTTTGATCTGAAATATCGCACTGGAGTTCTGAGCTTGCTTAGCATTTGCCGCAACGCTATTAAAACGAATGCTGATCTGGAATGTCACGCCCTAGTGCTGAGCTGGCTCAGAATTCAAGGCAACACGTTTTAAACGAATGCTAATCTAGAATGTCGCGCTTGAGTGATGGCTGGCTAAGCATTCTCCTTAATACTTTTAAAACGAATGTTGATCTAGAATGTCGCGCTGGAGTGCTTAACTGGCTCAGCAATCGCCATAACGCTTTTGAAACGAATTCTGATCTGGAATGTCGCGCTGGAGTGCTGAGCTGGCTCAGCATTCGCCTTAGCACTTTTAAAACTAATGATGATCTGGCATATTGCTCAGGAGTGCTGAGCTGGCACTGCATTCGTCGTAATACTTTTGAAACGAATGCTGATATAGAATGCCGCCCTTGAGTGCTGAGATGGCTCAGCATTTGCCGTAAAATGTTTTAAACGAATGCTGATCTAGAATGTCGCGCTGGAGTGCTGAGATGGCTCAGTATTCGCCTAGATACTTTTAAAACGAATGTTGATCTGGAATGTCGCGCTATATAGCTGAGCTGGCTCAGCATTCGCCATAACTCTTATTAGACGAATGCTGATCTGGAATTTCGCGTCGGGGTGTTGGGCTGGCTCAGCATTCAACTTAACGCTTTTGAAACCGATGCTGATATAGAATGTCGCACTGGTGTGCTGAGCTGTCTCAGCATTCGCCGTAACATTTATAAGACAAATGCTGATCTGAAATGTGGCGCTGGAGTGCTGAGCTGGCTCAGCCTTCAAGGCAACACGTTTGGAACGAATGCTAATCTTGAATGTCGCGCTTGTGTGATTTGCTGGCTAAGCATTCGCCGTAATACTTTTAAAACGAATGCTGATCTGGAAAATCGCGCTAGAGTGATGAGCTGGCTCAGCATTCGCCGTAACTCTTATAATTTGAATACTGATCTGGAGTGTCGCGTTGGGCGTTGAGCTGGCTCAGCATTCAACTTAACACTTTTGAAAGGAATGTTGATCTGGAATGTCGCGCTAGAGTGCTGAGTTGGCTCAGCGTTCGCCATAACTCTTATAAGACGAATGCTGCTCTGGAATGTCCTGTTGGTGTGTTGAGCTGGCTCAGCATTCAATTTAACGCCTTCAAAACGAATGCTGATCTGGAATTTCGCGCTGGAGTGCTGAGCTGGCTCAGCATTCGCAGTAACACTTTTGAAACGAATGTTGATCTGGAATGTCGCGCTGGAGTGCTGAGCTGGCTCAGCATTCGCCTTTTCACTTTTGAAACGAATGCTGATCAAGATAGTTGCGCTGGAGTGCTGAGCTATCTCAGCATTCGCCGAAATACTTTTTAAACGAATGCTGATCTGGATTGTTGCGATAGAGTGCTGAGTTGGCTCAGCGTTCGCCATAACTCTTATGAGACGATTTCTGATCTGGAATGTCGTGTTGGTGTGTTGAGATGGCTCAGCATTCAATTTAACGCCTTTAAAACGAATGCTGATCTAGAATGTCGCGCTGGAGTGCAGAGCTGGCTCAGCATTCGCCGTAACCCTTTTAAAACGAATGCTTATCTGTAATGTTGCGCTGGAATGCTGAGCTGGCTAAGAATTTGCCTTACGAACTCTGATCTAGAATGCCGCGCTGGAGTGCAGAGTTGACGCAGCATTTGCCTTAACCCTTTTAAAACGAATGCTGATCTATAATGTCGCGCTGGGTTGCTGAGCTGGCTCAGCATTCGCCGTTATACTTTTAAATCGAATGCTGGTCTGGAATATCGTGCTGGGGTGCTGAGCTGGCTCAGCATTCGCCGTTATACTTTAAAAACGAATGCTGATCTGGAATGTCGCTCTGGAGTGTTGAGCTGGCTCAGCATTCGCCGTAACACTTTTGAAACGAATGCTGTTTTCGAATGTCGCGCTAGAGTGTTGTGCTGGCTCAGCATTCGCCGTGACACTTTTAACATGAAAACATATCTGAAATTTTTAGATTTTTAGCAAGGTGCTGTGCCAGATCAGCATTCGTAAGTTGCTCTGCTGATGTAGATTACTGAGCGGTGTGCCAACTTCACGCACCGATGCAAGCGCAAGTACTTCCAACCTCGATTTACTGTCTTGTTGCCTGCAGAGTACACACAATAATCATTCAAAAATACCATTTAACAATCCTTTCACATTGTTCAATCAGTATAAAAAACAATGTCTAATAGTTTTATTTCTAAACATCATTTTGGTCATGTTTGTCAAAAGACAGGTTAGTTTCTAAATTCAAGTCCAGGTCAAATCTTAGAAAAACATTATTACCACTGTAGAGGCCATACTTACGACTCGATCTTGATAAAACTTGGTCAGAATGTTCGTATAGACAATATCTAAAATGTGTTTCAATCTGGGTCATGGAGTGACATAAATATATCACCGGGTCTAATGTTATAAAGCCTTTGTAACCGCTACAGAGGTCTTATTTATAAATAAATATGAATATGTAAAACAAGGTCACCAGCTCCAATATAACAAAAAACATGTGTTACCTCTCAATGGCAACATGTATGAATATATATATACATATCCTTATGAAAGGTGGTCATGTTAATTTCAAGAATATGCCTTGCTCTGGCTAAGTCTTCAGCAACAATAGATGCCCGTTAACTAAAATGATAGGCTTCAAATTTATTTTTAATCAGGGTCAATACAAATTTAGCAACCTCTCTGTAAATGAGTTCGTTTTATAATTGAAATTAATTCAAAAACGCGCCTCATTAACATAATCCTTTCAATAATTGCAATTGTGTTTGTTCGAGTAAACTATTGATTCTTAATTTCGTTTTAGTCGGATTCTTCTTCTTTTAACCACAATACCCAGGGGTTAAATATTTGGACTTTAACATGGTATTGTGGTTCTATAAAATATTTGCTGAAATCATAACCCTAAGGTAAAAAACTAACAAAAAGCTGGGCAGATTTTAACATAACACACTAGAAATCATCCTTCGTTTAATTGACCATTTTTAGCTCACCTGGTGCTCATGGTGCTCATGGTGAGCTTTTGAGATCACCTTTTGTCCGTCGTCCGTCGTCCTTCGTCAACATTTTGCCTTGTGAACACTCTAGTGGCCACATTTGTTGTCTGATCTGAGTTTGAAACTGGGTCACTTGAGTTCAAAAACTAGGTCACTAGGTAAAAATATAAAACCCTTTTGAACACTGTAGAAGTCACATTTGATGCCCAATCTTCATGTAACTTTGTCAAAATTTTTGTCTTAATGATATGTTGGTTGAGTTAAAAAATGGTTCCGGTCCGTTGAAAAACATGACCACCAGGGTGCGGGGCAGTTTTCCTTATATGGCTATAGAGAAACCTTATGAACACTCTAGAAGTCACAATATTTGTCCAATCCTCGTAAAACTTGGTCAAAACTTTGGTTTTATTTCGGACGAGTTTAAAAAAGTTCTACATCGGTGAAAAACATTGCCGCCAGGGAGCAGGGCAGTTTTCTCTATATGTATATAGTAAAAACATGTAAACACTCTAGAAGTCACATTTTGGTCCAATCTTCATGACATTTAGTCAGAACATTTGTTTCCTGGATACGACGGTTGAGTTCGAAAATGGTTTGGAAAGGTAAAAAACTTATTTTATAAGTTATCTATATATTTATAACTTATCTTATATTAACAAAGTAAAATTGGAAGCGGCGCGGCAGAGGCCGACGCGTATCCCCGAGCCGCATAGATGTTACATTAAACGGCAATTTTGGGTGGGCAAGGCCTATGTTCGTGGGGCCCTGGGGTGGATAATGTGGACATGGATATTCGGGATAGACCGTGTTGTCATAAGAGATGTTCAATATTAATTTGAAGTCATTTGGTGAATAAATGAAGCAGTTATGTTAAAACAAAATTTTTGGTGCGAAAAAAGATTTAGGTGCAAACATTTTGGGTAAGAAAAAATATGCCAAAACAAAAAAAAATGGGTACGAACAAAATTTTGGTACGAACACAATTTTGGTACGAACAAAAATTGAGTACGAACAAAATGTGGGTACAAGAAAATTTTGGTATGAAAAAAAAAAATCCCGGAAAATCGTTCCAACATAATTTTGACGAACCGGATATCCGCTCCTACATATATTTCACGCCCAGATTTCTGCAAGGTTTCAGTCAAACCTGAGCACAGCGGTCAGACAAGGGAAATGACAAAAGTGACCGTTGTCCACAGGTGACCGTTGTTTTCGGATCACGATTTTAAGATGGTTGGTCAGTTTGTAGTATTTTTACGTTGTTACCCCACCCAGTCGTTTGCAAACAGTGTTAAACACCAGCTCATTGCCGATAGCTAAGCATAATAACAGAAATAACTTACATTGAATAATGCAGAATAATATCTTTTTGATCTAAAGATCAATTGACTCTGTCATGCGCTCATGCGTTATGCCTGCAGACGATAATTGCTATTAATACACATTGTTATTGTTAATTTCACCTGTTTCATGTAATCAAAATGCAAATTCAATAATGATGGTGAGACAATGTTACGTACCAGTTTTGGATGCACAAACGGCGGTCGTGATCCTTTGTTTCGACCTTTTCTCAACACCCTATTATTTGTTTTCTCGCAGCTGGCCGCTTTTATAATATCCAAGGCAGTTACCGCTATCAGACGCTTTACCCGCAAACTAGACGGACAAATGATGTGCTGTGTTTTTAATTTTCTCGACTTGAGACGACTGACGCCTGACCGTTGTTTTCAGTCCAAACATGAATTTCGGAGTGGAATATAGTGGCTGTTGACCGTTTTGATCAGGTGGCCGTTATTTTCAGGCGAACTATAGAGTGGTTTTTGTCGGGGGAAATCAAGACTGACCGTTGTCTGCAAGTGACAGTTATTTTCAGGTGGCCGTTAGGTCAGATTCGACTGTATTCAATTATTTTATAACGTTATCATTCTCATGACCACAATAAAGTCTTACAACAGTATAAAGTACACAAAATATGAGAAAAATATATTTAAAAAAAACACATTAATATACCATATAAATTGCCAAGCGTGTCATATAATTTAGATAAAATGAGATAATAATGGCCGGAATAGCAATTATTCAGGAACGAATCTCCAGGCTGTGAAAATAACGAAGGAACAAGTGTCCGGGCTATCAAAATAATGTAGGGACCATTATCTGCATAGTCAAAATAACAAAGGCACGAATGTTCAGTTTGTCAAACAACATAGGAACGAATGTCCGCTTGTGTGAAAAAAAGGCTAGGACGAATGTCTGCCCGTACGAAAGTTTGGGGCGGAAATGGGATGGAAATGAGGAGGAATTGGGACGGAAACTATTGTTTCTGGGGGACTAAAGGCGGAAATTGATTTCCGCCCCAAAAAGACCATGTATCTTAATTTGTTCAAGGCGGAACTCAGGTCGAGTGGTTTACCTATAAAATTTAAAACAAATGCTCAAGCCAGCTATTTTTGCAGTAATTTCACATTATATAAAAGGCATAATTCAGTCAAATGTGTCTATATCTTATTGAATGTTTTAGTTCCATATTGAGATTTTTGTCATTTGTGAAATAGAAGTGTTTTAGCTCCATCAGAGGTCCAGATAAAGTTTTTGAATTCCTTCAATTTAATTGGCGAATGTTTCAGTGAATCAACACGCATTGCTTTTGATTTTTGGGTATTTGGTTTTAAGCAATATATATAAGGTTTGTTTTATGACTGACTGTATCTGGAAAAAGATTGAAATGTATATGTTGTTTTTGTGATTTTCAAAAAGTTTTTCTTAAGCTTTTGTGACCACCTAATGTCCGTCAATTCATCAGCAGCTTAAGGAGCTATGTATATACCCCCCCTCGGAAGCATTCATATATTCTCCTGTCATTTCCGCTCGGAAATAAAATTCCGCCCGGAAATTTCCATCCCAGTCTAATTTTCGCCCGAAAATCTTTTCAGCCTGATTAGCATATTTCGCCCCAAATTCTGTCCCATTTCCGCCCCTTTTATGCCCCGTTTCCGCCTCGTTTCTGCCTCTTTTCCGCCTGGGCAACATTCTTTCTTGTTACCACTAAATTCCGGGCGGAATCAACAATTTTCCAGGTGGAACTGTCTTAAATTCCTTCTTAATTCCAGGCGGAACATTTCGTACAGGCAGCATTCACTGTATTTTTATGATTAAACTGGTAAGTATCTTTACAGTATTTAGTTTCAGTATTTGGCATTACATTAGTCTTAGAAATCACTACGCAATACTACTACAACTACTACGTGTTACGATGTTAGGAAAACATTAATTTCAAAGTATTATAGATTTCGCCCAAATATATTTACGTTATCAAACTCCTCAATACAGTTTCTTTTATATGTAGTATTCCTTACATGTTGTATATATCTGTAAAGCCAATAAACTTATAATAATGTAATACTTGTTGAAATCATTAAACTAAGTTCTTACATTATTTGGTCACTAAGTTTGAACCTCTTCCATGTGACATTCTCAATTGAACATTTTGGATTTCATCTCTTTTTGAATCGATCTTTCTTCGAAATGATGCATGTTTTGCATTTAATTAAAACGCTTGCTGTTAGTGTATATGTATGTTTATGACGATGAGCTGTATATATGCTTAAGTCAAAATAAACTATTCTGTTCTGTTCTATTCTGTACAACGATAAGACATTGGGGTATCATAACTGATGTTCAATGACCAGGCATCTACCACGGGTGGTTTATGACACTATGCTGTTATTTAGTATTTGTCGGCACAGTATCTGATCGTAACGAGATAATGGGTTTGTGCTGAACACGGGGCTATTAAACCACTAATGTATCAATAAACAAGATAGATCTTTATTTAAACAGCGCGATAAAAAAGCTCTAACAAAGAGTGTCAAATGTGTGCAAAAAAATGAAGATACAAGTACTTTAATCAAGAACATTTATTTAATGTATTGACACTTAAAATGTGAATTACATATTGTTTACTTATGCTGACAATGATAAATTGAGTTTTCTAATTCGTTACATCGCAGAATGTTGAAAATCGTGAACAGATGAAATCAGATGCGGCGTTGCGTGAGACTATTGGAGATGGCTACACGTTCAGCCTCGTTCTGGAGTTCTGCGAGTCACTTGACATTGTGCTCTTATAAATTTTGGCCTATTGTGAAATGGTTCTATTGTCATAAATGCTTGATTTCCATATAGTTCCATTGTTACAGAAGCATACAATTGGCTACGAATTGCAAATAATAGATTTAGCAGGTATTATCCAGGTATAAAGATTGCTCAATAGTTGTAATACTTGGATAAAAGAGTGCAGACATGACCGATATATAAGCAGCAGTGTCAACTGAGATTTGCTTACACTGTTGGATGTATTAAATCGATTGTTGCAATTTTGTATGCATGCTTAATATTGTATACCTTTCAGTTTTGCCCATAGATACATTTTAAGCTAAAAAAGACGCTTAATTTAAATTTCTGATATATATCTATAGTCAATAAATCTCAACTTTGAATGAGCCATTATGTCTCTTATCCTTTGTCCCAAATGCATAAGTTTATATTGTTCAATCCGTCTTGAATATAGTCCGAAGATGATGTCTGATATTTCTTACAAATCAACAAAGGTAGCCCCTTCTAAATAGTCATACAATAATTATGAGACAGGATGTTGTCTTGTAGATTTGCTGTAAGAAAGCTGTATCCTCTACAATATCAAGAATCTGAAAGCTCTTTTTAATTTGCTGCAATTTGATAGCCCATTTACCTTGGTTGTAAGGCAATACGTCCATCATTATACCTGAATAAATAGTCAGTGTCTGAACTTTGTAACGTTTAGATTTAATTACAACTTGTTTTGAAATGGGCTCACTAAAATTAAAAACAAAATTTCCATACAAGTATAGTTCAGGAAGAAATTGTCCTTAGCTTAAACAAAATGTTTGCCAAAAATATGTTTTGAGCTGAACTGTGACGGTGATTTTGTTTTTCACTACTAGGAATCGGGAATAAGGCCTGACCCCTTACACTTGGAAAAAACTCACATTTTGACCAAAAAAAAGGAAAATTGGTGTTGTGTTGTTCTGCTCTCAAATACTTTAAAATTAACATATTTTCAATATTATATTAATTAAGGTTCAACTAAAAGAGCTCACATGGACTAAAAATAAATTTGGAAACCTGCCATTGAGAAGTAGAAGGTTATTTGGGAAAAATATGGTAAATGTTACGACCCCAAATTTTCCAGTGCAGTTCTTCCATTTTTTTAATCGCTCCTGTAAAATAAATGTTATTAGGGGCTAGTGGAAATTTGCTCTTGCTGGTTATATGGGATCATGAATTAAAATTATGTAAATGGAAAGACAAAATATTTTCATCGTGTGTTCTCTCATATGTTTCAGTTTCCCTCGTACATGGGGCGAGTGTCACAGTGAGTCGCAACATTACGGTCAAGCCGACACCTGAGCCCCTTATGGACCCCAGAACTCGTGTTAACATCACCCTTGAATGCATCGGGAGCTCATCCGATCTCAACTACTACATCAAAAACAAGTATGTCATTTTTTGTAGCATACAATCTGTTTTATTGCATTAAAAGGCTTATGAAAGGCTGCTTTGCCACCAAACGATTGAGTAGTATGTAGAAGGTAGTAGTATATGTAGCAGAGTTTAAAATGATACAAAATATGGGAAAAAGTAAATATTTAAAAGACTAAAAAGATTAAATCATTTAAAATAATGGCATAATTTCTTTAATATGTTTTATTGGGCTTGTGTTGGAATTTGCTTCCTTTATTTACTGATATGCGTTTTCTATATTATAAACTCTTAGATGATGCAATTAGCGTTTTGGTGACTTGTACATATGCATGCTTTTTTCAGGGCCTATTATCATAAATTATATTGAGCTTAACTACACCTTTGAGTTCAAGAGTTTCAACACTTTATGTGTACATTTGAAAAAGACGAATTAAGGCAATTATTTATGATGCTTGACTTCATTGTTTCATTAAAAACATTCTTATTGAAAAAGAACAGGAATCATGAACAAAAAAGATTTGACATTAATGTATAACAAACTTAAACTGTTATTTAGTTTAATTATTTAGGACTGGAGTTTAACATTTTCTTTATAATTTTTATGTACATATGTTATGCTATTTCAGGTACTAAAATATTTTATGTGCATTTTTTCTGGGCCGCTCACTGTTATTTATCTGGTAATTGCAGTCACCACCACTTTATAACTTGTAGGAACAATGTCATTACTAGCTTATAATAATCTTCAAATATATTGCCATGGATTTTTTCAGAAGGTCTTTTGCATCTGTCAATTATAACTTAATCATGATTGTTTATGAATAATTTGAGTCTATGTTTGACTACATTTTCCATCATTCCGATATTCTGAGAGCTCTGACCTTTTTCCCCAAAATTCAGACAACAAATTGTTTAACTTTTGTTTTAAAGCTTGATACATTATTTTGTGTCTCTCCATAGTTATATTGTAATCAGCATTACATGTCTTGAGTACTTGTATACATGTGTATTATCATATTATTCTTTTTATCTTTTTATCCTTAGTGTGAACTGGGAATTCAAAGACAGCAATGGCGTAGTTCATCCCATCACACAATCATTTTACGCAGCTACTGGCTATACTGCCCAGTACTCTGAATCAAATTTCAAGGCTGGTCGATTTGAGTTCAATTATGAGGCAAACAAAGACACTGGATTATATCAGTTTATTCTTCTTATTAAGGGTATGGACCAATTCCATAGCAACATCCATTTGCTATGGATACACAGCTGTGTAATCACGGCAGTAGTATCTTGTATATTTGCTAAAATGTATTCTGCTAAACACTATAGTCTAAAGAGAGTTTTTTAGTGAACTACTTTAGTTGTAATGAAGCAAATGTTTTTCTTTCACCATTTCTTCCCTCAGATTGTTTTGGGTTGTTATGTCTATAAATTATTTAAACATTGACTATGTTATGGAAATGGCTGACATGTATTAATTAAGCGTTACATAAAGTGCAGAATGCCTTCGTTGAATTGTGTAAGGCCTTTTGCTTTCACATGCACATGTTTACAATTGTGATCAGACGACATTATTAGATGATATACACTTTCAACTATAACAAAATCTTCATTTGTTTGTTCGCTTGCTTTTAATGCAAAAAATAGTGTTAACAAGCAATCTGAGTAAAGGCCGGTCTAGGGAAAGCATTGGTATTCTTTCTAATTTCCAAAGGAACTGGTTTGCTTTGTATCTCTAATTCTAAATCTAAATCTCTAATGTATCTGCATATTTTAATTAGGCCACAACTAAGTGACAGTTGTTTTACAGAATTTAGCCCCAAACAGTTATAAATAAAGACTTAACAAAAATGAATGGTGAAAAAAAAACAAAAAAAAACTTATTTTAAAACAATCGGATGATGGGCCAAATTGACATATGCAGGGGTAAATCCTACAAATCTGATCAATTTGTAGTGGTTTTATGGGTAGAAAAAACTTAAGGCTGTCTTGAAGTACAATAATGTATGAATTAATCATTTGTAACAATTTAGATCTGTTACTAGTAGAGATTCATTGTACCAGTTCCTCGTCCACAATTAGGTCTGTAAAACACTAAAACGATGATGTGTTTTTATATAGCAAGAACATATTTGTACATTTAATTTTGTGATTATGTTTTGGGGTATATTTGATGACGCTTGTTTAGTTATTAATGTTTGGGATTGTGTTTATGGGTGTGCTTGGAGGTGCTTATTTAGTTATTGGGGCTTAAACATATATTTATTATTCAAACCACACTTTTATCGTTGGGTATTTGTTCCGCTTGGAATAATTTACTTAATTTATTTGACATTAGTTGTTTGGTAGTTGATGCTATTTCAAAGCCAAGCACACATTATTTATGAAAAGAAAGTGTTGATATTAAGTGTCCTAATGACTAAGCTATTTACGAAAAGGTTTTACTATAAATAAAACAGTTAATGTACATAACCATTATCAGGTTGTTATTGACAATTGCAATCAAAATCTTTCTTGCGAATTTATACAGATCATCTAATGAGTCTCTGCAGTCAATCATGTTAATCGTGGATCATGTGTGTACGTGTACATACAATTAACACTACCAGCTGCAAAAGGTTGTCCAAAATTGTTGAAATAGTTTGGCAAAATTGCTTATAAATTAATAGGAGTTATTGTTATTATTATTATAAGGAGCAACTTTTTGAATCATTTGAAAAGGGTGATTTTTTCCTCCAGTAAATCAGTAATTTTTCTGTTTGTTAATTAAAGCCTGCAATCAAATTGCACTGGTTGCAATATATCTGAAATCTAAATTAAACTAATTCTTAGCAAGTTTTTTTATTGAATAATTTCTTAATAAAAGAAAAATGTTTCTTTTCAATTGCTGGAAGGGTTTCGCAGAGTTGTTGCAGTTGTCAGTGACTGTTCATCGACCAAGGAGATAACTTTTGTCAGTTAATCAAGGGAGGTAACAATGAGTCGTGCTTTGATTGATTTAGAAAGTGAGATATCACTGTGGCTGCTTCCCATCTTCTTAGAGTGGTCTGCATGTTTGCATCGTCCTCTGAGACAGAAGAACAGGCTATCAAAGAGCGCTCTTTGCACGTCTTGAACGAGAACAAGTACAGGCTGAAAAAAAGGCCAGTCCCATCTGAATATCAATTTGAACTAAGCATAACAGGTGTCACTTGTTCTTCCCCAAAAATAGTTGCTTTTTTATGGTAATGTGTTTCCATTTTCACTTAATATAAGTTGTTTAGTTGCTGATATAATTATGTGCACGTATATATGTTCTGACATTTGCTTCATATTGATTGTGTTGCTTGCAATCGTCCGAAACTTGGAGCTATATGACCGATTCATGAAAAATGATATATTAACATCTGTATTGTATTCACTTCCGGATTGATCTGCTTTCAATCCACCTGATAAGTGATGGAGATCATGAAAGTAAAAAGTGTTTGAGGTAAGAGCACTTCATTAAATAAAAAAAATACCTAAGTGTTTTAATAACTTAGCTTTAATACATACTTTTGTGAAGACCATTTTATTTGAAGAAAAAAAGACCAAACTACCAGTTGTTAATGATTCAATTAACTTAATTTAGGACAAATTATTTGTTGTGTCTAACCTTTTAAAGGTATTGGCATTTTATTTGGGTGATTAGTTTGTGTTTTATATTTCATCTTCTCAATATTTGTATTTTGCAGTTTCATGAATTCCCTTGTCTTGGCCTGGGTCTATTAAATGAATAATGATCCATTGTATGGTTGTTTTCATCGTATTAAAACCATGATAAAGAATTCTAATGTTTTGAAATTAAATAGTGTTCTAGAGTTTTGCATCAGAGCAAAGAATTATAGATTGGCCGATAAACATCAATAAAAAGAAAACTTGTTTGATATTTTATGATCTTTTCCATAAAACTGCGTTGTACTATAAGTATTATACATCAGGAATGGGGCACTGTTGTTATTTATTTGCTAGTTTGAACAACTATTTAATGATTGCCTTTGGAAAATAGACATGAAGTGAATATGATTACATGATAGAAATAATTATTGCAAAGTTCATTTATTCTATTTGTTTGCACTCAGATGGCCGGATAAGGGTGCACATATAAGTCATTAGCAGAACTTTAACTAGGCAACTTTTGTCTGTAAAACATCTGGTTATCTATTCAAATCTGGTAACGTTATTCTAATTAACTGGGCAAGTGAACTTCCGATAGTGATAACTAACAACATATAAGTTTTCTTGCTGCTCCATCGTATGAATTTTTCCTATCTATGTATTAGTCATGTTGTTGTTGTATTTACTATGTTCTGTTTTAATTTTACAGCAGATCCAGAGGAGCTTGAATATTCTTTAATGAATAGTCATCAATATGTTGTTGTAGATTTAACTTTTCATGCACCTGCTGTCCATTCAGCTTTCCAAAATTTTCTGGATCTTTTGTTTTTACAGCTTTCAGAAATGGCTTTGACCTTTCGATTTTACAGCTTTCTTCCTTGGCCTTGACCATATGTATTTAAAGCTTTCCTCAGTGGCCTTAATCTTTGTTCTTCACAGCTTTTCTCAGTGCTTTTAATCTTTTGTCTTTTTAGTTCCCTTCACATTTTGTCTGTACAGCTTTCGTTAGTAGCTTTGAACTTTCGTCTTAACAGCTCTCCTCAGTGGCTTTGACATTTTGCATTTACAGCTTTCCTCAGTGGACTTATATTTTTTCCATATTTCCTTTCCAGTGATATTAATAGTCTTGATCGGCCATAGAGACTTTGATAATGTTTAGTCCTTACAGCTTGCAACATTAGTTATTATCCAAATAGCTGTTCGTGTGAGGCCTTGCCCGTTTGACCAAATAGCATGGTCTATTTGTATTCTCATGCTTTCCATATTTCTTTGCCTGAACAGGATCTTCTGGTCCGAGGTTACCGATACCGGTCAGACCGTAAAGTTGATGGATGGGTTTTACTCTGCAAGGGAAACGTGTACAGTATGTCAATGGCAGCTTTTCAAATTACTCCCTCGAATACAAGGCAAACACTGAGCATGGCTACATGTTCAGACTCACCACTAAAGGTGTACTGAGCTGTCTCTTTATAAAATTTCTTATATTGAGCTGTCTCTTTATAAAATTTCCCCCCATTTAGAAAATTTAAGAAATAACGATGTGCACAGCGGTTGAGCTAATTGTGACCTGACCAGAAGCGCTTGCTTAAAGTGACAAAATATTTCTATTACATCCAGAAGTGAAAAAAAATAAATTTAGCCAGCTGCCAATATTTAGCTTTTATCATAGATTCTTGAACATAAATGTGGTGCAACACTTTGATTCCACTCATCTATCAATATGTATTGTGTTATACACTTTTACTCAATTGGGCCATGCCATGAATGCTTCTTTCACGATATTATATGACAATCACTAGGATATGTAGTTGCTGGGGTGGGTTAATGTCACACTTAACTGAATAGTGTATGCTTAACCCTTTACCACTTAAGATATGTATTTTCACGAATTTCTAGTCCCTTTGGAAAGTTACATATAATCAAAGACCTTTCTTACTAGATTCTAGTTTTAAAGGCTTCATGTCCAACGCTTACATACTTGCTCCAGCAAACAGCATAAAACCTGAACTGTTCTGATTGTATGCTGTTTGCACATAGCCATTTTCATTGTGCTTCTGAGTGGGAAAGTGTAAACTATGAGACGTACGCGTATCGTTTAAACTCGTTACCCTTCTGATACCCTTTTGGACTTGTTTATAGTCCATTTGAAATCAAATTAAATAAAATACCATTCTTAATAAAATCAAGTTTTAATGGCTTCATTTCCAACACTTTCATACTGACGAGAAGCAAACAGCATAAAACTTGAACTGCCTGTGATTATCGGTACTGGTCTGGTTTTATGCTGGTTGAATATCGCCATTGTCACTTTGCTTCTGAGCAGGAAATGTTAAACCAGTTTTATTGTTGTATTCAATTACATGTCCTACATGTCAATTTTTTTAATACTAATAAAGCATGGAACATATCTATCTTGCTAGATGTAATTTGTTATTATATGAAAATAGGTATGTAAATATTTACAATGTATCAAAATGAAAACAACTTTGTGTTAATTAGTTCAGCATTTTGTTTGAATTTTTGGGGTGTTCATAACTGGAAAGTTTATATTGTATTCATTAAAATTACTATCACCAGACATGAGTGTGTTTCGTGCTATGTTAAGGTTGATTATAATGTAGGTGTTCGCATGTTGGACTATTGCTATGACGATGCAGCCCACAATCTCCCAGCTGTTGTAGTGTGTAGTGTTGGTGTGCACTGCATGATGTTGATATTGTTGACGAACTGCGTGTTGTTTATATTGTTGACGAACTGAATGATGTTGATATTGTTGGCCAACTGTTGTTACCTGAATTAGTCATACATGTATAAGTTGTATTATTATGTTCATTATCAATTAATGACCATCATATTGATAATTGTATTCATCCCCATCATTATCATGTGAGCATCACATAAAGTTCATCATTAATATGTTATCACAAATCTCACGTGTTTTCCGGTCTTACATCATGTTCATCATTCCCATTATCTCCTGATATCATACTTGTATTTTGATATAATGTCATATATGCTTCAGTAATAATGTATGATTGGGACTGGAACCCGATAAAGTTCATCATTTATTTGTTATCACAAATCTCACGTGTTTTCCGGCCTTACCAACAGACATCATGGCATACTGTTCATCATTACCAATATCTCCTGATATCATAATTGTCTTTTGTTATAATTTCACATATGCTGTCGTAATAATGTATGATTGGGGCTGGAACCAATTGATGTTAATAAAAAATGACCAAGTTGAGAGTCAAATATCTGAACTACTAAACTTTACTACAACAGCGCATCGTTAACTATTTAGTTAAACACACACACACACAAGAAAAAAATCCTTAATTAACTGCTTTCCTTACCTTACAGAATTCTTAAAACAGCAATAACTGTAAATTAATGAATCAAACACATGAACTTAATATTAAGTATTACTATTTTTTGCACTGCTATAATAAAATGTGGGCTAGACTATATTTAAGTGCATGACATGGCATGTTAGGTTGTACCTTGTGTTGACTATATCGTACTACTCAACTCTACTGGCAACTTTTGCTGGTGACTTATGCAAATCAATGTGTCTGTTACAATAAAGAGTTGTTCATTAATTGAATTATTATTTTCTTCTAAGGATTCAGCCAAAGTCATTTGTAAAAAGCTTCTTGTTCTAATTTTGAACTTTTTTAAGCATCAGAAAACAGATAGAAAGAAGTTGTTTTTATATGTTATATACATGTGAAAGACTAATTTTACCAATCATATGCACATTGATTTGCCAGCATATTACTAGAGCAATTAATAGTCAGCTATATTTTGCTATGGTCTGTGCATGCCTTCTACTAATCCTTGATATTTCTTGTATAAATATACCTCCATGATTACCTAACCACTTTAGTTTAACTGTTTAACTTAAAGCTTTATAATACGAATTAAACATAATTTTAAAAACAGTTTTTAGATTTAAATATTTATACTTGTTTAAATCAACTGATCAGTAACATGATAGACTAGAATATCAGTGAAACTGATGGACGCTCCCCGATGATGCTCTTTGTCAATCTATGTGTTAATTGTGTAGCCACTTAAAAAATCTATTATTAGCGTCGTTGACCCCGACCTTGACCCCAGTGACATCAAACCTCCTCAATAGGTAGAGGTCCATGCAAGGTACATACATGCAAAATATGTAAGAGATCGGTAAAATATTGAAGGCGCAATAAGAAAAAGTAAACAATTGTGACGGAAGGATGGACAGACAAACTGGCAACTAAATGCTCCACCAAAAAGTTTCAGGGATCATAAAAACTACATATATTTCAAGATAACGAATTATCTGTTAAAATAGCTACATTATAAAAACTAAATGACTATGCAATTTTCCCAAGTATAACCATACATACATTAATTAACAATTGCTTAAATAAAACACATGCTTCAAAACATGTGTGTGCATAGTTTATTAAAGGGACTGTCAACCAAGAATGACCACAAAAGAAAAGTTGTAAAATACCGTATTGTTTTACAATTATTAGTTTATATTGATTAAAATATCACGACTGGTATATAAAATTACTTGAAACAGTTTTCATATTTCCAGTATATTCTGTAATAAAGTTTCGCGATGTACTTTCAATTTCACATCGCGAAACTTTATTATGTGACATGACGATATACACACTATAAGTAACGCAAGTACATTGATCATTATATATATGAACTATATACAATTCACTACGAATGCACAATTTGCATTCCTGGGTTTACCACGTGACGATGATGATCAATCTACTTGCGTTATTTATAGTTAACTGGTAGTTACCTGGTAGACATACCCAGTAACATTTATTACCGAATAAACTGAAAATACGAAAACTTAACAACTGTTTTCAAGTAATGGTATATACCAGTCGTGATATTTTAATCAATATAAACTAATAATTGTTAAAAAATACGGTATTTTAGAACTTTTCTTTTTTGGTCATTCATGGTTGACATTCCCTTTAAGCACACTACATTTCAAATGTAAACTATTTTTCCCATTGTTGATGATTCGTATCTTTTACTGGCTGTTGCCATCTTGTAGGTGTAAAATACAGCGATGATGGAGAGTACACATGTACCCTGATAGCCGAGAACAAGACTGTGGCTGACAAGAAGACCGTCAAAGTCACTGTTGTCCGTGAGTTGAATCTCAAAGTGTGGTTTTAAAGGATCTGATAAAAAAAATTGTACTGTGCTCTGTGAACAGGGGGTTTAATGCATGTGCGCAAAGTGTTGTCCCAGACTAGCCTGTGCATTCCGCACATGCTGTTCAGGGATAACAATATCCGCTGAAACTGGATTTTTGCTTAGAAGAGACTCTCTTTAAAAAGAAAAATCATAAAAGCAGAGAATATCGTCATTTTTTACGCACAATAATTAAACCCCCTTTTCACAGAGCGTGGCTCAAATACACATCGCATGTATAATTGTGAAGTTGTGTTCACAAGGACCGTCAAAGTTTCTGCTGTCGGGGAGTTGAATCTTTAAGAATAGTAGAATGTAAAAGTGTAGTTTTATCAGATCTGATACAAAAATGCATTTCACTTGTAGGATTTGCAGTCCTGGACAAATGGACAGTCATAGTAAAGGTTGTCCATAACTTCATGAATCTTTCAGATTCTTAAAGTGTCATAAGACTTAATCTGTTTAACATTTACTTTTCAGAGCTTAAGGTTTACGTAATAAAAGGATAAGTGTCACTATGTTACATTTGCGAATGAATTTTTTACATTTCCTGATTTTTTGGGTTATAATTTTGTTATGAAGATGGTCTGACAGCGATGTATTCACTCAATTGAGAAAATACCAGTACCACACCAATAGGGAAATTGTATTTAGAAATGTAGAGCAAAAACCATGAAATGCATTAATATATTATGTCGTGAAATCTACAGATTGGAATTATGGGTCTTTTTGATTGCTAGTTACTTAATTGAACACACCCATCTAAATATTCTTGTATATGACTTTTTGATGTTTAGTTTCAGTGCTCATTTCATTTGTTCACTTGAATTAAACATGCTTTTGGAACCAAATTGACACATCCTTTCTCCCTTTTGGGAATTTTTCGGACGGCCATTGAGAAGTTTACTTTTTTTCCTGGATTGGGAAAGTGCCGTTTAAAAGTACTTTAATAAGAAGGAAGACAATCACTGTCTGTTATTATATACTGGATTTTTTTACTTCAGGAACCAGGGGTCTCACTGGGTCCAAAGTTGTTGTTGATTGAAACAAGTTGGAACCAATCTTTGTACATATTAATATCAATTCTTACCATAATTTATATTGATACATTTCATTCAAAAAACATCATTGTCACAATTAAGTAAAATAAGCTCCATTCTCGTGTTTAAAATGTAACATTATAATTGTCCTTCATATGAGATGTCTATTTAATAACACATTATTTCAACTCATAAACTAATGTCAGGGTTGTTGACAGTTTGATTGGATTGCAATATCAAAACTACACTTTACCTGCAAAGTTTGTAATCCTAATTCCGAACAAGATCTGTGTCTATTGAAATAAAAACTGTCTGCACCTATTCAATCTAAATGTCATCATGATTAAAGACACACAATGTTTTCAAGAAATCAAGAAATCTTATTCCCTGGCTGCAGTTAAAGTTGCACATTCTAATCAGGATCAACACCTTTTCACTACTATGGAATGTTTCATTAATAGAAGTCACTTGTCATTGAAAATCAAACTATAGGCGGAAAGTGTTGTCACAATTAAAGTCACATTTGCTGGTGCCACGTATGGTTGCAGATCCTGTGGACTCAGTGATGCTTACCTTGTATGACTCCATGAATCATAAATATAAAGACTCCAACGCTTCAGTGACTGACCCTACAGAGGCTGTTCAGATCAAACCAGGCAGCTACAGGGTGAGACTTCTTCATATAACATACGTTCACAATATTATTGCGTGTTTTTCAGACAGTTCAAATAATATGGGCCATGCTCTATGAAGAAGGGGTTTAAAGGGGCCTTTTAATAGATTTTGGCATATTTTGAAGTTTGTCATTAAATGCTTTATATTGATAAATGTAAACATTGGATCTTAAAAGCTCCAGTAAAAAATCAAGAATAAAATTAAATAAAGGAAAAAAAGAAGCCGGTACCAGGGCTCGAACCAGTGAACCCCGGAGTCCTGGAGTTAGTCTGAAGTAAAAACGCAATAGTCCTCTCGGCTATTCCGCCGGGTATACACAGTTTAAGTATTTTATACCGTATATAAGCAATCTTCGTAGTTTCGTAAATTTAAACGACAACAACAGAACTCTCCAAATTATTCAATCGTTTCGCGTTTCATCGCTTTATAATTTTTAGGTTTTCAAATCGTCAAAATATACATATATGGGCTATATTGAACTATGGTAAATGTTCAGTAATACTGTTTCCTCCCAAATATCATAACTAAAACGAAAATTTGCGAATCTTAAACAACTTTTTTCAATTTTGTCAATTTACCAAACCGTGAAAAGATCCTTTTAATGCATGTGCGTTAAGTGTCTTCCCCGATTAGCGTGTGTAGTCCACACAGGCTAATCAGAATTTCCGCCTAAAATTGATTTTTACTAAGAAGAGACTTTTTGAAACGAAAATTATAAAAGTCGAAAGTGTCGTCCCTGATTAGCCTGTGCAGACTGCACAGGCATATATCTGACGACACTTTACGCACATGCATTAAATCCCCTTTTCACAGAGTGCAGCTCATATTTATGATCTTTCTGATCATAGTTTGTTCTCTATTTCTGATGTTTTTTGCACAAATAAGCACAGCCTGCTGATGGTGAGCTTTTGTGGTCTGTAGTTTTCCCTGCATTGTCAACATTTATGTTGTGAACACTCTAGCTGTCACATTAATTGTCAACTCTTTATGAAACTTAGGTCAGAGTATTTGCCTCAAATAAATATCTGCCGAATTCCAAACAGGATCATGTGGGATCAAAAACTAGGTCACTAGGTGAAATTTTAGACAAAGCTTGTGTGCAAATGAGCCTAAGGTTGAGTGTCATCAGGATTTGAAGTTCATTGATGTTTTACCATACTACTTTGGCAGTGATTTTTTATTTTATTTTGTATAGTTTATGACCACATTCAACATGCCAAAAAACTTTTAAACACTATTTAATGTTCATGCATTTCATAAATGGGAAATTTTTGTGGGAGGAATTCTATAACATTGAGAGTTTGTGTATGGTTAATGCTTTTAAATGAGCCGTGCTCTGTGAAAAGAGGGTTAAATGCATGTGCGTACAGTGTTATCCCAGATAAGCCTGTGCAGTCCGCACAGGCTAATCTGGGACGACACTTTCTGCTTAAAAGATACTTTCTTGAAACGAAATTATCATAACAGCATAAGTGTTGTCCCTGATTAGCCCGTGCAAATTGCACAGGCTAATCTGGGACAACACTTTAAGCACTTGCATTAAACGCCCTTATCACATGGCACAAATACTTAAATATCTCCAGTTAATATATGAGTCTACCTTCATGTAACTTTTAAACAAGATTAATTTTTGCATATTTTTTTAAATATACCAGTCTGAAATGAAAGGACATGGTCATACATCTTTGGGTAAAACATAGGATTTTACCATAAGTTTAAAGTCAATCTTAATCCTTTACAATTGAGCCTTGGTTTGGGAGAACTGGGCTCAATGTATTTGCGTAAAAATATCATCCCAGATTAGCCTGTGAAGCCCAGACAGGCTTATTAGGGACAACACTTTCTACTTTTATGGAATATTATGTTTAATGAAAGTCTCTTCTTAACAAAAATTCAGTTTAGTCTGAAAGTGTCATCCCTGATTAGCATGTTAAGACTGCTCAAGCTTATCTGGGTAAATAGTTTAGCACATGCATTAGGCGTAGTTTTCCCAGATTGGTGCTCATTGAACAACCTGTTAATACCGCTTCATTGTTATATTTTGATGTACCAGTGCCTACTCTGGTTTAAGCACTGCTCTTCCACAACTGCCTTCAGTATTCATATTGAAATTTTAACAGAACAAACACAACATAAATAATTTGCCTTTCTTTGTGCAGGTGGAGTGCCGAGCAATAGGCAGCAACCCCGCACCAAAAGTTGAGATCAAATTTAACGGCACCAGTATTGCTATGTCCGATTCAGGAGATAAGTCACTTGTCAATGGTCGCCCATCATATTCTAGCACAGTTAATGAGACTACAGAGGTTGCTGCAAAGGCCATGGATCAGTTGTTCACATGTGATGCAAACATTGCAGGAATGCTTCCATTAAAGTGAGGGCCATGACCGGTTAGTAAACTATTGGCTATCAGCATGTAAACAACAATATATTACACAGTATTTGTCAATTATCGATGTAAGGCTTTTATTTGAAAAAGCCATAACTGTTGTGCTTTGATTTCGGAGATGTTCTATATAAAACTTTGAGTAAATTAAAATCAATTAAAAAAATATTGCCTGAATTAGGAACACTAATACATAATACAATACTAATACAATCAGACATGCCTGACTTCCTGTGCGACAACGTGACTTCAAATAAAAGTTTTTTGCTCAGTAACTAACTAATATAGCAAAATTAGCTATTGTAAAACTAAGTGCATAAATGACTTGTATACCTATTTAGCATGGAATTACAAATTTGGTGTTTGGGGTCAAGACGAAATTTGTTGGTAAGCATTCGTTTAATAAATGATGATTTTAAATTACAACATGGTCTGTGTATTTTTGAAACCAATCAATTTGTTATACCCTTCCAGTCACCTCTGGTGCCACCTTGCTAGCACCACTTACCTTCCTAGCAACCATCGTCATGGCAGCAGTAACCAAGCTGTTGTAACAAATTAATCGTCAAAATCTAGCAGTGAGAAATGATTGACAAAAGTACGAAGAAAGGAATAGCAAGAGTAGTTCTATACGAGTATGATAACTTGAAAAAAATATCAATTTCAAAAAATAATTTAGAATCTTTCATTATTGAATGGGAACTATTTAATGTTATTGTCACACAAATTTAGAATTTAAACTTGATTATTGTTGTACCGGTAGTTTGTTTAAAGAGATCTTTTCACGCTTTGGTAAATTGACAAAATTGAAAAAAGTTGTTTCAGATTCGCAAATTTTCGTTTTAGTTATGATATTTGTGAGGAAACAGTAATACTGAACATTTACCATGGTCTAATAGAGCCATTATATGCATCTTTTGACGATTTTAAAACCTAAAAATTATAAAGCGTTGCAACGCGAAACGATTGAATAATTTGAAGAGTTCTGTTTTTGTCGTTAAATTTTGTAAAACTACGAAGATTGCTTATATAGGGTATAAAATACGTTCAGCATGTGTACTCGGCGGAATAGCTCAGTAGGCTAAAGCGTTTTTACTTCAGGACTCTGGCAGGACACCAGGGGTCACTGGTTCGAAACCTGCTCCGGGCAATGTTCTTTTCCTTTTTTTAATTTTTTTCTTGATTTTTTACTGGAGCTTTTACGATCCAATGTTTACATTTATCAATATAAAGCATTTAATGAATAAGTTTAAAAAATGCCAAAATCTGTGAAAAGGCCCCTTTAAAACCTACTATTTGTAAATGCATTTTATTGTTTTGTAATGTCTTTTCGTCTGTTATTACAACTTCTACATCATTGTTTTGTCTTTACTCAATGAAAAATGTATATATATACTTATAAGCACCTAAAAATGTTTATATCTATGCCTTTTTCATCTGAAAACACTATTTAAACATCCATGTTGATAAAATGGAATACTATTTATACATCCATGTTGATATATACTAACTGGAAAAAGTCACTTTTTTTCTTCTTTATTCTTTAAATGTTTTTTCAACACAAAATTACACGCATTAGATATTTTAGAATTTAGATATCTTGAATCTAATTATTGCATTTCATTATGATTATATGATGTTATTTTGTTTATTTCTGATTGCATTATATGATTGTATTATTGTTCATAATTGTATATGTATTTGCTTGCAATCTCGAAATAAGAGTAGTTCTATAAGACCAGACAACAAAAATCATGTGTTGGTTTTTGTTTTAACTAAAAAAAAATTGGTTTTACATGTAAAGGTATCATTTTAAACTCCATGCCATTAAGGTATTTTAAATTAATTAATATATAAATTACTTCTGATGCTTCTAGAATCTGCCTTTATATTTGATGTATTTATATATTAAAACCAATAAATGCAAATATGATTCATGATGAAATTGTAGCGAACATACGTGGGGAATTATATACATCATACAAAGTGTGGTTTGTTAATTTTAATATTAGATTTTGTACATTTATCTTCAGTTTTTTTATTATATTCAGTATATTGTATTTTTCTTAATCATTCCAGAACAGTTAAGTGCTACATAATACTGGTTTATTTACATAATACTGGATTATTATACCTTCATTACCATTGGTTATGGGGACTATATAGGAGTCACTTTGTCGGTATGTCTGTCGGTCTGTCTGTCCCGAAAATTTCATTCGATCTTCACCAATCTTGGTCAGAAGTTGTATCTAGATGATGTCTAGGTCAAGTTTGAATATGGGTCATGCCGGGTCAAAAACTAGGTCAAGGGGTCACTAAGTGCGTTTTAAACCGAAAGTTTATTCGGACCATAACTATGTCATTTATCGTTAGATTTTTAATGACTTGGTAAATTTGTTCACCATCATGGGACGGTGTGTCATGCGAAAAAAAGTACGTCGATATCTCCAAGGTTAAGGTCACACTTTGAGTTGCCTATAAATGAGCTTGTCCGGGCCATAGCTTTGTCATTTAGTGTGAGACTTTAAAATCATTTTGCGCATTTGTTCACCATCATTGAACGGGGTGTCATGCGAAAGAGTTACGTCGATATTGACAAGTTCAAGGTAACACTTTGAGTTCAAAAGTCTAAAATGGCTATAAATGAGCTGTTCTGGGCCATAACTTTGTCGTTCACTGTGAGATTTTTTTTTAACCTTTGGCACATTTTTTCATCATCATCGGACGGTGTGTCATGCGAAATAATTACGTCGATATCTCCAAGGTCAAGGTCACACTTTGAGTTCAAAGGTAATAAATGGCCATAAATGAGTTTGTCTGGTTCATAACTATGTCTTTCATTGTGAAATTTAAAAATCATTTGGCACATTTGTTCACCATCATTGAACGGAGTGTCATGCGAAAGAATTACGTCGATATCTGCAACGTAAAGATCACACTTTTAGTTCAAAGGTGAAAACGGCCATAAATGATCTTGACCGGGCAATTACTATGTCATTAATTGTGAGATTTTAAAATTATTCTGTACATTTGTTCACAATCATTGGACGGTGTATCATGCGAAATAATTACGTCGATATCGCCAATGTCAAGGTCACACTTTGAGTTCAAAGGTCAAAAATGGCCATAAATGATCTTGTCCGGGCCATAACTATCTCATTCACTGTGAGATTTTAAAATTACTCGGTACATTTGTTCACAATCATGGGACGGTGTGTCATTCGAAGGAATAACGTCGATATCTCCAACGTCAAGGTCACACTTAAAGTTCAAAAGTAAAAAATGGCAATAAATTAGCTTGTCCGGGCCATAACTATGCCATTTATTGTGATATTTTAAATTGACTCTCTACAATAATTTTGTTCACAGTCATTGGACGGCGTGTCATGCAAAAGAATTCAAGAGTTCAAAGTTAAAAATGGCCATTAATTATAATAGCATAATAATTGTTAAAAATCGACATAAATTAGATTTTCTTGTTTTGTGAAGACAGCGTGCAAAATATCCTGTGTCAATGCAGCATGTGGCGATAAACGTCACGTCTGTGAGAATGCTCTAGTTTTTGCAAGTTTCCTTTTCATATCAAAATAAGAAGCTTCTCAATGTTCTAAGTGTTCTCTTGTACTCACTTATACCCATGTATAACGCATTTGGTTTGTTATTTTTATAATGGAATGTAATTCAGACTTGAAACATTCTAATTATTTGCATGTTTTAAACTAATTGTACTTATATATGTTTGTTTTTTTAATTGTTATAGGAATTGGCACAAATTATATAAAATAAATGTATATATTGAGATTAAATTGTATTTTGGCAGAAAATTTGGGTAATTTATATGATGGGTGAATGTAAATAAAATCATTTGTTTTAAGAACTCTGGTATACATCAGTTCTCAACGCAATATTTACGTATAAACAAATTGATAACTTTAACACTCCATTATAAGAAATTATTAAATGGGTACAATTCCATGTTTTTGGTTCAAGATTAAAAACATCTTTATATCATTTGTATGATAAACAATGTCCTACTTTTAAGTGTTCATCCTATTGAAATACATTGTCAGGGAAAAAATAAAATAAGAAAGTGTAGAAAATGTTCTGCCAAAAAGCTCTAGTGACACAATTACACATATTATGCGTATTATGGGTAGTTTATAATTTGTCTAATGCTTGGTGTCTGTACCCAAGTGTGACCATATCAAATCATGTCATTTTCATAGTTTAGTATACATGTACTTTTATTGTATTTTGTATAATTCCGATTATTTACATTTTTTTTTAACTGCATGTTCTATTACTTGTATAGATGTTTAAATGTACATGTATATATGCTTGTATTCCTGAAAATGGAAATTTATATTAATTTAGTAAAGTTATTTTCTCTTTAAAGTGTGTGCGTGTGTGTGCGTATGTGTGTTGAATGAAATAACCGTGAGATTGTGTTTAATTGTAGATGTTTAATGTATTTAGTTAAACATAGAAAGTTCCAATTATGAAAATACAGGTTAATTATTAGCCATGTAATGGGTTATATTAATATACCTTTTGTAATGAACAAAAACATGAAATTGTGGTGCACGTTTGTAATTTTTAATTCGTGGTATTTGCTAAAGCTTTTTAACAAAGTGAACAATAGAAGAGTGTTATTAAATTTACATATAATGTTTCTTGTGTTCAAAAAGACATGAAGGAAAATGGGGGATTGTTTATGAACTTACGGCTTTGTCTTTTCAGTTACTGCTGTGAATGTTAAATTGTAATCTGACGAGTCTTCGATGTTAAATTTGTAATGCTTTTTGAATGACTGTTTACAAAATTTTTGTTTCATGCATTTTACTTTTTTATATCTAAAAGCTATTCTGATTATAGATGAAAAACACTATATAAATAATTCTTTGCTAAGAGTCCTGTTTTATTTTTAAAAACATAAGATCTGTGGTATGAAAATAATGATTTTACTTTGAATTTGCTTCAAAAAATTGTTCCAAGCAATTATGTTAAGTTCTGATTGAAAAGTTACTATATGTTTTGTCCGCATTGAAAATGCTAGTTTGAGTATAGAAAATCCAGTTCGTGTTTAGCTTGATCAATATGATTGGCAACCTCCGTCGTCATTTATGGAAAGTTATGTGTTTACGTTCTTGATTCATAATAAACTAGGATTTGAGGTAAACCAAGTGTTGTTCTTGTATTGGAGCGCAAGTTTGGGAATTATTGTTTGGTAGAAATGATGCAATGAAATCAAAACCATAGAAAATGTTAATAGTCGCAACTTTTCAAATGAAAGTATGAAGGCAATAAATTATGATTCTTAAATGGTGCCAATGTTTGTAGACAAAATTGATTTTCACTGGCGAATTTCATCATAACTTCAGCGATGGCATAATTCAATTATAGCACTAAAAAAGGAATATATCTGTTCCAGAAACATCTTATTTCTTTTAATTTCTTAACCAGGATTTTACAAACTCGAAAATCCTGGTTATTAAGTTGGGGTGTGGCATCATCAAAGTGTTTTTAGGATGATAAATTTAGTTTGCATTGACCAATATTCATGAAACATTGGATGTAGCAAGCGTAGAAAAAGACCAAGCTTGAGATATTTTTGAGCTAATCACTAATATAGAGAACAGTAACAAAGTTTCAGTAAATAAACTCAGATAGAGGATTTGCACTGAAATTCCTTGTATGGGAAGCTTGCATATTGATATCTCTGTCTGCTTCATGTACTTCACAAGTACATAAGTAAAACTCTACTTACATGTGCAGGGTCTTTGAAAACAGTCGCTGATCAAGACCAATAACTTTGATCAACCTTAAAGAATGATTGAGCCACCTTTTGTATTTAGAAAAGTCTGGTTAAACAGAGGTTGTAATGATGTGATGGTCAAGATGGCGACGTCCATGCAGAGGCAGAAGTGTTTCCCCGTTATATACCCTTTATTACTTGTATTAGTTTTTTAATGCAGCTCACTTTCCAGACGTATCAGCAAGAAAGTTGCTTGCATTTTATTTTTTTGGTATCAATATTTACTCTACATCTCCACTTTACTCGCTACGAAATTTCTAAGATGACCTAATTACAGCTCCACTTAAAAAATGCGGGGAGTAATGTCAAGATATAAAGCGAATTAAAAAAAAATAAGTAAACACTAATCACCTTTTTACTGATATTGCTGGAAATATTGCTGGAAAGTGAGCATCAAGTTGATATTTAGATTAAATTATGTATGCAAAATGTACATTTCTCTACAACTACTACATATATTAAGTTGAAACTTCACACATGTCTTCAGAATCATGAAAGGTCGTTGAACAAGGCCCATAACCTTGTTGATTAATAAATAAGAACTATGCCTCTTATTGAACTTTGAGTAATTAGGAAATTCAGGGAAAAGTTTGCATGCAACAACTACAACTCTCCAGCTGGCACACTGCCGTACCATGGAAGCCAGTTGGGTCAAGGATGCTGTTTGCGCAGAACTGTGTACTTAGGTTACAGGCTGATCTTGCGAGGGATTCCTTTTAATGCCAGCGGGATCATAGTCATTGTAACTAAAAATAGATCAAGAGGGCCAAAGACCCTATGGTGTTCATCTGAGACCCCAAGAAACATAACTATTTTGAGCAGGTAGTGTTCTCGAAATTTCACAAAAGAGCATAAGGAAAACGATTCCATCACCTGGCAGTCATATGTTTTAACATATATATTTCCAAACTCGATTGTTTTCAGTTGTGGAAACGTTTTCCCATGAAGATTTGGAAAATTGCAATATATGCGGCTTTTAGTGTTCGCAAACTTGCTCTTTCCTTTCATTTGTCCTAGTGATCTAATTTTACAACACCTGACACATTTTTAAAGTTTTTTTGAAAAAGTAATTACATGTATTTCAATTCAGCAGAAATAGAGAAATATTCTGCTATAAATGTGTCTTCTTGAGTGATCATATGTTTTTTTATTTAATATTATTGTGTGACCTCATTTGTGGATTGGGGTATTTAACACGTATTGTGTATGTTGGCAGCTTATATGAAAAGCGTGCTTTCAAAGTTAATCAAATTCAACTTCAGTTTAAAGCTTTCAGCCTTAAGTTTACGTACACTGATTGCTCTAGATCTACTACAATTCTTCAACTTCAGATGTCTTTATGCATATCAGATTACTGACAGAAAATGTACATACTACACGTACTATCAACGTGGACTATTAGTCAAGCACACCGTCTTAGGACATACTTGTTCTGGGAAAGTGGTTTGGAAATGTTGTACTGTTATGTAACATACAGGCTTGGGTATTTTACATACATGCCTGGGTATTTTACATACATGCCTGTGTATTTTACATACATGCCGGGCTAAGGATTCAATTTGCAGCCACTTGGATCAAAGTCAATGTCACTGTTCTTACAAATAAAACAACTGTTTCCCCTCTATAACTTGTTTGTGTGGATGAAATGCTTTATGTTTTGGTAGCTTACCGGTCCGTGAAGACCATTCTGGGGATTGTACAATTATGTAAACAAAAGTACATCAATTAGTGTTTAAAACCGGATTGCCATGTTTAACCTTTGAATAGAAGATTAGGACACATTTAGTACGAAGACAGCATCAGCACGGCCTACCTGCACAGCAATTCATCCCATCATTGTCTTAGCCTGCATTGACTCATAAACACCCGATACTTCCGACTTGTGCAGTGTTTTTGCCATTTTGTTTTGCGTACATAAATACAGAAATCATGGAAAATGAATAAGACAGAAACAAGAAAATACAGCACAGTAGACAGTTAAAAGAATTAAAAGACACTCTTACTGATAAATTTCAATTAAGACTAAGATTTTTTCTTTATTTTACCACCCCAACCTAATCGGGGTACAGTCTGTGTGTATGGACACCCTGTGGTTCCATGAGTGTTTGCATATTGTTTTTAAGATCCTTCTGCGCTCCAGTCTACATGGCACTGACACAGTATTGCAGCGCTCTAACCAAATTACTTTCTAGAATCACAAAAGTTAGAATGAATTTTGAATTGTTGTAAGAATTAAGAGCTATTCAATGTTTTACTGAAAGGCTTTCAATATTTGTTGTTCTTACACTGTAGGTGTACACCTTTCAGATATGGTGACCTTCAATCAAAATCTCAAGAATTGGGAGCGAGGATCGAGTCTGGATCGCCAAGGTAAGAATCGCCTGTGTCAACCACAACGCTGACCAGACAGTCGTTGCTGTCACATTCTCACCAACATTGAAGACGGGTAGGGATATAGTAGTCAGCTGAGACAAAATATCACAGATAAAGATATGGTATACCAATACACTGAGAGGCACATCCCAAAAGGTGTCCGACAATTCTGTAAAACTGTATAAAAATGTATGCCAATTGATTATATCTATTTTAAAAGTATTGAAAACTAGAAAGAGTGGAATGTCCCTGCTTCTTAAGAGGCATCTTTTCGACAGACTGACTGACAAACACACAAAATAGCAAAATTCACTATTTTGACATGAATTGCCATAAAAATATGTACGATTGATAAAGTTCACTCTTCACACTCATTTCACATGTTATGTCACAATATTAAATAGCAAACAAAATAATTAAAATAAATTTAATGTTGTGCATATATTGCATATTAAAGAAAGCACTAGTTGCCTTTACATTATATGTATTACGTAAAGCAAAACAAGAAAATATTTAGAAGCTTTTTCCAATACTGGTACAAAATTATAAGATGTGTGTCAATAGCCTTATATTTTAACATAAAATATTAACTGCCAGAAAATTTTATTTTTAATGCATAATTCATGGCAATGCCAGTTTGACAGATTCTTGTATTAAACGGTGACATACAACATATACAACAATTGTCTATTCAGTAATATACACCACAAGTTTCAGAGCTGAACTCAAGTTCAAAGCTGAGATATCTGATCGAGGAATACGCTTTGAGAGTCAGGTCTTCAAATATTGTTGTACCCTTGCAAGTGTTCGGAAGACGCTGACCACTTCTTTCTATTACATGAGTAATCAATCTTGGGAAGATCATATTTTTAATTGGTGTACAGTGTTTCAAAAACACTTTAAATGGGTATATTGTACATTATCAAATGATCGACTGATATCCAATATTTTACCATAAATATAGGCACAACTACATGCAATGATTTCACTCTGGTTAGATTTCAAAACTGTTAAGGAGTCTTAAAACTTCGGAGTGGTTATACAGAACATATTTTTATAAATGGAGGAGCCACACGTGAAAATAAGTGTTTGATATGACCTAAATCTACTGATATTGTAATAGGATATTACACAGAAATCAACATGTTTGTTGAATTTTATAAATTGTGACGATATTAAAAAACTGTGCGAGCAATTTTCGTGCGTCATAGAAAACGTTTTTTAACGTCATTATTATGACGTTATATGATTTCGTAGTTGTCGCTTACTGTCAAAGTGGTTAATTGTTCGTGTGTGATTGAATTGTTGTCTCTTCATTTTAATATTTATTTAATTATATAATATATATCTTTTAATATTTTAAATTTTTACTCGGACGATTATATTCTTTAAATATTGTTTTAAAATATTTAAAACAAATGTGTTAATTCTCCACAGAAACATATTGTTTTTATTTATTTCTTAACTACAGGAGCACTTCACATTTTTCCGATGGGTCTAATAAGTCTTCTGACAGTATCTGAGACAGCAGTTTCAGTTTGAATTATTGTGTACGACTTACAGGATTTAACTGTCGAGGTAGCAAAACACCTAATCTAGACCTAGTGGCCATCATCGATTCCTCAATTTCGGAAATCTCCCGTCCTGATCCTATTTTTCAACACAGCCCTCTCAATCCTACCTAGAGTTCACATTAAAACAGTTCGGGTTATTCACAAATCGTCCCCATGTGTCCTCAGAACAGAAGTTTTAACTTGTTTCATAAATTGCAAAGATATCTTATTTTACACGTTAAGCAAGAATTTGTGCACAGTGATAACCTTGAGAAGACGCTCCATAACAATTTAAATTTTCTCACATTATCATAAATATAGGAAACTAACATTTACTCAGAAAATACTATAAAAGACGTCTTGATATGACTGCAATTGTGTGGAAATTTGTGTTCGTGCATCGATTTAATTATTACAGGTTCAACGAATTGTTACAATCGTTGTGTTTCCTTTAAAAATTCTATTCGTAACACGTAATATTAATGTTACACTTAAGACAAGTCTAATGGAAAAAATTGACTTTAAGATAAGCGCAGTCCCTTCCCTTTCATCAGATTGCATTTCATTACAACACAATGTAAGCTTCTTTTTTATTTTGTTTTCTTTGATGTTTAATTAATGCAATGTTTAAATAAAACATGTCTTAAGTACTTTTCTAAATGTTAAATTGTTACAGTCATAACGTAAACTAAACTATAAACATTATCTTTACAAGATATGTTCACAATTTTATAAAATTTTAAAATAATACTATCATTGACAAGTTAGGATACATTTTAAATAAAATATAAGGTTATTATTATATATGATTATATATTTATTTGTATTTATATATATTAAAAGAATTATGCAGTGGTTATGCCCGCAATTGTTTAAGGTTCCATTTGCTTTTTACTTGCGATGATGTTCCTTTTCCAACTAACACCACTGGGATATTCAGTCATAGAGGTGTAGTCAAGTCAGTATACACGAGTTTTGTCATTGATGAGATTTGATTGGTCAGGTTGGCAAATGCATGTTGAAGGTATGAGAAAAAGGCGCCAATCCCACGACTTACATTACTAGTTCATAGTGTAACTTCTGTCATCTTTTCCAAATGATAAATAAAAAAATTATTTGACTGCTTTGGTTTTCTTTTTGCATCAAGATGTTTACATTGTGAATGGAATGTATTAAATATAAATGACATTTATCTGATTATGTGAGGCAAATGGCTCAATATAGGGCAATATGGTATTCGAGTAACATGCTATGCAGTAATGTCTTGCTATTTAGGTTGTTACATTTTGTATTTTTCCCCGGAGGTTGTTAAAACTACAACCTTTAGAAATGGAAGGTGATAGGTCTACTCTACTCTACTTTGGTATCACTTAAATCAAAATTAGGACACATGGTCTCAAAGCCAGTTGAATTCTTCGTCTAAACGGAATGGTACCATAAAGGCGTCTTGTTCCAGTGTTGTATGATAATATAATACAATTTTTTAAACCTTTATCCAGCCAAAATAAATCGCTATATGCTTAAATGTCATCAGTTCGAACATAAGAAATGGCGTTGAATTCACTTTAAACTATTTTGTGTTCAAGAACCACATGTAAGTGTGTTTTTGTTTGAAAGAGCTCGATAATTAATTGACTATTATCTTTTGCTGTTGATGCTGTTTTTTTAAATGTTTTACGACTGAAATGATGAAAAAGTGTCTTGTGTTCGCTTATATCGATTTGATAAGACGTTCTTTTCCGGTTTGAGTTTATTATGAGTCCTACAACATATAGAGCTTACAAAAAATTAAACTAGGACTGTAAGGTTCATTCGTCCTTCGGTGTAATATAATTTTGAACATCAGAGTTGCGTTTATAACGAACCTCCAGCGTGTACTGGATGTCAAATTATACTCTAACCAGAAACAATATAAGTAAATTGTGGTAAAAAGATTTTAGGCGCAAAATTATGATATTATGATTGCATATAATATGTATTTTCAAATAAATTACTAACACACATGAAATAATCCCTTTTTATTTAGCAAACAATAGAAACATGGGTTAAGATGTTAGGAAACAACTAAATCATAACATCAAAGCCTCCGTATTTGTTTAATTTCATCTTTATCAGTTGTCCGAACAATCGGACACTGTGACGTATGTTTGTATAAACCAAACGGAACCTCCGATTTGTTAACATTTTAATAGTTAATCATAACATCTCGTTTGATGCTTGTTTGTTGTACCATACTAGCACACGGGCATGCGTGGTTTTAAATAGTTTATAACAGAGGCAAATATAATAAGTGCATAGAACTTTTTCTGTTTTATTTTATTGGAACATCCGCAAAACGAACAAAATATAGTCAAAGTGCAAAAGAACATCAACACAAGTGCATGTATAAAATAACTCAGCGGTAAATGTAAACAAGTAATAGGGAGACAATATATTTATGGTTTCTTACAATATTTATTTAAGAACCAGCAAATACTTGCATTTTTTCCTCACTTAGCCTCATGCCATGAGTAATTAATCTGTCAACAGTGTTCATGGCTCGATTATGTTCTGTACTATAGATATGTTAAATGAATGTAGCCATATAAATGAGTGTTGCTTGTTTTTTATGTCTTCAGGTATGTGATAAATTTGTCTATTGTTTTGGATTACTGACCCGAATGTAACATGTTGCAGGTTGGAATGATTTATGTTGAAAACAACTTGGTAAAAACAACGCAAATTGTTTATATGTGGTGCAATAAACTTGAATACAACTTATAAATTTAAAGTTCTTGTAATTATAGCAATATATGCTTTTGTTGCATTTTCAGCATTTCGCCCGGTATTATGAAATGGGACGCGATATCCTGAGTCGATTTAATGGATTCAACGTAAAATTTTAAAACAGAACACTATCTTTTAAGCAACCATAAATAGTGTAACGACACGTTTTGTTAAAATTGAAACACTTATTGTGTCAGAAATAGATTGTTACGATGTCAAGTTATATCATGTCATAGAAGTGATCTCACAACTTAAGTCGAAACAAAAATATTGACTGAGGTCTCTTTATATGCAACTACTAATGCGTTATTTTCAAAGGAAAGTTGAAATGTATGGCGACCTTATAATTGACAGGTCTATTCGCCGTGTGTGGGGTGCTGCTTGTATTTCACTTGACCGAATGGACGCCTACTGACTATAATCAGTATTTAATAGTACACGAACTTTTACTTTAATCCTCCACAAATAAGATCGCGATAACATTCTTTGTTGAGGTTTTAGCAATCAAATGGCAGCATCCAATCTTTGCCTGATGCCATTCATAAACTAAATACGTTTGGTGAAATTAAAATCTGAGTGCTCAGTACCTTCTCATTATTTGAAATTGAGTCATTAAACACGATGTACGGGCATCTGTGTAGATTCTAACAGTCCGTGCGGATGCGTTACATATCTACCTGCAAAACACAGAATAATGGCACGACAAAATTGCATTTCAATCATTACACAACATATGTCAATTTCAGCCTCCACCCGAGAAAAAGGGACTCATAGCATGAGCGTAAATTGTCGTCCCAGATTAGCCTGTGCAGTACAAATTGGCTAATCCGGTACGGAACTTTGCGCTATAACTGTGTTTATGTTAACATGAGGTTTCTTCTAAACGGAAATCCATTCTGGGCGAAAAGTGTCGTCCCTGGTTAGCTGTGTGTACTGCATATGCAAATATGAAACGACATTTTACGCACATGTATTCATCCCAGTTGTCCGAGAACGCGATTCATAACTAAACAAATACAAAATGATATGGTTCATTACATTGTCCATTTTATAGCTCTCAATGTTCGTTAACACAAAAAAATCAACCAATACCTATAAATGAAAGATAAATTTCATCTTAGTCATTTAAATAACATGACCATTTTAATGAAAGCACATAAAGGACTTCACATACTTACTTCAAGCATCGTATTCATTTGCTTTTAGTGGAAAGAATCAATACTAGAATCGACAAAGATAAACGCCATGTGGTTTACCCCGCCTACCTAGTTACAATTATGTATATATTTTACAAGAAGCGTGTCAAACTATTGAATCTTGTATTATAATGATATTTTTAAATTATAACATTAATATATTGCACTTCAATGGTTGGTTGTTGTGTGTCCTTAACATTATGAATTGTTTGGGTCGCTATATTTATCATTGAATTAATACTTGTGTGACCATATTGACCTCAAACCGATTGGTCAAACTATTAAATAAGCAATTTAAGTTCTTTTTTGCGCTTCAGATACTTTAATTCATCAAAGCCATTCAGAGTGAAGTATTGATGTTAGAAAAAACACCCCAGAGAAAATATTCATGGTGTCATTTTGCTAAATAAATCCATGTCGGGAATAAAAGCAAATCGATATGACCAAACCTCAGATTTAAGAACGTTATCGACACTGATCGCGAGGGATATGGGCTAGAACCCCCGACTGGTCGTTGACTGGCCATCCACTTTTCTTTCTCTGGTAGCTTAATAATTTAATTTTTCGGAAAATATTGTTTTTGCTATCGTCCACAAAAAATATAATTTCGGGTGTCCTTTGAGTATGACAGCATCTTCTAAATCTGGCTAAATGGAAAGTTCAGAATCTTTTGGACTCTCTTTTAACATTTACGTTTGTTCCTGACCATATTGGAAATTTGTTTATATTTATTTGTCAACAAAATCACATGAACGCTTGTACATATAAATGATTATTCTATGGAACCAGAACTATATGCCTAATCTTATACAAATCAGTTGGCGCAAGTGAAATACCATTTCGTGTCAAAAAAGTTACATTTCATGAGGTAATTATCCATATCCAATCCGGATTGCACGCCATTCATAATGGTAATGCTTATGATTGAATAAGGATACACATTGTTGGCTTTGACATTTTACAAGTTAAATCTGGAAAAAATTAAGCAATATTCTGTGTTCATTTGCAGTTATTTAACATTTACATACGAAACACATCGTCGCCATAATGTGTGTGACGTATGTTTTGCGTTCTTAAGTCCAGTTTTCTATATTTATAATTTAATTCATTTTACATTAATATTAATGATTTTCAGTCATTATCCATGTGCGTAAAGTGTTGTTCCACATAAGCCTGTTCAGCCCGTACAGGCTAAAATGGGACGACAATTTCCGCTTTTATTGTGTTTTGCGTTTAAGAAAAGTCTCGTCATCACGAAAATCCAGTTTAGGCGGAAGGTGTCGTCCATGAATAGCCAGTGCGGACTGCACAGATTAATCTGGGACGACAATTCACATGCATTTAACTCCATTTTCCAGAGCGATGAACAATTAGTTGTATTTTAACCCTATAAACTTTATATTTGAAAACCAACACATCAGAATTTCATTGATATTTATTTATCAACCACGTTATGAATAGCGAAAACGAGGTTTCGCTAGCAACTAATGATTTTTGTTTAATTAGAGTCGGTAATAAGTATTAGAGCAAATACTTTTCAATCTTCAATACTGCAAATGTGGTCGATGGCGACAATGCCCAGGGGAAGGCCACGTTGTCCTGTTGGTGTCAGTTCCCTCCAAGCTGATAGCCTTAAGTTGTGTGATTTCATTTGGGTACTCTTCGCTTTGGTTTTCTTTTCATTAAATGTGCTATAAATCACCCATATTTTCAATACTGAATTACCGGTAATATGTATAGCTGTGAAAAATCATTTGTCCGAGTTAAGACGCTAAGCCCCATGGATTTATTTTCTAATGGAGAAGCATTCGAATGTTAAATGTCACATAATTCAGCACATTTTTCAAGTGAATGCAATCCCTTTTAAGTATGATGCTCGTTTACTGAGCATAATGCTCGAATATTCGAGCGTGATGCTCGTTATATTCAGAATTATTAGTGCTGATAATTCTGCAACTATTACTTTAGCATTTTAAATGAGCTAATGAGAATAAATACACAAAGAAACACAAGATGAACGAATGACAAAAATCCATTAATTAAAGAAGTAAATTTAAGAGCAAGCACAATGTATTTTATAAATACTAGTTTATATATCTCAATACAATAGTGACGCACGGTTTGGTGACTTTTGTTCAATACACACGATTAAATCTATAATTGACTGCTCTCATGATTTAATTACAACTGATATATGTATTTAAAATTAATTTGCTCACAAAGCCGGTTTATTTTTCACGTTTTTCATTCAAAAGACAACTCATAGTCTATGTATGTCTTTACTTTTTCTCCTACGCGGTGACAATCGATATTTCAGAATGTATATGTTTTGAAGAATGTTGTTAGTTTTAAAAACACATATACAACACATAGCATCCATCCATGAAAGCTTAAAATAAAGCCGCAATGAAGACAACGACAAACGAATTAATCGTCAAAATGTACGAGATGTCCATATCCCTACGCACATCCCTATTTATCGTTCATGTAAACATACGCACGGTTGTGCGAATCTGCAGTTACCGAAAGGTTTAGATGGCAACCATAGGATCATTCATTTCCATTGTTGAACCGTAATTTATGCGCATATCCAAATAATAAAGTTAATTCTACGTCATGTTACTTCAAAGGCACAACATTAACGGTTTAGCTTTACAAAACGAATCATTTTATGTAAGGCGAAATGAGTTCAGGATGTAGAAAATTTAAAATCGCATTGATATAAACGCATGCGTAGTAGAAAAGAATTAATGACAATACGTATGACGTATACGTACTGACTGCCTGGGCTAATGTGATTTCATGTTTATACGGCCAGTTTATTTTATAGCTTGTTACAGTTATTGAGCACTGGAGCTATTAGCAAAGCCCATAAACTACCATTCAGCGTCGTTCTGGGATAACAGGGGTTACGCGGTAAAGCATGTGCATAAAGTGTCATCCCAAATTACCCTGTACAGTCCACAAAGGCTCATCTGGTACAACACTTACACTTTTATGGAAATTTTCGTTAAAAGTAGGAAATTTCTCAACGAAAATCCAGTTTAGGCCGTAAGTTTTATCCTTGATTAGCCTGTGCGGACTACACAAGCTAATTAAGGACGACAATTAACATACTTGCATTAAGTCTAGTTTCCCCAGAATAAGGTTCGGGTATTGTGAATTTAAATTATATTCAAATCACAGTTTGTGTTCCTGATAGCGGCAAATTAAAAAGTTAATGCGATGACACGAACTGTCACGAAAAGCCTTTTAAATGTAAAAATGTTTTCATATTGCCCAATTCAACATCGAAATAAAATAAAGTTGATGTAAAATGCGCTTTCTTTTGAAACTATTGACCGGTTAATTGCATTGAATACTAAGTATAAAATTAAGACAATACATTCATGAATGAGTTCGGTTCATTCGATTGTTTACAGGATTGCTTTTATTTTAACATTCCAAACTTCTTTGCGGACGTGAATAGTTAAATTACACGATAATGGGTGTGACATTAAATTACATAATGGTTTTTGCACTGCAATATCAGGTAAAACTAGTTCAATGCAACATTTAATAAATCACATTCATTCAAATACAGAGGATTATTTCAGAAAAGAAATGCAAGAGCCGAAGATACGTATGCTTACATCTCAAATGCGAGATATTCAGGTTAAATCAGATGGGAATAAAAATCGTAATGTTTTAATGAACGATGTCAAGGGGTTTGTTACATTTATTGCTATTAATTTAAATTTGCGCCGCAGTTTAATTCAATTTACATCCACATGCGCGGTTAATTGAATTTAGCATGCTATGTATGTTAATCTATTAAAGTAAATTGCCTTTGAAGAATTAAACGTACATCTCTTATTTGTATTCCTCTTCTTACGATGTCTTTGTTGTTTCAATATTCCGATATCTGTTATTCTTATTTTACAAATATACTTAGCCGTCACTGTACGCTGTTACTATGTCTACGTAGACTCATAGAAATCATTGATATTCAATGTTTAACGTTTGCGATTAAATTAATCACGATGTCGACTGTTTATTAAAATATAATTTCAAAATAAGTATTAATACCCTATATGATTACATGTATCAGTCTTGTATTCAATGTTTTTACTTTTTGCAATTCATATAACTCCGAGGATTGCTTAATGTCCTAAATGGAAAGTTAAAAATACGGGCGAGCGTTCCATTTAAAGTTTTTACCACGAGCGGGGTAGTAATGTTGATAATTGAAAACTAAACCTAATGGACTTTAAAGACTGAATATGGATTTAATAGAACCCTCTTTTGTACCGTAATCCTCAAAAAATACGCGGCAGCGATATGCCATTCCTTCGAAACAGTTGAGTCGTTAAATGAAACATCAAATTTGAGAAGGATGCCATTCATTACCTCGTATATACTTTTGAATTCAAATTCATACGTTCATTCGCCATTTGATTAATTTCCCTTGATACATCAACTTATAAATGGATATTGACACAAACCCAATGCGTTTTTAAACATAAAAAATTGACAAATAAAAACCATGAGTTCTCCAGAAAATGAACACTATTATTTTATTGTGTAATATACTCAGAAAATGTAATCCAAAAGCTTGGACACAAACAGCTCAAGTTTTCATTATCGGTTTATATTTTTTTTATTGAGGCACTTGTGTTATAGTTAAGAGTCAAACGCGTTTGTTACGAAACCATTATACTTGCATATTCGAGTTTTTGTAAATATTTAATACATAAATACTGAGAAATCGTGATATAAACGATGAAGCAATCGCTATGAACCGAAGCAAAATGAGTTTATTTAATAATTTGTTTAATAATAGTTTCTTTTGATTACATTGGTCTTAAACCACGATTGCCCAATAAAGACAGGCAAAACGAAAACATGGGCAAAATTTGTCGTAATTGTCGTATCAATAATTTATCATTTAATAGTTCTGGCGGGTTTATCTGTCGTTTTGCTGTGTCGGTGTTAGTCTCCAAGCCCGTCAACACGCAAGATCGACATGGCATAAATCCCCCACCATAGGTTTTTTAGTCATTATCGGACATATTTTTCTCAAATCCTAGTGAGAACATGTTAAATTCATTATAATTTGAATTAAAATCGAATGATACGCATACAATTGCATCGACAATTCATACACAATGATGTATGTAAATTTCACGGACAGGCATTTTGGTACTATAGCAACACGTTTCAGAGCACCACAAGGGGCTAATGTTTATTTTTAGAACTGTATTAATGGGGTGTTTATATTAGTTAGCCGTATCTTCCGTAGACAATTCAAGGCACTTAAAAAGTTTGATCGTGTATGAAATTCTTTTCAGGTTGCCCAGGAAAAAGTTTGATCAATAAGTGCATTGCCATATTACCACTTAACAAAAAGGTCATATAATAAAACTCAAGAATAAAATTTCTTAATTCGTCGCTTAAGGTATTCTATTGAAATAAAAAAAAAACATGTAGAAAATATGTCGGTCCATGTTTAAACTCCGCAACTCTAGAAAACTGTGCATTTTACGCAACATTTATGTTCAACAGCATCCGTAATTTCAACGAATGATAATGAAATCCTTACTTAATCATCACATGTAGAAAACTTTGTTTCAGCTGATTTCGAATATAAACGTACATAAATAGTCGTGTAATTATTTAATCATATTAATTTGTATTCAATATTGAATACCTCTGGGATTATTTCATTAAATTCAGCCATTTTTCCCCAGTATCCTTATGTGTCCAGAACAATATTTAGTAGTCTAGTTGTACTTTTAATTATAATAAATTTTGAGCAATCATGGTATAATTAACAAAACGTTTGCTTACCGAGCTTGCCTTATATCCTCCTTATTGTAAATTAACGGGACAACCCCGGTATCTATATCGTGAATTCATGGGACAACCCCGGTATCTATCTCGTGAATAAATGGGACAACCCCGGTGTCTATATCGTGAATTAATGGGACAACCCCGGTATCTATATCGTGAATTAATGGGACAACCCCGGAATCTATATCGTGAATTAATGGGACAACCCCGGTATCAATATCGTGAATTAATGGGACAACCCCGGTATCTATATCGTGAATTAATGGGACAACCCCGGTATCTATATCGTGAATTAATGGGACAACCCCGGTATCTATATCGTGAATTAATGGGACAACCCCGGAATCTATATCGTGAATTAATGGGACAACCCCGGTATCAATATCGTGAATTAATGGGACAACCCCGGTATCTATATCGTGAATTAATGGGACAACCCCGGTATCTATATCGTGAATTAATGGGACAACCCCTGTATCTATATCGTGAATAAATGGGACAACCCCGGTATCTATATCGTGAATTAATGGGACAACCCCGGTATCTATATCGTGAATTAATGGGACAACCCCGGTATCTATATCGTGAATTAATGGGACAACCCCGATATCTCTATCGTGAATTAATGGGACAACCCCGGTATCTATATCGTGAATTAATGGGAAAACCCCGGTATCTATATCGTGAATTAATGGGACAACCCGGTATCTATATCGTGAATTAATGGAACAACCCCGGTATCTATATCGTGAATTAATGGGACAACCCCGGTATCTATATCGTGAATTAATGGGACAACCCCGGTATCTATATCGTGAATTAATGGGACAACCCCGGTATCTATATCGTGAATTAACGGGACAATCCCGGTATCTATATCGTGAATTAATGGGACAACCCCGGTATCTTTATTGTGAATTAATGGGACAACCCCGGTATCTATATTGTGAATTAATGGGACAACCCCGGTACCTATATCGTGAATTAATGGGACAACCCCGGTATCTATATTGTGAATTAATGGGACAACCCCGGTATCTTTATCGTGAATTAATGGGACAAACCCGGTATCTTTATTGTGAATTAATGGGACAACCCCGGTATCTATATTGTGAATTAATGGGACAACCCCGGTATTTTTATTGTGAATTAATGGGACAACCCCGGTATCTATATCGTGAATTAATGGAACAACCCCGGTATCTATATTGTGAATTAATGGGACAACCCCGGTATCTATATCGTGAATTAATGGGACAACCCCGGTATCTATATCGTGAATTAATGGGACAACCCCGGTATCTCTTTCGTAAATTAATGGGACAACCCCGGTATCTTTATTGTGAATTAATGGGACAACCCCGGTAACGCTATTTTGAATTAATGGGAAAACACCGGTATCTCTGATGTGAATTAATGGGACATACCCGGTATCGCTATTGTGAATTAATGGGACAACTTTTACTTCCATCTCTAGCGACTGATATTTTCGTAAAAATATCCATATACATTTATATTGTTTTCTAATTATCAATTCGAAGTCCATACTGATGATTTTGAACTCGACAGAATATATACACTTAACTCAATAAGTATTTTTTCAATCCATATCTAGCCAATAATTTAAGTATAGCACTCTGTAAAATGATGTATCTGCCGAACAGTATGTTTTAGTGGCGTATAGCACCACCAAGAAAGGTCAAACGTCAGCATTCTTTACCTGACATCCTATTTTGCCGTTTCAACGAGCTCCACAGATAGTCTCGTAATGGAAAATGAGCCTGACTCTGAAGAAACAGGGCTTGATGCATGTGCGTTTTCCGCCGGAATTGAATTTGCTTAAAAGAAACCTCTTTCATAAAGAAAAGTACTATTAACGCGGAAAGTATCTGATTAGCCTACAGGTGTGTAATACACAGGTTACTTTGAGACATAGCTTTAAGCACATGCATTAAGCCCCGTTTTCCCAGAGCAAGCTTCAGAGCAAGCAATAGTTTACCTTATGTCGTCCATTGTCTTTTTAAAATGGCGTGAGTGACAACACTAAACATTATATAACAAACACCAATTTGAAAAGACCAACAAACGAATCGAAATGCTCCTAGGCGATTTACATCACGAACAAACATGTACATGTATTTTATTATTTTAACACACTTCGAAAGTTTGATTTGTTCATGGCCTGTGTCTGTTCATCGGCACAATTAATTTCGTGCAAAAGTCAAACTGAAGAATGGCATTGGATGAAACAAAAAGTGATTCCACCATTTGCCATACGTAGGCGATCACACAATTGAAAAGATTAGTATCTTAACAATATTAATTTTCAGAAAATACTGTACGTTTCTTTGTAAGTGAATATTGAGTGAAATATGTGAGTATCGAAGACCTATCACTGTTCAAGACTTCATGGGAAGGTAAGATTTCATATTTCCCTGTCAAATGTAAGAATAGTATCAACAAATGGTACCTTTATCCACGATTTCAAGCATCATTTAACACGTTTATTATACTGTTGAAGATACACGTTTGTTTATATTTGTGTTGGAAACTCATATGTTGGCAATGAAAAGGTATTAGAATTGTGGCAAGCATATGAGGAACTTAAATTTTCTTAAATAAAATCATATGTACAGTTGTTGCTCGAATTGACGCGCATTCGTTGACAGAGTCGGATTTTTTATGGTGATTTAAAAGCTTGGTTAAATCCACATTTTCTTAACTGGGCGTTTGAAAACACAATCGGGTCATAAAACACAGCAAGTTGTATGTGAACTACAATACGACAGATATTTAATACCTGTAAAACGCAGTTAATAAAACATACGGTGCACCGATGTTAGCTGTATCCGTTTTAATCTGTAAGTCAATGTTACCGTTAGAAGTTACTTATACAGATCAAATTTACGTAACTTTCTTCTTGCATTAAATTACCTGGGCTTAAAGGGGCCTTTGCACGTTTTTGTAAATTGACAAATTTTAAAAAATTGTTTCAGATTCGCAAATTGTCGTTGTAGTTATATTTTTGAGAAAACAGTAATACTGAACATTTACCATGCTCTAAAAAATCCATGATATGCATCTTTTGGCTATTTAAAAACTTGAAAAATTTTAGTTTCATCGCAAAACGATTGAATAATTCGGAGAGTTCTGTTTTTGTAGTTACATTTTGGTTTCTACGAGGATTGCTTCTATAAAGTTTAAAATACATCACTCATTGAATAAGCACGGATGGCCGAGTGGTCTAAGCGATATACTTACTAGGGGTCAGTGGTTTGAGCCCAGATGAGGGTTACTTTTTTCTGTCTTATATTTTATTTTTGTTTTTTACTGGAGCTTTTTAGATCCAATGTTAACATTTATCAATATAAAGCATTTAATAAAAAACTTCAATACATGCCAAAATCTGTGAAAAGGCCCCTCTAAATCAAACCGCAGCGCATCAGTTACATCCCTTATTTGTTAACAGTTGTCTCGCGTCAATCTTGTTATTTTGTAATATCATGTTCCCTGCTAACAATCAATTTCAAATGTAAGGGTGTGAGCGATGTTGACAGTTGTATCTTTTTTATTTAACGACCATAACATAATACAGTTTAAAACGAGTTTTGATTCAAATTATATTAAGAACGAACGATCTTAATTGAAAACACATACGAAATTGTTCTATATTTGATGGAATAAGACCGTAGCAGGTCGAAAAGGTCAACTTATGAAGTTACGAGAATTTAAAAGTATCTTAAAGGTATTCATTTGATCTCCAGACACAAAGACTAAAACTATCCTATTGAATAAAACGGAAGAACAAACAACCCAGTCAGATATGGTCCGCGTCATGCAAAAATGTGTCTTATGCAATCCGCGGCCAGTGAAGCTCAAGACCACCCTTGACAGTTTCGCAGTTTGTGCAAGGGCTTCCCTGTCCGCAAAGGTGACCACGAAACCTTGCGTGACTTTTTAGCGGACAGGGCATCCCCTGACCAGACTGCGCGAATGTCCAGGCTGGTCAAGAGGTACACCGGCGCCATATTGCAAAATTTCCATTTTCGCATGTCGTGGGCCATATGTACTTCAGTAAATCTTGACCTGCAATTACAAAAAAGCAAAGATGAATTCAGTTGGATTTTTGTTCTTTTGCCAAAATTATTTTGTCACATTTTAATATACACTTTTAAGATGACATTGAACAAGACGTTCAAACAGGCACTATTCAAAATCATGAAACATAAATATTAAATAAAAATGACGAATAGACTTGATGGGTTTGGACATCATTAAATAAAACTGTCAAAGCCGCTAGTTTTTATTTAATGTATCGATTAGAATTAATGTGTAATTATCAACATTAATTATTTTTTTCTTAACCCATTTTTAATATGTCTAGCGTCTAGAAAAAAAGGCCTTGGCAAACAGCGTAGACCCAGATGAGACGCCAAATGATGCGGCGTCTCATCAGGGTCTGCGCTGTTTGCTTAAAGGAATTTCTGTAAGAAATATTACATATATAGAAAAAATATATACTAGATATCCCTAATTTTGGAAATATACTGATCCTTTTTAGAAGGGATCCTTTTTAGAAGAATGGGAGAGTCTACTAGGCATAAATGGGTTTACATTGACACTTCTGCTTTTTTTAAAGAAAACAATTGAGTGTAGAAAATGTTTTATCCGCGTTTGTTTGCTTGTAAAAATTATCAAGCGAGTACGCAAAAGTTCAACCGGTTCGCTAGTCGTCTGGTTAATAAGAAGATAGATTTCTTTAACCCTTTAACATTAGATACGTATTTTGATGCATTTGTAGTACCTTTGAAAGTTAAATTTTATTAAAGACCTTTCTTACTAGATTTAAGTTCTTAAGGTTTTATCTCCAAACCGTAGACACTGATGAGCAGCAAACAGCATAAAACCTGAACAGATTGCGAGTTAATCGCATACTTTTCTGGTTTTACGCTGTTTGCACGTGGCCATTTTTACTTTGCCTCTGAGTGGGAAAGGGTTAAATCAATTAGAATAGTCGCAAATTATGCTCATTTGGTCGTTGTCGGCCCCTAGTACACCTGGTACTCATAAGTATAGTGCAATCTACCCCGGGTACGGAAAATACGCTTACAAGCACACGGCCAAACTCCGGTTTTAGCATATACTCTATACTTCGAGTACGTAGTAGCGTCCTTTCAAGAGTACCCGGGATACTTTTAAGCAGTACCGAGCAGACCAAGGTCAATCGAGCACAACTTAATGATTGAACTTTAGCTGAGGGTTTTATCTTTTCTTACATTTTCTGTTACATAATAAGTTGGTTTCTTTATATCTTAATTCATTATAAGTAAAGAGTCATATTCCATTTTAAAATTAAATGAAGGTAGCCAATCACTACCTATAGTACAGTTTCGTTAAAAACGGCCATATGATCTTAAAATGTTTTTATTTGAAAAATGTATTACTACATTGGAAAATCTGCGACTGAGTCAATTTGAATTGGGTGCAAAATAAATATAATATACTATAAAACTCTTAGTTGCATTGTATATGGTCGCATTAAATTTTTAATTAATAAATTTAATATTCACTCTCTACATTTTTACCATCTACAAACTGCAGAAGGAAATTTTTAATACCAAGTCATGACCGCACACTTTAACCACTGCTTGAGAATTGTAAGAGTTCTTCTTAACACGGAAGATTATTGACAGGTGGTGTACTGATAAGGAGTAGTGTTCAATCAAAACTAAGTGATGTCGGAAGCATATACAAATTAGAACAATATCATTATTGAAATTATGCACTTGAGTAAGTATTTTTATTTTATCCCATGGAAACCCCCGCCCGTCAGGTCAACAAGTTTGTTTTCAAAAGATGCAGTTCGTATACTTATTATTGTATTATTACGACCAAAATATTTGTATTGTCACTTTGATAGTGTATGTAAGGACACAAACAACAAATCGCATTGACCAGTTTTAGTCAAACGACTCGGACCGCAAAGTACCACATACTTTCAAAAAAATCATTGAATAAAAACACTGTTCACTGTGCTCTGTCATAGCTTACACATATGTATATAACAAGAGTCCTTATTAGATCAAATGAGCACAACTGGCTTACAGAGCTTTAGTGATGACATTTTGCCCATTGTTAATCATCGATCCTGCATTGCCCGTTGTCAAAACGTACACTGTTACTACTATAGAGATTAAATGTATTCCCAATATTCCCGAAACTTTGCAAGAAGATTGGTCTAAATGATAAATGGGTAAAATACTAAACTGCGTTCAAAAGCAAGGTTCCTATGTTAAATTTAAAGAAAAGTTTCTTAACTTTCCAGAAGTTACATGTTTGATCCTCATGAAACATGCTCTAAACGCTTTTTCTAATGGTATATCTGCTGAGTTTGAAAACGATTCAGGGCTATTGAAAAATATGAGTGCCAGTGGGCTGAGACGTGTCCCTTATGTGGGTGTAACGAAACTTGGTGAACATTCAAGAAGTTAAATGATTTCTCAAATCATCACGAAACTCTATCAGAACGATTGTACTGAAGATATTTCAATGAAGTCAAAATTGCTTCTGTCCGCTCCAAAGAACGACTCAATGTGAAAGTAGTTTAGTGAGATATTATGTAGAGGTTATTCTCGTTGATCGTTCGGTTCGTCCGAAGTTTTAAAAAGTTTTTTTTAAATAATCCCCTGGTTTGAAAATTGGCCCTTCACCGGGGGTTACTGGCTTAATATGTATGGAGCAAACACTTAAAACATGTCTTCTCTGAAACCGCAAGGCCAAGACGTTTGGTTGTTGGCTTGTTGCATTTTATTGTGGTCCTCTACCAAGTTTTTTTCACATAAAAACTTGTTTAAAACAGCAAAGCCCAAGGATGAAGAAATATATACAGACTTATATTTAAAATAAAGTTTTGAAATATTTTTCTTTCAAAACGTAAGGGCAGTGGTTTATTTTTTGTTAAATATCGTATAGTGGTCCTCTAACAGATTTATTAAATTCATCCCTATGGGGTTAAAATTGGCACCGCCCTAAGTGTTACTTGTATAATAATATACATTCGATTATCAAAAATATAACAACGTGTGTATTAAATTTCCATGACTTCAATACTTTCATCTTCGAAACCGCAAGATATTTGGTGTGTAACTTTTTTTTTCTTTTCTTCTTATAAGTCTTCTTTGAATAAAAAAACAAATTCGAGAGATCAGAATGTCTGCACTTTTGAACATCCTAACATATGCCACTCATCATTCTGCTTAAACATTGAATTTAACGACGAGTCATGCTGGTGAAAGTGATGTTGTGTTTTTGTTTATTGTTTCGTTTAATTGACATTTAACAATGTTTAAGTATGCGCCTGTCAGTAACGAAAATGCAACATGATATAGGAATTTAACAATTCCAGAAACATTATTGATAAAAAACTATTGTTTACACCCGTTATTTTATTATTTTCAGCAACTCAACAATCGCCAATATTAGACAATATAATAAGACTGATTGGTTTTGTGTACAATATCACGCTGTTGAGGTCACCTAAGTTAATGTTTCAGTAAAGAATTATTTGGTCGCCTACATTAGACAACTATAATAACTACCATAAATTGATTCAGTATTATAATTTCAAATCAAAGTCAGTGTTTATAATACTAGCGCTAGTGTGCGCGGTTTAGAAACTAATCTTTCAAAGATATGATATTCTGGCCTTAAATAAGCTAGTGTGCGCGGTTTAGAAACTAATCTTTCAAAGATATGATATTCTGGCCTTAAATAGGCGACGTTGATAACTGTGTTCATAAAGTGTGTTGCCACAAAAGCTATTTAAAGCAAGCCTAAATGAATAAACGGTGGCCGTAAGTAGTATTAGAGGGGTTATTACACAAGGTTTTTTCCGTAAGTAGAGAAATTACTATCATTAAAGTTTATAAGCGTATGTATAAAAAGATATTTATATTAAAAGAGCATCGTTCAATAAGAACTTGTGATGTACATGGTAAACCCATTGCATACATTTACTACAGTAACTAAGAATTTCTCTTCGAAAATTTTTGAAATCGAAAATGCTTTCTCTTTTATTACCAAATTCAATGTTGTTTGTTTGCTCGGGTCATTTGTTCAAATAAACTGTTTCATTTGATTGTGTTAAATTCGTCGTTACTGTCGACTATAAGTTAAACATGAATATGTACTTTGTCAACACATTTAAATTACAACTTAGAATCCCTCGTCCGGTAGATCTTGAAAACGAATGTGCGAAGCAATTAAAGACTATAGAAACTACATTATCTTAAACTGTAATTTTGAATGTGAATTATATTCCGATTTATTTATTTAAGGGTGATATTTGTCCTGTTACTTTATGTTCTTCATCGGGGTTTAACGCACGACTTATTGCTGTATATAAATACCTGATTGAAACTTCATGCTTTAAAAACGTATAATAATCCAATTGTAGTGCAGAGGGGAATACCCACTTGGATTTGAAATCAGATTTGATTTGTCTCACACATGTTTGTACTTAAATAGAAACACTTTTAGTAGTTCACCATGAGGTTGATTGTTACTACCAGGACTTTTTTGTCACTAATATAGTCTCGTTTGATGAAAAATTGTTTTAATTCTAGTTTTCCGTAAGCACATATGCCAGTTATGAACATGGAAGATAGGGGACACTGTGGATTTTAAATATTCAGGTACATGTATGTACACTCGACTTTTTTTTTCACATGTTCTGCGATATAATAAAGTATATAGTTATTCGAACATATTGATGTTTTATGCGAAGTTATCTAAAGTTCATTATCGATAAAACATGTATGTTCATTCAGAATAAAATATAAAAGTATATTATCCATTTCCAAGGGCCTATTTTATCGCATTGCTGGAGTCAAGATCCTTATTCACTTTCAGCAAATGGCGGAAGGAGGTATCGGGCGTACAGGGTCAGAGTCTGAACGTTATATCAGACACAGCAGCCTGTACAGTCGTTACTCTCAGGCAAGTCAGCACACACATTTCGTATCAAAATACAGCCGGTTAGATTTATAAACATACACATTAGCACCGCATAATCGTGGCCATTTCGTTGCCGGCAAACAAAGACTCGTGTCGAATATGTGTACAGGTTTCTTTTGCAACCTAAACATGCATCGAAGTTAACTTTGTGAAATACAAATGTTAAACGTTGCATATTTAGGTTATATAACATGACTGTGTATCAATGGATATTACACAATCAACGAGTGCGATACAACAAATCGGACAAAACAGGTTTGTCATACCGCATTTATTAATTACGTCCGTTCAATAAAAAAAACTAATGAAAAATACTCACAAAGCACTTGTATTTGAAATCGGTACGATTGCACTAAAGAAGAACACATCACATGTTGCAAAAGACGCGTATAAATACTTAGAATGACGCACAAAGTCATGTGCGTGTTTAAAAAATAACGTTTTTTTTCCCAACCCCGCTCGGAATGATGATGGTATTCACGATAGATAACGCATACAAGTATTGCGCTCTCCCAGGTGTTGGAAAGGGAAACATGTTTCACTCTGTGAAGTAATCTATTCCTGCCCAGATGCTTGTATTCTCCCAAAAAAACCGGCATTAGTTCTAATCTCGCTGTGTATGCCACCATTAATCGGAGTTTTTTATTTACCTTGTGATATTATTAGATTGGCGGGAGCGACTGCTTATTTGGCAACCGTCAAATTTAATCGCAAAAGTCATTTGATACCATATACCATATTTCATAGATTGTTTTGTCTAGTATAACTCTATAATTGTATTCACTGAAACTATCTACCAATGTACAAATCGCTCGCGTTTCAGTAATATTACTGAAAGAAACGAACCAGAAAAGAACAGAACAGAACACACAGTTTGTTAAGACTTATGCCTTCATGTACATCGCCTTCGGTGTTTATTTCACTCGTGTTATTTATAAGATAATGCTTTCTTTGCGTATTTGCATATATTAATACTTTCTAATTTTTACATCATTTTCCTTCATAAAAATGACTGATTCGCGTCATTGTTATTTTTTTATAATCCAAGAATCAATATGGATCGGTACAATATCATAACATAAAATTACATTTTATATTTACAAACATGTTACTTTTCTACTATGAAAAATGTCGTGATGTATATTATGTATCCATAACACAATTTTTAATATGTGTGTCTAAGAACATTAATTAAGTTACTTTATGTTCAAATATTTCCTTAAATATTCAAACTGATATACAAATAATACCATTTCTTCATATTCGTAATATTTATGGTATCATTTAATTATTCAACATACATTCTTATCCTAAATCAGATTGTTTTGCATTCCATTTATGAATAAACAAAATTGAAATTTATGTAAAATTATATCTCAACCAACTTTAGAAATGTGTTGTTGTTATGCGATATAGTTACAATATAATTAAGTTGCATTTTTACTTTACGTAAAGATCGTGGAATTTCGTTTTCAGAGTTATGTCGAAAGTGTTTCCGTGGAAATATTTTCTATAATGACCCGCCTGGGGTATGGCGAGGAGATCAGACGGTGGCGGGTTAAGAAGCACAAGGAGCATGATAGGCTGCTGTATGCACGATATAGTAATATAACTGTAATTACAGCTGGCAGCAAGGCAGAGGGTTTGACCTGCTTTTTAGAGAGCGACTGGGACGTTTTAAACGCACTGAACAGTATCCTCTGTGTTGAAGCTGGTATCAATCTTCAAACTTTACCAGACGACGTTGATCTGTTTAAGATGGATACACGTGTATATCCAGGACACTGCAGACTGTTTCTAGATGGACAAGCACTTAGAAGTCCCAAAGCAATAATCAATTCTCTGTGTGATAATGGTTATGGTGACGTTCTATTAAGTAGTAGTTTATTGCTAGATGAATATTCGCCACGTTTATTTAGGCCACCTACACATTTATCAGTGGTGCATCATGAACGCGCGGGACCGTCGCTACCGGAGTCAATAGCTGGTATTCATTTGGACATGGTACCCTCACTACGTTGTCACTGCCCAAGCATCCTCCAGAGATGGGCTGCCAGACCCCGTCATTGGCCGTCACCAGTCATAGTTCAAAAAGTCGTGTCTCTAGGAGCCTATCTTACCCCGGTGGGATGTAAGAACAGTGAAGCCAAGCACATGGAGTGGAGGATTTGTTTTAACACCGGAGAGTCAGAACTTGTTAACAACCTTAATGATACACAAGCGAAAGTGTATGTTATCCTTAAAATGATCCTCAAAGATCTAATTAAACCACATAAAAAAGAAATAGCATCGTACTGTTGAAGAACATAATATTATGGCAAGCGGAAAACACCCCTCAGACAAAGTTTAATGCAAGCAGCTTATTTCATTGGCTGCATGACGGGCTGAAAGAGCTTAGGAATGCTGTTGAGAAAAAACAACTTCGATATTTCATGATTCCGGAGAGAAATTTAATGTCAGCCTGTGGTTTGGAGGATGCGCTGCAGCATAAATGGGTAGCAGATATCACGGACATGATGGATGCTGGTCCGAGGGTGATACTGAGATTGCCGAAGATACAACAGGCCATTATCTGTCATCCAGAGCCGTTGCTGTGGTTCAGCCGGACAAGGATGGAGCTGGAGATGCTGGCGCTGGAGGCGATGAACAGAACGATGCAACGTGGAGATAAGAACGGGGTTCCCTCAGATTTCGTCGGTGCTATGATATTGATGCGCCAAATAAAGTTATCAACAGAGGTGGCACTGCGAATGCTCCAGGATGGCAGGTCTTTAAATGATCTGAATGATATTGTTTTTAGAATATTAAAGTAATATTGACATGAAAATACGTTAATTACACGTTAATCACAGCTAAAAATTTGGTCACACATTCTAAAAAAAAATGCAGTCATAAAGGAGCATATTAACGGCTTATACAGTATTTTATTTCGTAAAATGTAGTATATGTTATCCAGTATTTATGGATGCTTAGTTCATAGTTAATCTTTTTTTATTTTTGAAAACAAAAGGTTGTCCCGGAGGAAATTACATAATGCACAAGAAAATAAGTACTATAGTGGTTTCTCTGACTCAGGTGTGTTCAGTTCTTTGAATATTGGACTCGTCCGCTTAATAAGGCAACAGTTTCATTGGTAATTGTTCGTGCCATGCAATGGGCATATTGTGTACAGATACATAAGATATGTTTGTGTGTTCTAGACGTATGCATCTACATGTCTTTTGTGTAAATTGTGAGTAAATATTGTAAAACAAGATCAGTTAGATATCCTTTTGTAAAACTTTTTAAACGTATGTACTATTAAAAACTGTATTGTTATACTGGCTGCGACTTAAGTGTAAAGTTTTTCCATGGAAAATGCTGACATCGCAGTTTTGACTAGAACTAAAAAAGTTTGTCCACTTAAAAACAAACCTGGATGAAATACTAAATGACAGGAATTCAGGCTGCCTCAGTAATATTGAAATTGTAACCCAGCAGAAGCTGTTTTGCTTAATCTTAAAGGCTTCATTTATTTAATGAGCAAATTTAGTTTAATGAGTTAGTTTTAGACGGACTTTGAGTGATCAGGTCAACGCAATAATACATTATTGATACTATGCATGCAATGTGCTTAGGAGCTAGGACAAATATAAAAGTATAAATATGTGTTCGAGATTCATCACATATTCATTTAGACACGGAATACTTATTTAAAATGTATAGAGTTAAATAATTAAATACAGTTCACAAAAACGATTAAATGTTTCAATGCATATTAACAAAGTTTAAAAAAATATGCAGCTGGTGGCTTCGAATCTACATTTAATTTCTCAGACATGGAAGTAGTTTCTTCTACCTTCGTCTTTTAAATCTAAATTATAAAGTTTTATGACCATTAAGTACCATTTGAAGCGAATTTGTTTAAATGTGTACCTTCCAATTCTTTATAAACATGTCTAATATACCTAAAGATTTCAAAACGATCAGTGTGACCTTTTACTCGCCAGGTTAGACGCATTTATAGTTGCAGAATCAACGAGGTTTTCAGGGGTTTACACAAGGGCTGGACATAATGTAATCACGACGTAAAGAACTTTATTTTCGCAAATATCTTTAGTGAATAACAGACAGTTTTTCTTGCAGTTTGTGCCGTTGCCTTAAGGTAAAAGAATAAATCCAAAATTTCACGTTGCGTGAAGCATAACCGTGTAGTACAAATCGAATTTTGAACAAGAACACAGGCTTATAAAATACAATTATTCTGATGTAGTTCGCATCGCCATAAGCAGCATAAAAATCTGTATTTTATGCACGTGTTGAATTTTTTAAGAATTTCAGGAATGCTTGATTTTCCAATTAAATCTGCAAGTACGACTTGATTGTATTTATGTTTATTAATCCATGAAACGTAACCTCTGTTTACAATATATTTGTTCGGTAGGATAGAAAACAAATATGTGATATATACATATCATGTAGTACTGTTTCATGTAATAGTAATTATCTGATTTTGGAACTTTGGTTTTATTATCATGAGTAAAATGTGATATATATGTCTTATAAAATAAAATGACCTTATGTACATATTATAATATTAATGAAGTAAGCATGTGTACATTTTTGAATGCGTTCATATTTTCTTACTTAGTTCACTTTCCCTTAATCTAGTTTAAAACATTTGTTTGACGGGTTTACTTTTGGAACTTTAAGGAATTTAGTATTTTTCTTTAAATAACCATATTTAACTTGAACAAATAAAATGTACGATGATAAGCGTAAAAAACGCATTTTATTTAGTTTCATTGTTTATGTTTATATTTAGTGACCTCAATTTTTACCGTGTTTATGTGAATCAGATGTATAATTTTCTTGTCAATAAAGTAGTTATTGCTTGCAAATTTTTAGTTACATTTCGTTCATGTTACTGATTTAGTTGCTGTTATGTTGTGTACCATAGGACAGTATACGTATCAGTTACAGTGTGAACGCCAATGAAAACCATGATCATGTTTTCTACCTGTTGACTCATTTTGTCAGTAAAACAATTCGTACATATTCAACAAATACATTTTATTTTGATTTTAATTCAAATGTTTTTTTTCAATATAAAGTGATAACATAACTAATTAAACATAAAGGCATAAAATACATTGTAGTTATAAAACTCGAGGAAACGGTAAAATGAGTTTTGAAATCCCTTATTTTTAGCTGCCCAAGTTGATGTTGGTATATTTTCCCATTTTTGTTATGTGTCGCGAAAAAGTGATTATGAGTCAAACTGTGTTTGCATTTATGTCAGATGTGCAATACATTTGGTCAAATCGGTCGAATTCAGCACAAAAATAGAGCTTTTCAAGTTATGTGCATTCACAGAAATAATCTGAAATTAAACACGCGCGGGTCACATGTAAATCCACGTGACCACTGCATCACTGTTTACAACGCCATTTGCATGAATGATATATAATCATGGTATTACCCGTTTACAATATGACAAGCAAACAGACAGAACATAGCAACGGATAGTTTTTTGCAGCGTGATTTTGTGTCAATATCTATACATATTACTCGACAAACTATAAACTTTCATCAAGCTAGGTTTCGAATTTAAAGACGTGTGGTAAAAGCTCCCTAACGGTTGAACATGTTAATGCACATGATTTATATTATCTTTAAAAATGACCATATTTGAATTTTTCACACCAAATATTTAACCCCTGACCAATGCAAGTTATGGGAAGGTTTAACAAGCTTTTTATTATATAAGTCTGTATAAAAATTGGACAGTGTTTACGCCAGTGCATTGATTTTTGATCATAGTAATCCAATATCTAAGACATTAAACACATTCTATTCAGTGGTTTATGCTAACTTTAAATGTTCTTAGACTTTTGGTTTCAGAGAAGAATATGTTTTAAGTCACTTATTGTATGAATCTCAATTAATCATATAACCCTCCCCCACCCCGGCACCGGGTCTGGTCAGTTAAGATTATTTGGGAAATGGTTATACATTCTATTTAGCAGAGGAACACTCAAAGATACTTCACACTAAATACCCATATCGTTATAGTTTCAGTGAGTATTATTTCAATTTTTTTATTCATTTAAGTCTAAAAAAATGTGTGACGCCTGGGACGTGCCTAGTTTTGACCGAATTTATATGATCTGAACTATCTTTGTTGAGGATCACTAGATGTTGTTACTCATAAATATTTAATCTTTCAGACTAGTGGTTTCAGAGAGGATATAAGAAAAATGTTATTTACGAAATAAGTCTATATTTTACACATTTGCCATGCTATTAGAAAAGGGGGTATACTGAATGTGCGTAAAGTGTCGTCCCAGATTCGTATGTGCACTCCGCACAAGCTACTCAGGGACGACACTTTCCGCCTAAACTGGATTTTTGCTAAAAAGAGACTTTCTTCAAACGAAAATTATTACTAAAGCGGAAAGTGTGGTCCCTCTGCGGACGTGACCTAGCCAGATTTTACATCTGGGCTATGATTTGATGAATCTTTGCTACAGGCGTTCCGAATCGCAAAAATGGTTATATTTGGTCTTAACAACCTTATAATAGTATAGTGCCAGCTTTACCCTTTTCTGTTTTTCATACACTTATATTGCACGCATATCTCATTGTTGTATGTGTTTACCTGGCGTTGTACTTCGACGTAATCTTTTTTATTGAATGGTGAGTTTTCTTTTACCTTTCGCTATCTATAGCGGTACACACTTCGTAACGCCTTCTCTTTTTGGTGAGCTTTTGGGATCACCTTGTGTCTGTCGTGCGTCGTCCGTCGTGCGTCGTCCGTCGTCCATCGTGCGTCGTCAACATTTTGCCTTGTTAACTCTCTAGAGGCCACACTTTTTGTCTGATCTTCATGAAACTTGGTCCAAAGATTTGTCCCAATGATATCTCGGTCGAGTTCAAAACTGGATTAGGTGAGATCAAAAACTAGGTCACTAGGTCAAATTAAAGAATACGCTTGTTAACACTCTAGAAAGCACATTTATTTCCAATCGTAGTGAAACTTGGTCATAACATTTGTCTTAATGTTTTCTCAGCAGAGTTCTAAAATGGTTACGCTTGGTATAAAAACATGGCCGCCAGGGGTCGCGGCAGTTTTCCTAATATGGCTATAGTAAAACCTTGTTAACACTCTAGAAGTCAAATGTATGGTCCAATCTTCATTTACATTGGTCAGAACATTTGCTCTCATGATAGCTCGGCTGAGTTCGAAAATGGTTCCGGTCCTTTAAAAAACACGGTCGTTAGGGTGTTGGGCAGTTTTCCTTATATGGCTAAAGTAAAACATTGTCTACATTCTATAATACACATCTATAGTCCAATCTTCATGAAACTTAATCGGAATATTTGTCCAAATGATATCTAAGCTGAGTTCGAAAAACATGTCTGCCAGGGGGCGGGGCAGTTTTCCTTATATGGCTTTAGTGAAACCTTGTTAACACTCTAGAAGTCACATTTGAAGTCAAATCTTCATGAAACATGGTCGGATTATTTGTCACAATAATATCTCACTTGAATTCCAAAATGGATTCGGTCTGTTGAAAAACATGGCCGCCAAGGGTCGCGGCAGTTTTCCTAATATGGCTAAAGTGAAACCTTGTTAACACTCTAGAAGTCACATTTATATTCCAATCTACATCAACTTGGTAAGAACATTTGTCCTTATGATAGCTCAGCTCAGTTTGAAAATGGTTGCGGTTTGTTGATAAACATGGCCGCCAGGGGATTGGACAGTTTTCCTTTTATAGCTAAAGTAAAGCCTTGTTTACACTCTAGAAGTCATATTTATGGTCCAATATTTATGAAACAATTTTAGCACATTTGTTGTATTGATATATCAGCTGAGTTCCGGAATGGTTCCGGTTTGTTGAAAGACAGGATAGTTTTTCTTTTATGACTACAGTAAAACCTAGTTAACATTTTAGAAGTCATATTTGTAGTAAAATCTTTATGAAACTTAGGCACAACATTTGTTTTTATGATATCTAGTCCGATAATCTTTATGATTACGGTCTGCTGAAAAACATGGTTGCCACGGGATGGGGTGGTTTACCTTAAATGGCTTTATAGTGTAACCTTGTTTACACTCTACTTAGAAGTTACCAATGTACACTGTGAATGACATTGATGCATATTATGATAATTATTCATGATCTCCATGCAGTCATCTGAATATTAATTCTGCCGATAAGATGTACAGTTAAATTGCAAATTTTTATTTATTTATCTTTGTTCTTTTCTGAAGAGGATTAATATGATGACGAATGGTTGGGGATGAAGTGCAAAAAACATATTTATGCCATCTGGAAACCCTTTATTAAACATTCTCACAATTTCAAGTGCTGATTTTGATTTCACAGAAAATTACTTAGGGGATAAACAACTGTATATAACTTGATTTGTGTTTGACCTCCAGTCGTGAATGCATTGCTTGCCAGGAATGCACGTTTATCTCTCCAATTGAACCCATTCAGCCACCTGCTTATCAGCAACTAATTAGTTCTCTGTTGACTGTGCCTGAATTTTTTTGGTACAGAAGTATTCATTGATGTCTTTTGAAATGGTAATGTGTGTAACAGGCTTACAGCTTAAATGCCCTTAGTCCCTAGAAATAGGCCCCAGCTGGGAACTCACATCAAAGACGGTCAGACTGATAAGAGTGGAATACAAATTGTTATGGTACAGTTCATCGCTGAGATCGGTAGTTTTGGTGTGATTATCAACGATTTGTGTTTTAAATAGGATTAATTGTTGTTGAAATCGAAATATCATTGCAAGGTGAGTCTGAAAATAGTTCCAGTATGTTTAAAAGCAAGGCCCTGAGGTGGGTGCCGATTTCTTTTTATTGCTATAGTGAAACATTGTGAACTCTCTATAAATCACATTTTAGTTTAATTTTAATAAAACATGCTGAGAACATGTGTTCCTATAATATCTTGATTTAGTTTGAAATTGGTTCCGGTGCTCAGAGGAGCATGGTTTCCCGGGGCGAGCAAATTTCTTCTTGTGAATCGCATGCTTATATTTGTGTTTCATGACGTACTTTTATAATTTGAACTCCACCTTCCTAGAATAGTTTAGTTTCTTCGGGTCTAAGGTGAGCGCCTAAGGACCCATGGTCCTATTGTTTAATCTTGTCATCCTCAACGTCTATTACTGGCATATTAATAACTGGAAATAGTAAGCATATTATTACGTTTAGTAAGCATAGTTTTCCATTCGAGGCATAGTTTGAGGTTTATTTTTGTTCAATTAAACAAGTAAGGATTACACTGTGTAAATAATACCGTCAAATGCCTTACATGTATATAACGAACATCAAATGTTAGCGTAAAGTATGTTAGAAAACATATACGGTAATAATCAAAATTAATATAATATTTATAAAAATGAATTATATAACAATTAATACAAAATAATAAAAAATAAAAATCTTGATCTCTAAAGAAAAAATGTTCTCCAAAAAATTAACACACAAGCGGATTTCATTAACGTCATTTCGTGTAACACCTTCTAACATAGGACAGAGCTAACTCCCATTTAGAAGTCAGGTCCCAAAATGTGCTAAAAATTAAGCCAGTTCCAAAAAGTGGGGTCAAATGATTTTTAGCTCACCTGAGCACAATGTGCACATGGTTAACTTGTGTGATCGCATTTTGTCCGTCGTCGGTCGTGCGTTGTGCGTCTTGTGTCGTCAACATTTGGCTTGTTAACACACTAGAGGCCACATTTATTGTCCGATCTTCATGAAATTCGGTCAGATGATTTCTCTCCACGAGATCTTGCACGAGTTCGAAAATGGTAACGGTTGCTTGAAAAACATGGCCGCAAGGGGGCGGGGCATTTTTCCTAATATGGCTTTATATGGCTATAGTAAAACCTTGTTAACACTCTAGAGGCCGCATTTATTGTCCGATCTTCATGAAACTTGGTCATAAGATTTTTCGCAATGCTATCTTGGATGAGTTCGAAAATGATTTCGGTTGGTTGAAACACATGGCCGCCAGGGGCGGGGCATTTTTCCTGATATGGCTATTGTAAAACCTTGTTTACACTCTAGAAGCCACATTTATTGTCCGATTATCATGAAACTTGGTTAGAAGATTGGTCTCAGTGATATCTTGGACGATTATAAAAATGGTTCCGTTTAGTTGAAAAACGTGGGCACGCGGGGGCGGGGCATTTTTACTTATATGGCTATATATGGCTATAGTAAAACCTTGTTAACACTCTAGAAGCCACATTTATTGTTCGATTTTTATGAAACTTGCTCAGAAGATTTTTGTTTATAATATCTTGGATGAGTTTGAAAATGTTGTGTTGGTTGAAAAACGCGGCCGCAAGGGGTCGGGGCATTTTGCCTGATATGGCTGTAGTAAAACCTTGTTAACACTTTAGAAACCACATTTATATTACGGTCATCATGAAACTTGGTCGGAAGATTCGTCCCAATGATTTCTTAGAAAACTTCGAAAATGGTTCTGGTTAATTGAAAAATATGGCCGCCAGGGGCGAGACATTTTTCCACATATGGTTATAGTTAAATCATGTTAACACTCTAAAGCTCACATTTATAGTCCAATCTTCATGACTGTTTGTCAGAACATTTCTTCTTATGATATTTTAGGTGAGTTCGAAAACGGCTCTGGTCTGTTGAAAAACATGGCCGCCAGGGGGCGGGGCATTTTTCCTTATATGGCTATAGTAAAACCTTGTTAACACTTTAGAGGCTACATGTATTGTCCGGCCGTCATAAAACTTGGTCAGAAAATTTGTCCCAATTATAGCTTGAACTCGTTTAAAAACTGTTCCGGTTGGGTAAAAAAACCATGGCCGCCAGGGGGCGGAGCATTTTTCTTATATGGCTATAGTAAAACTTTGTCAACCCTCTAGAGGATAATTTATTGTCCGATCTTGATGAAACTTGGTCAGAAGATTTGTCTTAACGATATCTTTAATGGGTTTACAAATTGTTCCCATTGGTTGAAAAACATGGCTGCCAGGGGCGGTGCATTTTTCTTAATATGGCAATTAAGGGTTATAGTAAAACATTGTTAACACTCTATAGTCCACATTCATTGTCCGATCTTTATGAAACTTGGTTAGAAGATTTGTCCTAATGATATATTGGACAAGTTCGAAAAAGGTTGCGGTTGGTTAAAAAACATTGCCACCAGGCGGCGGAGCATTTTTTCTTATATGACTATAGTAAAAACTTGTTAACACTTTTAAAGTCACATTTATTTTCCAATCGTCATGAAACTTGGTCAGAATATTTGTTTAATTATATCATGGATATGTACAAAAATGGTTCCGGTCTGTTAAAAACGTGGCTGCCAGGGGGCGGGGAATTTATCTTTATATGGCTATAGTAAAACCTTGTTATAACTATAAAAGTTACATTTATTGTTCACTGTTCATTCAATTAGGGTAGAACATTTTTTCTTATGACATCTTTGGCTTCACAGAACAGGTCAGTTCCTTGGAATCGCAGGCCCTCTTGTTATAATATTAAGTGCTGCTTTACTTTCTTCTCACAATGAAAACAATGTCTAGTTAATATCCTTACACATATATATTAAACTTGCAAAAATCTATATATTCTTAAATACACCATTTTAACATATCCTCTTTCAGTGTTTTAAGTTTAATACAATAATTGTGTAAATTAAATATCATATCAGGAAAACATGAACAAATATTATAGCGCGTGTTTTAGTGTTTTAGTTGTGTTAATGATGTATTTGACAGAGTCAAATTAATATATTTATTTTGTTTACCTTAAAATATCTTGCATTTGACATCTCCAGTTCAAAGCTATGTCAGGAAAATGTACAGATTGACAAACATAATAAAGCAAAATATGTATATTAATCTGATTATACAAAGATTCAAAAGCATATAAATCAAATCATGTTTGTCTCCTCTCATTTTCGAACGATACTCATCTTAAATTCTTTTACTTTGCGAGTAGACTGAACTCCAATTTTCCACACTCGTTTCCGTTACACAAATTCACTGTGCAGATTTGTAATAAATATTTGCTGTTTGTAACTAAAACGTAGTCTATATCGTTAATTGACACACGCATTAAATTGTTCCCTAATAACCATATGATATCCTTAGTTAATTTGATTATTTGTCATTTTCGCTGTTCGTCGCAATTTCTCTTATGCTTGTCACCATCTTAAACGTTGACGTAAAAACAGGCGTGCTCAATCGTTATACATCGACTATCTCCGGTATCCTCCGCAATATAGAATTGTGTGGATAGCAACTTAAATCCTATATATTCGGTTACATTCTTGAACGAATACTTAAGTCACTTGTCGTTTGGCGACAACTCAACAAGCTCGGTTGGCATTAGTTCTACGACCAGTATCGCTGTTTAACATTATATTCGTATTGGGTTTATTAGGAAATTTGGATAGATTTTCGGGAACGTCTGGTCAGAAATTTGGGAAAAAACGTTGATGTTTGCAATTGGGAAACAGCTTAATATCGACGGTATTTTTGGGCAAAAACAATCACTGAACCTTACCTCATTTCGCCACTGACACTGACCTATTTGCTCAGTTTTATTCAGAGGGTTCAATCTTTTGTTTAACAAAAAATGACGCATTTTATTGAACATAAATTACTCAGTTGGTTGAAAAACATTGTCGCCAGGGGGCGGGGTATTTTTCTTAAATGGCTATAGATGGATATAGTAAAAACGTGTTAATACTTTTGAAGTCACATTTATTGTCCGATCTTCACGAAACTTGGTCACAAGTTTTGTCCCAATGATATCTTGGACGAGTATGAAATGGGTTCCAGTTGGTTGAAAAACATGGCCGTCATTGGGCGGGGCATTTTTCCGTGTTTAGCTAAAGTAAAAACCATGTCAACACCCTAGAGGCCAAATTATGGTCCGATCTTCATGAAACTTGGCCAGAACATAGGTCCCAATAACATCTCGATTGAGTTCCAAAATGATTCTGGTCTGTTGAAAAACATGGCAACCAGGGGCGGGGCATTTGCCTTAAATGGCTACATATGGCTATTGTAAAACCTTGTTAACACGTTACAGGCCACATTTATTTTCCCGTCTTCATGTAACTTGGTCAGAAGATTTGTCTCAATTATATATTGGACGAGTTCAAAAATGGGTTTGGTCGGTTGAAAAACATGGCCGCCAGGAGTATGTGCATTTTTCTACATATTGCTTTAGAAAAACGTGTTACCACTCTACAAGTCACATTTATTGTCCAATCTTCATGAAACTTGGTCAGAACATTTGTTCTAATGATGTCTTGAACGAGTTCAAAAATGGTTCCGGTTTCTTGTAAAACATAACCTCAATTAGGCGGGTATTTTTCCTAACATGGCTATAAATAACTTACTAACTAAAACCTTGTTTACACTGTAGAGTCCAAATTTATAGTCTGATGTTGAAACTTGGTCAGAAGATTAATCTTAATGATATCTTGGATGGGTTTTTAAATAATTCTGATTGGTTGAAAAACATGGGCACAAGGGGGCGGGGCATTTTGACATATATGCGGATAGATCAAACTTGTTATCACTCTAAAAGTCACATTTATTGTCCAATTTTCATAACACCTGGTCAGAACAATTGTTTTAATGCTTTCTTGGATCAGTTAAAAAAAGTTTCTGTCTGTTGAAAAACATAGCAGCAAGGGATCAGGGAATTTATCCTAATAGTGCTATAGTAAAACCTTGTAAGCACTCTACAAGTTACATTTATAGTTCACTCTGCATGAAACTTGGTCAGATCATTTGTTCTAATGATTTTTTGGGGCTGCAGTGAGCAGGTCTGTTCCTTTGTATCTTAGGTGAGCGACTTTGGGCCTTTGAGGTCCTCTTGTTTATTTATTTTCACCAATTATCTAATTGTATAGTTTGAATTGTATATGGTGTACAAAAAAAAGCTTTGTAAAGGGAATTGCCATCATGAAATTATATTCATAGTGTGATAGGTATTGTATATTCCAACAATATTCATTTCACATGATGGTGATAGCAAATTTTATTTTATATTAACTGGTTCTCATTATACCATTTTCATCATATTTTATTTTTTTCAAAACGCCAATAAAAACATGTTGTTATTTTGTCTAAGATATCTTTATAACACACATATCTTTATAAATTTGAATGGGCTGTGTTCATTTCAAACTGGCAATTTTAAAACCTATAACATAATTTTGAAAAATAAGTTGCGTCTAAGATTATGCAATAGCAAACAACTTTAGTGCCTTCAGCGCTTTGATTTTTGAATGCTTTGAGCTTTTATGAGAACATACCTAAGCTCAATATTCTTCTTGGTAAATTAAAAATCCATTTTAAAAAATATGTCTCACACATGTCTATACATTTGATTTTAATCAACGTATCAAACATGGTACGTGTTACCATCGACATCAATTTATATGTTTTTTGTGAAGAAATGATCATAATAAAAACTTTATAAATAAAACTCTCAAACCGATATCGGAAGTTTTGAACGGAAAATTCAATCTATCTTGCAGAGGTTCTGAAGATAGGTTGATTCCGTAGATAGTTCATGTATAATTTTTGCATATTTTCAAATTCTGAAATTCTGAATCCTTGACATTGTGCGTTGCAAATACTTACACATTTTCATGAACGTTGACATGTTTTATATCATTATTCTGCAAGCGCAACATATCATGTAAGTTGTTTTGATTTGCATGCTAGGGATATGTATATATATATATATATATATATATATATATATATATATATATGATCTTTTTGTGTTAACTTTTATGCAAGAAAATAGTCTATGCAGCTCCAATTTAAGTGTCGTCTGGATTGCAACTCACAGCGACCTTGAGGGTCAATAGCTGGGAGTTGGATTATTGCAAGTACTTAAAACCCTTGATGGTGATCAACGTAAATTGAAGTGGGGGTGTTTATAAAAATGAATGAATCTTATCTTAGATAAGTTATAAGCATAAACATATGTAAATCTTGGTTTGCGAAATATGGTCATTGTGTTCGCTGCATAATACAGCTAAATCATGGACAACCACACCATGAAAAAGACATTATGTTTTTTGTACAGTGATGTATTCATTTATTTTTTCGTTCATTTGCAGCTCTAATTGATATCCAAGTTTTTTAGGTAGCAGTGATATATCTTCTGTTTAGTTACTTGCTAAAGTGCTAGCTTGATACAAAATTGCATTGATGGACTTGATCTTATTTTTTTTAAGTGAATACATGTTAATAAGCCACAATCTATTTCAATACATTTCGTTTTCATTCATAAATTATAACAACAATAACATACATCTTGAGCAGTTACACAAAAGGTCTCTGTCACACAAATATAAACAACCAATGAGAAACATCCTTAAGGTTATTGTATTTTATTTCAGAAATAAGTTATTTTACAGATAATATTATAACACATATGCTGCCTTTCTAAGCTTTTCTTGTTAGCATGATGTGGCAGTCCAACTAGTGTTTTCCAGTCTAAATTTGCAATGTTTGTATGAATCTGTGGTGGTGATGAATACATACGACGTTTGTGTGCGATTACCAGATACATCTGTGAAGAGTAACCCTCCTATAGTGTTTTATTTCGACGAAGTTGTATGCATGAATGAATTAGGATGTACGTCATAGCAATACTTATCTATCTGTCCTGAACAGTCAACATTTAAGCGTGCCGTTCTGTTTTCAAGATCTGCTTGACGCTCTTTACAAGTGCTTGAATGAGAATGTAAGTCAAAGCGATACTAACATGCATCTATCTTCCATGCACAGTCAACATTTAAGCGTGACCTTCGCTTTTCAAGGTCTGTTTAACGCTCTTCACAAGCGCTTGAATTATGAGGTTCGTCATAGCAATATTTATCTTTCTGTCCTGCACAGTCAACCTCATTGATTTTTTTTGTTGCTTTTATTTGTTACAGCCTGTTCCATTTGGATTAGGAAAATAAGCGTGAACAACCATGACATTGGAAATAAATGATTGATAAAACATGAAATTGGGAAAAATGAAGCATTAATCTTATGATTATAAGTAACAAAATTAAAATTGTTGTTAAGTGCATGTTTGACAGCATTTTTAGCTCACCTGAGCACAATGTGCTCATGGTGAGCTTTTGTGATCGCCTTTTGTCCGTCATCCGTCCTGCGTCGTGCGTTGTACGTCGTGCGGCGTCAACATTTGCCTTGTTTACACACTGGAGGCCACATTAATTGTCTGATCTTCGTTATATTTGGTCAGATGATTTGTCTCTATGATATCTTGGTAACGGTTGCTTGAAAAACATGGCCGCCAGGGGCGGGGCATTTTTCCTCATATGGCTGTATATGGCTATAGTAAAACCTTTTTAACACTCTAGAAGCCACATTTATTTTCCGATCATCATGAAACTTGGTCAGAAGATTTGTCGCAATGATATCTTGGACAATTACGAAACTGGTTTCGGTTGGTTGAAAAACATGGCCGCCAGGGGGCGGGGCATTTGTCCTTATATGACTATAGTAAAACCTTGTTAACACTCTAAAATTCACAATTATAGTTCAATCTTCATGAAACTTGGTCAGAACATTTTTTCGAATTATAGTTTGGATGAGTTCGAAAATGGCTCTGGTCTGTTGAAAAACATGGCCGCCAGGGGGCGGGGCATTTTTCCTGACATGGCTATAGTAAAACCTTGTTAACACTAGAGGCAACATTTATTGTCCGACCTTCATTAAACTTGGTCAGAAGATTTGCCCAATTATAAATTGGATTAGTTCAAAATTTGCTCCGGTTGGGTGAAAAACATGGCCGCCAGGGGGCGGGGCATTTTTTCCTAATATGGCTATAGTAAAATCTTGTTTACACTCTAGAGGCCACATTTGTTGTCCGATCTTCATTAAACTTGGTCAGAAGATTCGTCTTAATGATCTTAATCAAATATCTTAAATGAGTTCACAAATTGTTCCGATTGGTTGAAAAACATTGCTGCCAGAGGGCGGTGCATTTTTCCTAATATGGCAATATAGGGCTATAGTAAAACATTGTAAACACTCTAGAGGCCACATTCATTGTCCGATCTTCATGAAATTTGGTCAGAAGAGTTGTTTCAATATCTTGAACAAGTTTGAAAAAGCTTGCTGCTGGTTGAAAAACATTTCTACCAGAGGGCGGGGCATTTTTCCTTATATGATTCTAGTAAAAACACTCTCCAAGTCACATTTATTTTCCAATCGTCATGAAACTTTGTCAGAATATTTGTTTAATGATATCTTAGATGTGTACGAAAATGGTTCCTGTCTGTTGAAAAACCTGGCTGCCAGGGGGCGGGGAATTTATCCTTATATGGCTATAGTAAAACCTTGTTATAACTATACAAGTAACATTTATTGTTCACTGTACATGAAAGTTGGTCAGAACATTTGTTCTAATGGCATCTTTGGCTTCACAGAACAGGTCAGTTCCTTGGTATCGCAGGTGAGCGACTTTGGGCATTTCAGGCCCTTTTGTTTGGCAATAAGTTATCATAAGTTATCAGAGCTGAGACGTCGTCGGAAAATGAAATAATCGTGAGTTAAGTTATATTTGTTCTGTACACGTGCGTAAAAACTGTGAATTATAAGAGAAAATTGTATGTGTACATCCAATATCTCCAACGTCAAGTAAGAAGACAACTGATTCGTGGACGGTTTTCCTTCAATAACTTTTTTATCCCGACGTCTACGATCATGATACAAAAAATCGAGGTAAGCACAATCACTGTATAGTCAAAAGGGCGTATTCCTTTAAAATAAATATAAGTACAAAGAAAAGAGGCTTACCTGTTGAAAGTATCTGCTTCTTCTTCACGAAACACACTAAAACGAAGAAAGTTCCAACTAACCTCCTTTAAATCCGTTTACCTCACGTATACGCATACCCCTTCCCCCCATGCCCCTCATTTGTGTGGTTTCAGAGTGGTTTTTTTCAAAGCAGGGTTTCATTCCGTTATGCATTCAACGGGTATTGAATGGTTGGGTATCAATGTGTTTTCTGATTGTCTGATTATTAATTAGTGTTATGATTAAAATTTGATAGTTTTGTGAGTGGTTAGGAGTAATTAATATTGTAAACTTATTTGACGAAGGCATTCGTTTAATATTTATGTTATATCAGATTTAATTAGCATGAATGTTTTGGTAATGATTTATCATGTGTATCTCCCTTATTATCGTTCTCTACTTAATCCGAGAAGTCAACTGTTAAACCAGTAAATTCAAATGTGACAACTTAATATTGATTCAAAGCTTAATAACGAAAATTTAAAAGTATTTATATCTTGAAAGGCTGTAATATGATCATAGAATATTCGCGATTTAGAAATTGTATAAATTTCGCTTTTTAAATAGCTCTAGAAATTAAAAAATGTGATAAATATACAATTATTTGAAGGCATTTCTCTCATTTATTTAAATATAAAATTAAATTTTTACAAATCTAGATGTATATAATGATCATTTCTAAAATCTTATTTAATGATGTTTGTAATAGGTAACCGCTTTCAGTCAGATCTAGTCAGTAGTACATTCAATCTCCCGATCGAAAATCATCTGACGTCACCAGAAGGGGTAATCTCGTGATAGTCAAGATGGCTACTTTCATGCCGAGGCAGGTATTTTTCGCCGCTTTATACCCTTTATTACGTGTATATATTGTTTAAATGCCACTTACTTTCCAACCGAATCAGCAAGACAGTTACTAGCGTTTATTTCGTGTTGATATTCGCTCTTTATCCTGACTTTACTCGCTGCGAAATTTCTTAGCGGGGTGACCTAATATAAGCTCCACTAAGCGAATTTTAATACGAAATTAACGCCAATCACATGCTTACTGATTACGTCGCCATCTTGACAATCATGTGATAACCCGTCTGGTTACACGACACGAGGAACATCAAAATTGCTCATTTTGCCATATTAATAATCTGCAAAAATACTCTGCCCCCCCCCCCAGTTCAGCCAAGTTTCAAACACCATGTTGACAAACGACCACACATTTTAGACTTGAAGTAAAACTACTTTCGACACAATGCTGTGAATAAACCACAACTATCTTTATTATAACGACTTCACATTTTCAGACCTGAAGATATATTGAACTACCTTGTGCGAACAATTAAAAGTTTCCAATTTTATGATTCATGTGTTACAATTTGTTAAATATTTTGTTTTATGGAAAACAAAATCATGTTTTTTTATGTTTCTGTTGCCCACTGGGTTGCGTTTACATTGAAGCACATAGAATAAGACATAATAACTATTTTTAAAAAATAACGACATAATTAGACGTATACAGAATTCGCGTTTAGAATTTATGATAATACAGCATGGTCAACAGTTCAATAAGATGCAACTTCAACCTTAATAAGTAATTAATGGTAAAATCAGAGTCTATATTTACACCATGACAAACAACGGCTACATCTATGAGTGTTAATGAATACCTTGACAGACAACGGTTACATTTATGAGTGTACATGCACTCCATGACAAACAACGGCTACATCTATAACTGTTAATGAATACCGTGACAGACAACTAACTGTTACATCTATGAGTCTTCATGCACGCCATGACATACAACCGCTTCATCTATGAGTCTTCATGCACGACATAACTGAAAACGGCTTCATCTATGAGTCTTCGCGCACGCCATGGCTACATCTATGAGTATTCATGCAGACCTCACCATGACAAACAACGGCTACATCTATGAGTGTAAATGCATACCACGCAAGGCAACGGCTACATCTATGAGTCTTCATATACACTATAACAGACACCGGCTACATCTATGAGTGAACATGCACACCCTAGCAGACAAAGGATGCATCCAAGAGTCTTCATGCACGCCATGAATGGCAACTTCTACATCTATTGGTCTTCATGCACGCCATGAATGACAACTTCTACATCTATGAGGCTTTAAGCACACCAGGGCTAACAACGGATACATGTACACTATACCAGACAACAGCTACATCTATGAGTCTTCATGTACAGCAGGGATGACAATGGCTTCATCTATGAGTGTACATGGACATGCACACCATGACTGACACCGTCTATATCTATGAGTGTTCAGGCACACTATGACAGACAACGGCTACATCTATGAGTCTCCATGCACACCATGACAGACAACGACTACATCTATGAGTGTACATAAATACCATGACAGAGACCGGCTACATCTATGAGTCTTCATGCACACCATGACAGACAACGGAATCATCTATGAGTGTACATAAACACCATGACAAACACCGGCTACATCTATGAGTATTCATGCACGCCATAACATAAAATGGCTACATCTATAAGTCGTCACGCACGCCATGGTATACAACGGCTACATCTTTAAGTGTAAATGCACATCACAATAGACAACGGGTACATCTATTAGTGTACCTTCAAAACAATGACAAATATCGACTACATCTATAAATGCACATTAGTACCTTGACTGATAACGACTATATCTTTGAGTCTTCCTACACGCCATGACTGACAACATCTTCATCTATGAGTCTTCATGATAACCATGACACTTAACAGCCACACATCTAAGAGTCTTCATGCAAACCCTGACAGACAACGGCTGCATCTATGAGTCTTCATTCATGCCGTGACTTACAACGGCTTCATCTATGAGTCTTCATGCACAACATGGTTGACAGCGGCTAAATCTATGAGTGTACATGCGCACTCTGAGAGACAACAGCTACATCTATAAGTCTTTATGCACAACATGACTGACAACGGCTACATTTATGAGTCGTCATGCACACCATAACAGAAAACGGCTAAATATATGAGTCTTCATGCACGCCCTGATTGACAACGGTTACATCTATTAGTCTACATGCACAACAAGGCAGACACCGGCTACACCTATGAGTGTACATACACAATATGACAAATAACGGCTAAATCTATTAGTGTTCATGCACATCATGACAGACAACGGATATATTTATGAGTCTTCATGTACAACAGGGCTGACAACGGCCACATCTATGAGTGTATACACTCACCAAAACTTGCAACAGCTACATCTATGAGTCTTCATGCACACCATAACTAACAACGGCTGCATCTATGAGTCTTCATGCACATCAAAACTGACAACGGCTACATCAATAAGTCTTCATGCACACAATTAAAAAAAACGGCTACATCTATGAGTGTGCATGCACACCATGATTGACAGCGGCTTTATCTATGAATCTTCATGCACACCATGATTGACAAAGGCTACAGCTATGAGTGTTTACGCACACCAAGACAAATAACAGCTTCAACTATGTGTGTTCATGCACACCATGACTGACCACGGCTACAACTATGAGTGTACATGCACACCATGACAGATACCGGCTACATCTTAGAGTTTTTATGCACATCATGACTGACAACAGCTACATCTATTAGTCTTCATTCACGCCATGACAAACAACGGCTTCATCTATGAGTGTAAATGCACAGCTTGACATACAACGGCTACGAGTCTTCATGCACACCATGACTGACACAACTACGTTTTTGAGTCTACACTTACATCATGACAGAAAACAACTATATCTATTAGTCTTAATGATAACCATGACTGACAACGGCTACATCTATTACTCTTCATGCACAACATAACAGACAACGGCTTCGTCTTTGAGTCTTCATGCACATCATAAAAAACAACAGCAACATATATGAGTCTTCATGTACACCATGGCTGACAACGGTTAAATCTATGAATCTTCATGCACACTATAACTAACAACGGCTGTATCTTTGAGTCTTCATGATCACCATGAAATACAACGGCTACATCTATGAGTCTTCATGCACTCAATGACAGGCAACGGCTACATCTTTGAGTATTCATGCACGCCATGAGAGACAACGGCTACATCTATGAGTCTTCATGCAAACCATGTCTTACAACGGCTACATCTATGAGTCTTCATGCACACCAATACCGACAACGGCTACATCTATGAGCCTTCACGCACACCAAGACAGACAACGGCTACATCTATGAGTCTCAATGCACGCCATGACTGACAACGGCTACATTTACGGGTCCTAATGCACACCATAATCGAAAACGGCTACATCTATGAGTTTTAATGGTCACCATACCAGAAAACGGCTACATATATGTTTCTTCATGCACACCATAACAGCAAAATGGCTAGATCTATGAGTCTCAATGAACACCATGACACACAACGGCTACATCTATGAGTGAACATGCACACCATGTCAGACAACGGCCTCATTTATGAGTCTTTACACAAAACAGAACTGACAACGACTAAATCTATGAGTATACATGCAAACCAAGAATGACAACGGCTACATCTATGAGTATACATGAACGCTATAACACACAACGGCTACATTTATGAGCCTTAATGCACACCATGACTGACAACGTCTATATCTATGAGTGTACAATTACACCATGACAGTAAACGACTATATCAATAAGTCTTTATGGACCCCATGACAGACAACGGTTACATCTATGAGTCTTCATGCACACAATGACTTACAACGGCTACATCTATAAGTCTTTATGCACACTATAACAGACAATGACTACATCCATGAATGTACATGTACACTATAACAGACAACGGCTACATCTATGAGTGTATATGCACACAATGAAATAAAACGGCTACATCTTTGAAACTTCATGTACACCAGTGAAGACAACGGGAACGTTTATGAATGTACATCCAAACCATGACTGACAACGGCTACAACTGCGAGTCTTCATGCACAACATGACTGACAAAGACTACGTCTATGATTGTACCTTTACACCATAACAGACAAGGGCTGTATCTATGAGTTTTCAAGCAAAACATAACAGAAAACGGCTACATCCGCGAGTCTTTATACGCACCATAATAGACAACGGCTTCAACTATGCGTCTTCATGCACGCAAACACTGACAACGGCTACATCTAAGAGCCTTTATGCACGCTATGAGAGTCAACGGCTACATCTATGAGTTTTCATGCACACCTTGATAGAAAACGGCTACATCTATGAGGCTTCATGCATGCCATGACTGACAACGTCTACAGTTATGAGTCTTTATGCATACCATGACAGACAACGGCTACATCGATGGGTCTTTATGCACGCCATGACTACCAACGGAAACATCTATGACTCTTCATGCACAACATAACAGAAAACGGCTACATCTATGTGTTTTCATGCGCGCCATGACTGACAACGGCTATATCTATTAGTGTTCATGCACATCATGAAAGACAACGGCTACATATATGAGTCTTTATGCACACAATGAAAGACAACGGCTACGTCTATGGGTCTTCATGCACGCCATGAGAGACACCGGCTGCATCTATGAGTGAAAATGCACACCATGACTGATAACGGATACATCTATGAGTCTTCATGCACGCCATGACTGACAACGGCTACATCTATAAGTGTACACGCACGCAATGACTGATAATGGCTACATCTATGAGTTAACATGCTCACAATGAATGCAACGGCTACATATATGAGTCTTTACGTACACCGGGGATGACAATGTCTTTATCTATGAGTGTATATGAAGACCATGACAGGCAACGGCTACATCTATGGGTCTTCATTAACGCCATGACAGAAAACGGCTTCATCTATGAGTCGTCATGAAAACCATGACTGACAACGGCTACGTCTAAGAGTGAACATTTGCATAATGACAGACAACGGCTTTATCTATGAGCATGTATGCACACCATGACAGACAACGGCTACATCTACGAGTCCTCATGCACACCATAATCGACATCTGCTACATCTATGAGTCTTCATGATAATCTTATCTGACAACGGCTACATCTATGAGTCTTCATGCACACCACAACAGACAACGGCTGCATCTATGTGTCTTCTTGCACACCAAGACAGACAACGGCTACGTCTATGAGTCTTCATGCACACCAAGACAGACAACGGCTACATCTATAAGTCTCAATGCACGCCATGACTGATAAAGCCTACATCTACGAGTCCGAATTCACACCCTAATCGAAAACGGTTCATGGTCACCATGCCAGACAAAGGCTACATCTATGTTTCTTCATGCACACCATACCAGAAAACGGCTACATCTATGAGTCTCAATGCACACCATGACACACAACGGCTACATCTATGAGTGAACATGCACATTATGTCATACAACGGCTGCATCTATGAGTCTTTATATACAACAGGGCTGACAACGGCTACATCTATGAGAGTACATGCAAACCAAGACTGACAACGGCTACATCTATGAGCGCACATGCACACTATAACAGACAAAGGCTACATCTATGAGTGTATATGCACACCATGAAATACAATGGCTACATCTTTGAATCTTCATGTACACCAGGGAAGACAACGGAAACATGTATGAGTGCACATGCACACCATGACTGACAACGGCTAAATCTATGAGTCTTCATGCACGCCATAACTGACAAAGGGTAACATCTATGAGTCTTCATGCAATCCGTTTCTGACAACGGCTACATCTATGAGTCTTCTTGCACGCCGTGACTGACAACGGCTACATCTATGAGTCTTCATGCACAAGATGACTGACAACGGCTACGTCTATGAGTGTACCTTTACACCATTACAGAAAACGGCTTTATCTTTGAGTATGTATGCTTACCATGACAGACAACGGCTTTATCTTTAGGTATGCATGCACACCAGGACAGAAAATGGCTACATCTACGAGTCTTAATGCACGCCATGACTGACAACGGCTAGATTTAAGAGCCTTCATGCACGCTATGACTGTCAACGGCTATATCTATTAGTGTTTATGCACACATTGGCAGAAAACGGCTACATCTATGAGGCTTCATGCACGCCATGACTGACAACGGCTACAGTTTGTGTCTTCATGCATACAATGACAGAAAACGGCTTTATCTATGAGTCTTTATGCACGACATGACAGACAACGGCTACATATATGAGTCTTCAAGCACGCCATGACTGACAAATCAAATCAAATCAAATTTTATTTTAAGTCGGTACATGTGTAACAAAGAAACATTAGCTATGAATAGCTATTAACCGACATTTACAATAATAACAATAAATAACATGCATATTTAAAACAAACATCAGCATTAAATGATACATAATCAATCCTTTAGACTAATAAGACATGAGGTATTTAAAACAAATATATTCATGCAGAGACAAAATTTAAAGAACTGGCAGACTACAAACATCACAAATAAAATTGGCAAAAATAATACATTAAATTAAAATTTGTGTTGAAGTTGCTGATCTCGACCTAGGTCTAAAAACTGCAATAAAACAAAATAAATAAGAAACTGAATAGGAAAATAAGCACAAAAGTGCGACAAATAAGACAATTCTAAAAAACATATATCCCCCAAATCAGATTTGGAAAGAACTGATCAGCAACTTCCTCACAAGTGCATAACACAAATTAGAATATATTTCATAGTTAAGACATGAAAAGCAGCAAATACATGCACACAAATTAGGCAAAAACAAAAGGACTCACGCTCTTAGGGTTATAGAGACTGGAAAGGGATGATAACTACACATACAAACAAAGCAAACAGAAGAAAACAAGGGAAATGCAAGCAAAAATAAATAAAAAGAAGTACAAAGAAAACTAAATGCAAACAAAACTACAACTAAATTTAGTAAATAAATAAGGCTATGAAGCTGCGGAACAGCAAGAACAAGCGCAACTCTCTCCACTCCATGCGCTGACCAGACTTCGGAAGCAATTGTAGTTCGATTGGTCTCTGACGTTTTGCGGTAGAGAATTCCAAAGCCTGGCCGCGCTGAAGCGGAAAGAGCTGATGCCGTATCTTGTGGTCCTTACCTTAGGTATAACAGCAGTATTGGAGTACCTGAAAGAATATGAAGTCTGTTTAACAGTTAACAGGTCATGTAAGTATGAAGGTGTGTCTCTATTTATTATTTTGAAAGATTCTAAAGCTATAGATCTTAAGCGACGTACATTCAAAGATAGTAATTTAGATTTGGATAATAGTTCACAATAGGTAGAAGTATAATCCGAGTAGATGAAACGAAGTGCACGCTCTTGTATTTTTTCAATTTATTTAGTGTTGACTTTGCCACAGAAATGCCATGTTAACGGACAATAATTAAAATTTGACATAATAAATGAGTAATATATGTTTATCTTCCCTAATTTACATAGTTTGTTCCCTAGTCTTTTTAACACATTTAATTGTCTTGATGCTTTTCTACAAATATTGGAAATATGAGTATCAAAATTAAGCCTGAAGTCTATGGTGACACCCAAAAGTTTGACTTCCTCGTCACATTTAATTTCAGAGCCATCCAAAGTAAAAGAAATATTAGAATCATGTGTTTTCTTACCAAGTGATATTGCTTGAAATTTATCAGGATTTGCTTCCATTTTGTTATCCGAAAACCATTGAATTAATGTCATGCTATCATTTTCCAATGTTTGTTTGACTGTATCCAAATTTTTGTCAGAGAAAGAGAGGGTATAAATCCCTGTGGAACGCCCTTATAAACGTTTTGAAATGAGCTTTTAGTATCATTTAACTTTACACATTGTTTTCTGTTTGAAAGATAGCTGTCAATAAGTTCAAGGGCACTTCCTGTGACACCATAGGCTTCAAGCTTTAATAACAGCAAATCATGAGGGAGGCAGTCAAATGCTTTGGACAGGTCCATCAAAATTGCTGCTACATACTTATTTTCATCAAGGTCTCTTTTCCAGTCTTCTATTACCCTAAGCAGCGTGGACTGACAACCATAACCAGGTCTAAAGGCTGACAGGAAAGCATGAAAATGTACATTAAAAAAGTCAGATATCTGAGTATTGATGGCTCTTTCAAATAATTTTGACACAACAGGCAAAATGCTTACTGGTCTATAATTACCTTTATCTAAAGTACTATTCTTTTTATGCAGGGGTGTCACTTGTGCTAACTTTAGTTGATCTGGAAAAACTGCAGTAGAAAAGGATTGATTGATGAGGTCCGATAATGGAACAACTATGGTAGGTTTTGCCAATTTAATAAGTTTACTTGAAATGCCATCAATACCCGATGCTTTCTTACAATTTAATTTATCTATTTGTTTGTCAACAAAATCCATCTGTACTGGTTCAAAATTAAAATTTACATCATTGTTTTTCTTATGCTGAGCTATTTTAATTATACTAGGGTGTTCCTTATTTACTGAAATACTATCATTTCCAATATTCTTGGCTACATTAACAAAAAAGTCATTAAAAGTATCACATACAGCTTGTTGGTCATTCAAAAGAGTATCATTTTCACATAAAATTGTATCCTTATGAGTGTTACTTCCCTTGTTAGTCAGAAAAGGTTTAACAGTGGGCCAGAATTTTTTGGATTGGCAGCCACCAACACACCTGTCAATGAAGTATTTATTCATAGATTTTCGAGATATTTTAGTAACCAAATTCCTTTGTTTTCTGTAATTTTCCCAGTTTAAAGAAGGTTTGTCTTTGTTATATTTATTTAAAATCATTCTCTTTTTGTAAACTGCTTGTCTCCGCACTCTATGGCTGGCTTATCTATAAACCTTTTCCTTCTAACAAGGGCATGCTTGTCAGCCACTTTAATAAATGTATTGCTAAAATTGACATAATTGGTATTAACATTGTCACACGGTTCAAGGGTACAAATAGCTCGTGAAAGATCTCTATTGAAAGCATCAGTATCAAATTTTTTAAAGCTTCTGTAGGTACAAAAACGTTTCTTTAGTAGAGGTACATCATGTTTAAATTGAGCTCCAATAATATTATGAACATCACTTATACCGCAATTAAAATTACATGTAATAAAAGAACTACTGTTGGTTAAAATAAGATCTAAAAGTGTTGATTACCATTTTTTGTAAAGCAAGTAGGGTTCTTTAAAATATTTGTGAGATCAAAAATATCACACGAGTTGAAAATAGGCTGACATTTCTCGGCCTGTAACATATCAAAATTTATGGCTGCATGTATGAGTCTTCATGCACACCATGACTGACAACGGCTACATCTATTAGTGTACCTTTACACCATGACAGAAAATGACTTAAGCTATGAGTCTGTATGCACACCATGACTGACAATGGCTACATATATGTGTTTTCATGCACGCAATGACCGAAAACGGCTACATCTATGATTCTTCATGCTCACCATATCAGAAAACGGCTACATCTATGAGTCTTAATGCGCACCATTACTGACAACGGCATCTGCTATGAATCTTCATGCGCACCATGGCTGACAACGGCTACATCTATTATGGTACATGCACACCTTGACAGACAAAGGCTACATCTATGAGTCTTCATTTACACTATGTATGACATTTTTTATCTATTACTCTTCGTGCAGAACATGCCCAAAACGGCTACATCTATAAGTCCCCATACATGCCATGACTTACCACGGCTACATCTATAAGTCTGCATGAACACCATGACAGACAACGGTAACATATTGGTTGATACTGTTTATATCTCCAAACTGAAGAGCAGTAATCAATAATCGGTATGACACAAGAGCTGTATAGTTTATCAAACGTTTTGAAACCCAACTCCTCTAGATGATGCACTTTATTATTAATTCCACCTAATGCGCGTCCAGCAGCTTTGCCTAAAGTGTCACATTTATGGGTATAGTTATTTTTCTCGTGGAACAGTATACCAAGGTAACTGTATTTATCGACTGTTTCAAGAATGGTGTCAATATTTTGAAGGTATACGTAGTTCTTTGTGTTCTACCTTGACGAAAATGCATGCATTTGGATTTGTTGCTGTTTATTTACACTCTCTAACGCTAACACCAATTATGCACTGTGTCAAGCATAGTTTGAAGTTTTTCTTCCGAGTCGCTAATTAGCACTATATCATCTTCATACGTCAGCATTGACAGTTTAAGTTCTTCCACATTCATACCAATGTCAAGGTCATTTACCTCGTTCACAAGGTCGTTCGCGAAAATTGCAAACAAGGTAGGTGACATGTTGCAGCCTTGTTTTACGCCAGTTGCACAATCAAACCAGTCGGTAAGTTTATTGTTGATGCGTATAGTTGATACGGTGCTTGAGTATATATTCTTTATAGAGTTGTATAGCTTTCCGTCGATTTTATTCAAAAGAAGTTTATACAGGAACATATTCCGATCTATGTAACCAAAACAACGGTGGAGATCTATATAGGCTGTGAACACTTGTTTATTGTTCTTTATTATGCTGGTCAAGGTAAACACATGATCCTCACATGACCGTTTTTTACGGAAGCCGTTTTGCTCATCAGCATGCATGTCATTTTGTTCAAGGTATGGTGTCAGTCTCATGTTCATAAACTACGTATACAGTTTACTAACACACGATAGCAAGCTTATTCCACGATAGTTCATTGGGATTCGAGGGTTTGAAGTAGAGTCTTTCAAGATAGGGCATATAATAGCTTTCCACCACACGCTCGGTATAATACTTGTATCAACATAATAGATGTTGGAGGGTCTGGTGAATGAGTGGGTTTTTCATCATATCATACGGTATTTCGTCAAATCCCACCGCCGATCCGGTTTTTGCTTTTTTAACGATAACGGTTAATTCCTCAAGCGTAATATTGGAGTTCAATACAGATTTGGCTCGTATAAAGGGTCCTCCATATTATTTTCAATTGGCAGTTTATGTGCTTTTGCACGGTCATACACAATTGTATCGAAATCAGAAGTGTCATCACAGTAATACAAATTATGAAAGTCCCTTTTCCACTTTTCAAAGACCAAGTTTCCGTCACGCACAGTTGACCCACTCTCATTTACATTTTCAAAAGGAATCGTCTTTGAATTCCGCGGTCCTAACTTTTTTATTTTACGCCAAAATTCATTCGGGTATGATGTTGACATATCTTCTATTTCAAATGCAAATGCACGTTTATATGAGCGTTCACTTTGTTTTAGCAACTTATCGAAGTTATTTCTCGCTAGTAAATATTCGGCTCTCACCCTTGTGTTCGTGCTACGTCCCTCCTGGCACTTTAAAATTGCAATTTCTGTGTCCCTCATCGCATTCCATAGATTTTGAAGAGCGTCATCCCAATATAGTTTTTTGTGTTTTTGTTCTTTTGCGTATTTTTCGTAGAGCCTATAACTGTAAGTTTCACGCGCATTTCGGTTGTGATAATCGAACACAGATCACAATAGATAGAGTCCACACTTGTCTGATTTTCTCTAGTGGTTTCTATAGTTGTTATTAAATTTGCAATCGCTCGCCGAGATAAGTCACCGGTCATAGAAAAGACTATTAGGAAGGTGGACTCAAAATTATCGATATTAATTATTTGATTTGTTTGCTAAAATTAACGTGGGTTAAGAGTTTATACACCAGCGATAATAAGTGGAGGTGTTTAGCTGAATTGTACTTTGATTCTGCAAAATTAATGCTTTGATGCAAATATAACCTAGACAAACTTCCTAGCACGATTACATACACTTTGAGCGAGATGTTATGAATTTCTTTACGGGACATTGTAGCAAGCTTCAACTTAATGCTAAAGCTTGGAAACTATATCCTTAATTTTAGAACCACGTTAACAAAGTATTTATTTTAAAGCATAGTTTTACTTTGGCATTATTGACATAGGTGACATTCTTATGGTCATCCAACCGGTTTAAACCATAACGATTCGCATTGAGAGTTCCGTAGCGGTTATCACAGCCTTATTAATTGTATGCTTAATGTCGTGTTGCATTATTCTCTTATACTGTACATGCAATTTTACACTTGCCTTATATTAAAGACTAACGGTTGTTAAAAAGGATTTCTCGCCTAATAATTTATCTGAAGTTTCATTATTTCTTTATAGTCAATACCTATGAATTTTGAAATTGTTAAGCATGTATTCCATTCTATGACATCAAAGCGCGTGTTTGAAAGTTTGCCGGGGCATTTATCATAATACGCCCCGCTTTGCGTGGATCTCTTTGTACATAACATTTGAGGATCGATTAAGATGATTTTTCACGTACAAAAAAGTGTACCTTTGAGTTAAAGTAAAGGCATAGGTTTATAGTCTGATTATGATACTAGACTCATCTTCAATCGACTTTGACATTTACCCCTCGATCACTGGGATATAAGAGGAGCTATTATGATGCTATTTTACGTACACATATAATTATTAGGATGCATGATAATCTATCAGCCATGCTTGTTGTTCATCCAAGTTCTTAATTACATGTCATTTATCTTGTCGCTCTTATACAATATCTGTAACTTACAAATGACGCTTTTATTGTATTTTTATTTAAAATGAAGTCTCTTCATGACGAAAATCTAGTTTAGGCGGAAAGTGTCGTCCTTTATTAGCCTGTGCGGACAGCACAGGCTAATCAGGGACGGCACTTAACGCACATGCATTAAACCCCCTTTTCACAGAGCGAGGCTCAAATGCAATGTCCCCTAGTGAATTTTATGTTTTGCAGTTTCCACCTCGCAATATAGACGTATTGTGCCAGGTTTTACTATTATTGTACTGTTTCGGATTTGTTTTGCTATTAACAAAATATGTTCATTCGAGTAAGATGTACGGTGTACATTTTAAACAATCCAAGAATGTTAGGGACGACATTGATATCGCTTTATTAACATAAAATCAAAATCCAAAAATACTTCGAATTATATGTAGTCTGTTACAGGACTTGATAAATGACATTAAAAAGAAAACAAGCATCGATTTAATGATTTTCTTGGGAATGCTATTCGTCTTATAAATGCATTTCGATATTATTTTAATGAAGCCATAGACACTTTAAAAAAGACATTTCAAATCAAATATGCAGAGAAATGTTCAGATCGATTTAATTGTTGTCCATTTTTTTTTAGAATTATCATTTTAAATAAATTCATGATTGGCACAAGGATACCTATTTTTTTTCTTTCCGAACCGGTTATCAACTTGATTGTAATGCTTTTCTAGCCAGAAAAAACACCACCTGAAATCAACCATCTTCTGTGTGATTATGTACAAGAATCTACAGGAATCAAAGTTACACAGTTCTCCTTTTGTTTATTTATGTCATCTTATTTTCTACAACAATTAGTTTAAAGTATCAATATAAAAGTTGTATGTGTTGCGGATGGATTATTATATTATGCAAAAAATTCAATTTCTCTGATGGGCAATTATTAATTATCAAATAAAAGTTCTGTATTGTTTACAAATACAAATGTTTTGATTAAGCACATGCCTATTTTATACAAAACTTAATATTTTATCCTTTAAGTTGGTTGCCAATCAATCTGGGAGGAGTGGTGAACTGAATATATCTTTAGGGTATGATTATTAACTGTCAAGAGACCATTTAGTACTAGCAGACATTTTAAACAAGCTTAATAATGTTTTCGGGAAATGCAACAGAATTGCTGAATAAGTCTTAATTTATCTACACTTATATTTTGCGATTTATTCCGGTTAAGCCCAAATTTTGTTTGCATATACCTTACCAAGGCGGTGACCCCAACTTTAATCATTGTGTTATGTTCTGATGTATGTATTTTCCTGTATTATATAGGCCATTGTTCAGTCGTATTTCGTGGGAAACTTCCGAAGACGAACACAAAATTCCCGTTTTGTCTGTATAATTTTCTATGGAACCAAATTCTTCGTACAAGTAAATGCGATTACAATAGCTATGATTGATTGCATTAAGATGCGTCCAATGATTGTACTCTTATGCTAAGAATATCCGTTAGACATGGTACCTGTTGCTGAAACATCTAGTTAGAATAATAATTATACTTACACGACACAGTATTAATTTAAGACATGTAATAATCCGAGTTGTGTGCATTTTATTTTTTGTATGAACTTTTACAAGAACAATAAGCAAACAGAGAAATCATAGAAACGATTGTCATGGCGATGTATATTGTAAGGTATTTTAAACTTGTTTGCGAATGAAATTGTTTGCATTTATATTAAGGAGTCAAGAAGATTCACCAACATATAAGTGCATTAACTATAAAATAGTATATACTACTAATTGTAGTAGACTATACTTAGAACTGTGTTTATTTTAACCCTATAATATAGACAAAGATGTTCAAATTAAATTATAGTTTAAAAAGACTTGTAGGGTATATTTTGTTGTCAAATAACCCGCGGCGGGATTTAAGATAAGTATGGCTAAAATCACGTTTGCTTCACTCTCGCGATTCAATAGAGCTCATCTTAAATTCGGGCCGTTGGCTATTTGACAAAAAACGATGACCTTCAAATATAACTTCTAGTCGGACACGACTTTATACTGAATAGTTATCTTAATATATCTCTTAAATGCTAAGTACTATTTCTTACAAAGCTCTGTCTTTGATCGCCTGCCACTGAGGTTCCATCGATAAATGTACAATTTTTCATTAAACACGTACAGTACCATACATAAACTAACAATTAAAGAATTTACGTAAAAACAACACGCAAATTGATACACACATATAATATAAATACAATTCGTTGTGAGCTAGTAACAAAAACAAGAGCAGCAAGCAGTGTTTAAAGTGAACAGTGCATAACTTCATCAATGCAGCATGTACTACAACGGAAAACACGAACATGCAAAACTTTAAGTTTTTCCTTTGTTAATTGATCAAAGAATGTCTATCAACAAATAATTGCTTAGACCAACTGTTTTAAAACTGAAAACGATGAGGGGGATAGCAAATGTAGAATTTATGTCGTGTGCAGATTTTCAACTCATCACGGAAGTAAACACAACTATAGTTAGATTCTGATTTTAATGCATACAAAAGTTGTTATGAGTAGAGGAAGAGACTGGTTGGGTTTGAAATTTTATGCCAATTAGCGAAAAATAGTGCGTACATATTTTGTAGAATGATGATGGCTATATGTAATGTTGGTTTCCAATTTATTATTCACTCTAGACGAGTAGTGCAGAAATCTAATAATAGTGCTCGTGTAACTATATACATGCGCAACACAAGAATAATAAATCCGAGAGTTTCAATAAATTTGTTTTGATAAACGTACCATGCTTGTTGTTAATTTTTTTTATTATATTGTGGTTGCGTTTTATAATGAATTATTTATGACTGAATCTATCTAGCAACTTCTTATGTATATCTTGAACATCTGTTTAATATTTAAAAACGCCCAAAGAAGCTTCGTTTTTTATCGGATTGCGATGTTTACCGGTATTACTTTTACTACATCGATATAGCACGAGTGCACTACTGGTTATACTTGAGATTCGTGTCAATAAAATATTAAATCGAACTAAATGAAAATGGCTTATACACATATATGATAAAGTATGAATGGTGGGTGTCCTGAGACCTGGTACGGATCTAGGTAGGTGTGGAAAATCCTATCGAGAGTTTTGTTTGTGCGTACATAAGACGTTAACACTTAAAAACGTAAGAGAGTTGTCCAGTTCAGACCAGTAAACCATGTCCTGTGGCGCGGCATGCACACACACCTTATCGCCTTGCCCAATACAGATGAATGCGTGGATACTGGTCGTCTGTAGAAGCAAGCGGTCTTCCTTATGGAATCGAGGATTCTCAAAGTTCCTCTTCTTGATCAGGGTTTCGTCTTCGTTTCGTTTGACGGTGATAGAGTGCCCGGGAAGTTTCCATGACGATTGTGATAGATTGAACTTGAACGTGATTTCTGAAAACGTGCTGTACAATCCCGGGTTTTTAAATATGACACAAGGGTCATTTTCACTTTGGAGTATTGAATCGGATCCCTCTAACCTTTTCCATCGAATTATATCAGAGTCTGAAAAGAATATTTGTTCGACAAATATTGGATAACAGTGAAAACTACATAACATGCCACATATAACCTATTTTAAAATGTAATATAATATAAAGACTGCATAAAACAGTGTGGTGTATTACTAATAAATAACAATAATTTATGTAGGCATTTCTAGCTAATTACGTTTTAAAATAAAGTATATTTATCGTATATATAACGCAAAGTACACTTATTATTTTCCAATAAGCAATTTTAATGTTTCCTTATACTATGTGTGAAAATAGTGTTAATTTCATCCCACTACCACGAATAATTGAAAATACAAAACGCGTGACAGATTTAGTATTTGAATTGTTGCGATGTCTTACATATTCGTTCGTCGGTTGTGCAGGTACATATGCTAACAAATGTTATAGTTAAATGTTATATATGTCGGAGTTTTCAAACCTGAATTAAATATTTTACTCACGGGCCAAAGTATTCGCATCCATGCCAAACAAAGCGTACATGGTTTCCTGGCTAATGGAGTCCGGTTTAATCTCTGAAAGTCAACCTACGGTTTTAATTATTTAACAAACGGGTATAAAAATGTGTGTTGTGTATTCCAAAATACAAGTAATACAAAGGCTTATCATAACAAGTAATACATATATCCTTATTTCCCAGCTAGCACGTAACGTTCAAATAACGTTACGCTTAAGTTCTATTTAGGTTATGATCACACAGAACGTTCCCAGAACGTTTACAGAACGTTATAACAAAAATCAACTATCAGTATTCGTACCTTATTTTAGTTCTATGAAATATATGTTGTTAAAGTCACATTTGAACAGTATATGTTCACGATCCTATGATGAATTGGTGGACTTTTAAAGTTCAACGTTCCTGTAACGTTCTTACAACGTTTTTTGTCGGAACGTTATCGGGAAACCAAATTTCAACGTTACATTCCTAACGTTCGCAGAACGTTATAAGAACGTTATAAGCATAAAAGGTAGGCAAATACTAATGTACTTTATGTGAAATGCATTTTTCTTATTATTTCCCCTGAAAAAACAAAGCAAAACCTTCTTTACACATATCAAATTGTAAGGGTTTATGTTCGATTGCGATTTGATAAAAAAGTAATATAAATTAATGAAATTCATAATACAACAAAATGAATTTTTCAAAAAATGTTATATTGAAATAATTTATAAACTGCACAAAAATAAAACAGATAAAAAAAATGACAGGTCAATACATGTATTTTTCGTGAATACGCTGAGGCTTTTTTTTAGTTTTTTTTTTATTTTAAAGCAGATAGTGCTGGACATAATAACACAATTTTAGTGATCTTATCTATTTCCAGATTTGGCATTTGCGAAATCAAACAAAACATCATAAAAAACAGTTTAAAGTTATCAATAGTCTTACCATGTTTTTGTCATTATTAAGATTTAGAATTTTTGTTGATTTTAAAAGATTGAATTAATCTCAATTTGTTGAATCATGGGGATTGTATGATATTATCGCTCCTGTTAATAATGAACTTGTTTTCGGAGCAGATAGTTTTGTTGAATTTTATGTTAAAAGATTTAAACTGTAATTTGAAAGTTGTGAATGGGTTGGCAGACGTAAAAGGTCTTTGAGGGGCAAGTTTTCGAAGTATTTAATATTGTACATTTGTAACACATCAACAAAGAGCCATTGAAGCCTGCTCATACTGTCAGATAAAGCATCAGGGCTTAGCTCCCTAGAGGAAAACTATGGACAGTTGAAAAACATTACTGCACTTGATTTATTCGATTTCAAACAGTTTAAATAGAAGGTTTTGTATGTTAATGAACTGACTTGAAGATCCCATCGTCATTTTTTAAATTTATGCGTACAAATACGCTTGATTAAGCGTTTCCGGGAGCCTTTGGCTACATGTTTTTATAATGTCTTTCGATAGAACCGCGAACACCGTCACATTATTGAATTATATGCTTTCTGTAATTGGTTTTACCACCCATAAAGTCGGTGGTTTAAAGAATTTAAATTTCTTATTACTTTTTTGTTTTGTTTTGTAATTGTGTTAACTACATATTTTTGGGGTTAAATTTAGTTAATTTAAACATCAAAATGTTTCGTCTGATGTACAGATTTAATACTTTATTGATCGCTTCTTTTATCTTTATATATAAACCCAGTATCTGTTCTTTCCAGTGGAAAATTCGAACTTATATAGGGATACTATTGTGATGTTGTCAATAATGCTATTGTTTTTTTTAGAATGGATTTAAATCCGGCAGTATATGCCAATATTTAATATAGTATTTCTAGTTTTCCTGCTGCTGTTTTTTTTCTCTCTCTCTCTGATTGCAGGATTACAGCTGCGGGAGAGCAGAGGTCTAGAGCTCGGGTTGTCATCCTGGATCAGAGCGGGAACAGCTTCGTGTATTAATGTGCTTTTGTGAATTGTGTATTCATATATTAATATGTATTCATTTGTGTTTTTTATATGCATCATACCTTTTTTTCATCAGTATTTCTTGTGTTTTCTTTTCAATCATTTATATATTGTGTACACTAGTAATAGATACTGTACTAACTTTTCCTCATAATAAAGAGATTGTCTGTTTTCAAAAATGGTATATAATATTTTAAGTCACACTGTTCAAGCTTAGCTGGGAGGTGGGGCTGAGACGGGTCGGTGGTAGTACCGAAGGCTATAGACGCGCCTCAGCTCTATCTCCCGGTGCAGCTGTAGATTTGTATTTATTTCTTGAAGTTTTTTTGTGGACTCCCGCGGCAAGTGCCCGTGCATGAGCTGAGGGAGTACACAGGAGGCGATTGTTTTATATAATTTCTTACTAATAGCAGTAGTTACCTTTTTTTGTCTTATATATTTTCACTTAAGTGTGTGACACACTTTTATTTTACATTATCATAAAATAGCTTTGAAAATCTCTATTAAATACTAATTAAGACCCGCTTAATTTTAGGGAGGTGACTTATTATTTGTATTGCTTAATTGCTTTAAATAGCAATCTAATTGTTATTTATATATGCACTAGTGAATATGCGTGCAGACGCCGTGAAAGACTGTTTTAAAAATATAAGTTAATTAAAAGCGTGCAGACGTGATAAAAAGACTGTTATCATTTCATTACTTTGTGTTTTCATCTATATTATGTTAATTAAGTATCTCTATCAAATAGTCACCTTGTTATGTAAATATTAAGTTAAGGCTCTTTTAGCGGGTACCTGGGGCGCTCTACACCCCAGGGTATGATTGAATAAAATTATATGAAAAAGAAAAAAAATACGCTGAGGCGACCTATAAATAAACCTTGAATACATACAACACAGATAAAAATGGCCTTTGATGCAATGTCAATCTGCGTCTTTGCGGACGTTGGGCGGAATCTACGGAATACCGTTAGTGCCATCGTTGTTACACATTAAAATCCGGAGAGCGAGAACGCGAGAGTACGATGACGAGAGTGCAAGAATACGATGACAAGAGTGCGAGAATACGATTACGAGAGTGCGAGAATACTATTACGATAATGTCGAAACGCGATAGTACGATAACGAGAGTGCGAGAATACGATGACGAGAGTGCGAGAATGCGAGGACGAGTGTGCAAGAATACGATGACGACAGTGCGACAATGCGAGAGTGCGAGAATACGATAACAAGAGTGCGATAATACAATGACGAGAGTGCGAGAATACGATGACGACAGTGCGACAATTCGAGAGTGCGAGAAAACGATGACGAGAGTGTGAGAATACGGTGACGAGAGTGTGAGAATACACTGACGAGAGTGCGAGAATTCGATGACGAGAGTGCGACAATATGACAATCGCATTGTTGTCATCGTACTATCGCATTGTCGCCATCGTACTATCGCGTTGTCGCACTGTCGTCATCGTACTATCGCGTTCTCGCGTTCTCGCATTCTCGTCATCGTATTCTCGCACTCTCGTCATCGTATTCTCACACTCTCCTCATCGTATTCTCGCACTCTCGTAATCGTACTCTCGCGTTCTCGCACTCTGGATTTCCGTAGGAATTGCTTGCAAGAAATTTCTGTGAATAGTGGCAGCTAGTGCTCCAATAAGCCTAGCGCCCAAAAACAACTATCAATAATCTAATTTTAAACTCAAAATAGAAGTTATTTTTAGGTTCGTTTTATGTTATATTGTAACGTTATTCCGCAACGTGTTGGGAACGATAAGCGAACCATACATTTTTACATTGCAACGTTTCTGGAACGTTTGGGCTAACGTTAGCGTAACGTTCTAAGAACGTTTTTGTGCTAGCTAGGTTACCTGTGGGAAAATGGGACATCGACAGGTTTCCCGTTTGATTTCTCTGATGAGGAAATGAAAAATAAAGCAGTTTCAGACACTGTATCTTATTCTCATGATCTCATTTTGAATATAATAATACACATTTTTAACAATTAGTGTTATTATATTTCAACATATCAAATGCACGTTCAAGTAAATTAATTCGTTCTTTCACAGACATTCCATTTTAATACAACAATAGTATGGGCAAAAAAGAACTGATATACAAGATGTTACTTACTGTTTCGTTGACTGCTTTTGCTGTGACATTTGACACAATTCCAAAAAACCCGCTAAGTTTAAAAAAACATATCACACATATGGTCACTACAACGTTCAGTGTGATGTAGGCTATCGGTTTTAGAAATCGTTTAAAAAATAAATACATTGACTTGCATCTTCTTTCCTTAACATATGCATCACTTGATTCAAAATAGTCTATGGTTCCTAACTGCGACATTTCTAGTTGTCGTTCTAAGTGTTTATGATGTTAAAATTGATTTAATTTGTATAAATACTGCTCATGCTTATCGTAGGATCCCAGTGGGAATGATCGTTAATCATGCGCATCAGATGCAATAATAAACGATTGAACTTTATCCCTGACTTAGGCGGGACCTAAATTACTCGAGTGTTGCATAGTATAAAGACCAACAAAAAAGTTGCTTTTGTATGCCTTGTATACTAGTTTGAATAGTGTGGCGGACTTGGGATCGTAACGAGTTAGGCACAGCACCATAAGTGATGAAAGCATGTTCTTTTCTAGCGCTCAACTAGGGAAATGTCCTTTTTCTCTGAAAACGTTTACTTGTAAATGTGTTAACAAACTCACGATCATTCCCATATATATGATGTGTGAAGCAGACGATTTAAGACGAATTACAAACATATTGCGAAAATATCATATTTTGAATATTCGTCTCATTTGGGTTCGATGCCAAGACCCGCTAAGAACTTGCTCATGTAGTTGGTAATAGTATTAACGAAAAGATTGCCCCGCAGTAATTTCATATTTCAGGTTAATGTGGCTGAAACATACAGCGTAGTGTGGGAATTATCAATCGAAGTCGGTTTTAAAGATACATATGCTGTTGGCCTTCATCCATAGTCACTTCTTGTAATGTGTAGCAGTTATATTTGAAAGAAGTACAAATCTTTCCTGTATAACATTATGTTACAAGGCCACTGAAATTATCGATTGATAGTGACATAGGGTTATTTACGCACAACTGATTCGCGAAAATATCTGAGAAAAAAACGACCAAGATCGAGTTGATTCAGAGTTCGAGAGTTTTCCCTATTACTACTCGCAAGCACTGCGACAAGGAACCAAAATAATTTAATTTCGAATTGTTTTGTTTTGTCGATGTGTTAAAGCAAAATGATAAGTGGCATATTTTTCGGATGTTCACAAGTGCAGACATTCTGATCTCGCGAAACAGGCTTTTGCTATTATTTCAAGATGATTTTGAAAAGGACTTCCATGTAGTAAATTTTGACCTCCGATACATGATTTGAGAGTACTTATTTGAAGAAAAGAGGAAAACTATTTTACACACCACATAGCAAACCCCTGACCCTTGCGGTTTTAAAGAAGAATATTTTTGAAGTTATCAATATTCACTATACAAGTCTTTATAACTAATTTGAAACCCTGGCTGTGGCAAGTTTTGACCCCAGGGGGCATGATTTGAACAACTGTTGCAGAGGACTACTATAAGACGTTAGATGCCAAATTTCAAGCATCTGGACCCTGCTGTTTCAAAAAATAAAATTGTCAATGTTTTCACTAAATACATATAAATAATCAAGTAACCCATAGGGCGGAGTCAATTTTAACCAAAGAGGGTTGATTTTTACAAAGTTGTTACAGGACAATTATACGATGTTAAACAAAAAATAAATCCCTGCCCAAACGATTTGAGAGAAAACTTTTTTACATGTAAGTCTAAATAAATTTCTTTCACCATTGGGCGTGGTCAGTTTTCACCCAAGGGACGATATTTTAAAATAACTTGGCAGAGAATTACAATAAAATGATACATGCCAAAAACCAAACTTCTTGGCCTTACGGTTTCAGAGAAGACATTTTTTAAGTGTTTTCTCAATACATATACAGCAAGTAATCCTTAGGTAGTGGCCAATTTTTACCCCAGTGGATTATTTCAAAACAATGTTTTAAAAATTCGGACGAACCAAACGACCAACAACAATAACTTCTATATAAATCCTCCTTAAACTACTTTCACCTTAGGTCATATTGTGGAACAGACAAAAGCAATTTCGAATTCAGTTGAAATACCATATTTTTTTTCTTATAGTTTCATGATGATTTGGCAAAACATTTGACTTCTAGATCAAAAAGTTCACACAGTTTCTTAACACCCAAATAAGGAAAACGTCTTAGCTCACTGGCACTCATTTTTGTCAGTAAACGTTTACCGTTTTCAAAACCAGCAAATATACAATAATAAAAAGCGTTCTGATTAAGTTTCATTAGGATTGGGTAAACATGTAACTTCTGGAATGTTCAGAAACTGTTCTTTCAATTTGACTTAGCAACCTAATTTTTTAACACCGTTTTATAATTTACCCAATTTTCATGTATTCCAATCGTCTTACAAAGTTTCGTGAATATTGGAAATAAATATAATCTCTAGAGTGTTAACAATGTACATTTTGACAACGGACAATGCAGGGACGATGATTAACGATGGGCAAAATGTCATCACAATAGCTCACTGTCAGCAAGTTGTGCTCATTTAATCTAATAAGGACTCTTGCTATGTACATCTGTGTAAGCTATGACAAAGCACTGTGAACAGGGTTTTTATTCAACGATTTTGTTAATAGACTGGGGTCCTTTGCTTTCCAAGTTGTTTGACTAAAACTGGTAAATGGAATTTAAAAAAAAAATTTGCTTACATACACTATAAAATTGACAATAAAAGTATTATCATCATAATAATACAATAATAAGTATACAAAACGCATCTTCTGAAAACAAACTTGTTGACTAGAGAGGGGTTTTCAAAGTATAAAACAAAAATACTTATTCAAGTGCATTGTCCTAATGATGACATTCACTTAGGTTTGATTAAACATTTCTCACTAACAATAGACCAGCTGTCTATAATCTTCCTTGTAAAGAAGAACTCTTACAGTTCTCACGCAGTGGTTGAAGTGTGCGGTTATGACTTTATATTGACAACTTCCTTCTTCCTATAAAGATCGTTCATTACGGCAACGTAACAACATAATTGTATAAGCAAGTACATATGACCTTAATGGGGTTAATAATATTAACGAAACATAAAGACAAAAAAAAGATATAACATGTTAGATATATATCACTTATGACCTCTAGTGAAGAGATTTAAGGTAATGACATTTTGCATCATGGCTAGAAGATGGTTCTTTTTCAGTTGTAGGTTAAAATTCATTATTTGTATCAGCCAGTGTTGCTGAAAATTAATACCGCATTTAAATATTGTTATGGTCTTTGCTTTTTTTTAAAGCTTTGCTTTGTTGCTGATCCAATACACCTCTCACACGTGCGATCGCTCATGAAAAGTACAAAGCATTGCCACTTGCACACAAGTAAATCTAACATTTTAATTTTAATTTCTGGCATCTAGATTTTCATGATTTATAATAAGTGGGTTTTGTCCTTGTAGTTTTTTAATGGAATGTATTTCATTCATTATATAAGAATTAGTATGGCTAATTCACAGCTTCATTTAAATGTGTTAAAACAGTGAAATTGTCGGTGTTTATTTTTGACATTCTCTTCACTTAGATGCTTATTACTAACTCGTATTTTTATAATAACAAATCTTATAATAATATATACATTATTGGTACATTTTATGATAGCTTAAATTTTGGTATAGCTGCTTTAATGTTTAATGCGTTATTAAGTATCAATTTATTGACGGAACACATGCCTATGTGCATATGTTACTTTAACCAGTTCTTTTACCAACCACACAACTAGTCTATTTTACTGTAACTAGATTTGTTTCTTCAGATTGTGTGCGATTTATTATCTCTTTTGATTATCAATAGTTAGTTTACAGTATTTCATTTGAAATCAAATCAATAAAAATAATACTTATATAGAAACGAGGTCACCCATAGGGCGTGTATGTGCCTACGCTCGTGCGAACAGTTGACTTTTGTTAGCTTCAGGTTAAATGGTCGTCATTGAAATGTCAAAATAAACCACCTTAGTCCAAGGACTAACATGGAAAAAGAAGTACAAATAATACTGGACTGTGGGTCACAACAAGGGATTATTACCGAAAAGAAGACAAAGGAGGTTGGGCTTCGATATAAAGCAACACAAGAAATAAAAATAGTTAACTTTTGTAGTAGTAAGAGTGTTGGAAACAAAGATTGGAATATTAAAACTCAAATTTAAGGATGGGAGTGACATGCTTATTACTACAAACGTTGTGCCTATTAGTATATGAACAACTGGAAGAATGCATTTGACAATTTTCAAAAATGATGTGTTCAAGTCTTTGTCGAAGTATCTTAATTTAGCCGATCGAGTACCAATAAAATCTGAATCTGAATCGATTGACTTCTTGATTGGGACTTTATTTAGATATTGTTCAGAATGAAAGAATTCAAGTTGAAGATGGTCTCTATTTGCTTTTATCAAAACTTTGGTGGATAGTAAATGCAACGAATGATGGAAAAAAAAGATGACTTGAGTATGCTTTCTCAATCCATTAATAACGTTGAATGATTCATTTCCTTTCAGTGAAGTTGTTAGATCTCTGCACAAAACTTATATTGAAGACTTTTAGAAAGTGGAAACAATTAGAATAACAACTGCTGATTTAAGATCAAAAGTTCAAATTGCAAGGACTTTAAAAAAATAAATGTTCAGTTTAAAGACGGGCGCTAACGTGTCAAATGGCCTTGGAAAGATGAAATTTCTTAAACAGAAAACCGAGGTGTGCTATTTTGTAGACTGAAATCACTAAAAAACAAATAGTTTAAAAAAAAAACTGACTTGCTGTAGATCTATTGGAGAATTTCCAAGGACCAGGTGAGGGTCGGAAACACTACCATCCACATAACGTAAACGAGTATGTTAGTTACGGTTGAGCGGGGGATGAAGCCTACAGCCTCTGCGTTATGGCGCCAGTGTTTTATAATTAGACGATGGATCCGCTCGTCCTATTTATTGTCCGAGAGTCGTTATATTTGCACGAAATAGTGGGCATTTCCCAAATAATATCACACCTTACATTTAATTACACAATATAAGTGAGTGATGCAGTGTTTCACTCAATCAGTTAACACTTTTAAAAGATGAAAATAAAAAATTTTCTAATTCACTCAGTTTATGTATATTAAAATTTGTAACACATGCGAAAATTCACTTAATTCATTCGCGCTAAATGGCGGAGAAAATTTATTTACATGTCATTACATATTAACAAAAGTAAAAACCTGTTAAAGACAGCTACGACGAAAGAAACACACATATTCAACGATAAATGCTACAAGCTTATATAGAAGAAACTGAAGTCTCTGTCCAACCTTGTCTACTCTCTCGGCAAAGAGCGATTTGGTGATTTAAAACGGAAACCCACCAGAACCCCTGCACGGCCGAATAGAAGACAACGACATATCACTGAGATTAGGAAAGAGCTGAAGTCACTGAGGAAATCCTACCACAAAGCAAATGCAGAGTCTACTAGCTCTGAGGAGGACAAAGAAAACTCCTGCGACGGCAGTAAGTATTTAAATAATTTATTTAATTATTTATGTAAACTATATTTGTAACATTTCAATGCTGGCCATTATTGTTTTATGACTTGCACAACGGTAACAATTTGCCTTTTAAACGGATATGGTATATTTATGTGTTATTTAATTAAGTTAGAATATAGAATGTTTTAATTAACTAAATAAAAAAGTGTTAAAAAATATGCGTTATTTTGGGAAATTCATTTATATTTCTAATAGTATAACTTAAATTGTCTTAGACGTCTTGAATAAACTGTTAAATAGACAAGCTTACGATGATAAACACTGTTGCTAATCTGGATATGCATCTATTTCGTCGTAATAATTTTGCGTTAAATACCATTCATAATTTTATAATTATAAATCGTAATTTACTATTAGTCGTAAATCGTTGATGAAACGGCTCCCAGGACGTCTCATCTTAGCGAAAATCCAGTTTAGGCGGAAAGTGACGTCCCTGAGCAGACTGTGCGGACAACACAGGATAATACTGTTTATTCGCTCAAGAATAAACCGTCTTATTCAACGCAAACGCTATTTTCCTAAGGGATCGCCGAAACCCAAACCCCAATTTTATAACCCATCCTACCCAGTCTACTCTAACACATAGACTCGTCCACTAAGTATAAAACCACTGCCCGTGCAAATTGTCGGTCTTTTACTAGCTCGTCGCATCACAGGGTAGGTCGCGCTATGGTTTACAAGTTTACATTTACCACACACCCTGCCACTTAATTTTTTATTGTAACACGATGCTTGCCAGATTTTTGTTATATTCCAGTGTTGTCGAGAAGTACGAGCTCCATTAGAAACCCACATCGTCATGGTTGAGACTTAAAAGCGTACGGCACACCGTCAGTCTGTCCAATGGTCTACTTAGTTCGGCCCCCAACGACAGGTTCCTGCGTAATTGACTGTACCAGTGTTCGATAATTTGCTAGACTTTAATCAGTAAACTTTTGTTAACATTGGTTGTTTTCGGGTACAGTTTGCCAGAGTTATTTTACATTCAGTGAAGTTTTATCTCTGGTTTTTATTATGGCCTTGAAAACACCATTTTAGGATTACGAATAGAAGTGATGTATAGGAATAGTTTCCACGAACACACTTCTCGATTGTCACGGGGGATAGACATTATGTACTTAAATTTCCCGCCGTTCTCGGGGGAACGTGTATAATACAATGGATCCCAGCCTTGGCATTATTATGCAAAACCTTTAAGATAATAAATTGCGTAGTTAAACTGTTTGGCGTTTGTCGTTGAATAATGTGGGATGACACTTGACGCACATCTATTAATCCCCGTTTTCTTAGAGCCTGGCTCATTTAAAGCGTTAATCATTGTTTAAATGACGCTTTGCCATGAGTCTTGTGTTCAACATGAAAATGGGTTAACAGCTTTGAATGTATAGTTCATGATATTGCGAAATGTGCTGAATGGAAAGATAAGAATAAGGGCGACTATTCCATTGAAAGTTTTAAAACGTTCTTGTTACTTTAATCTTTATTTCTCATTCGCCTTGCGTGGGGTATGAATGTTGATTGTTAAACTAGACCATCTGTACGCGTGTAGACGCTAATGAGTATTTCATGGAACCTGAACGTGTCCTTTAATCTTCTCCAAATAAGCGACAGAAATATATCATTCTCTTTCAACATTTAGTTTTCAGTTAAGTTTAGCAATAGGAAACCTCCAATTTGTTTATAATGTATTAACATAAGCTCTTGGTTAGATTCTTGCTCTCGTAAAGCACATTTTTTAATTGTTGGAATGAGCCAGTTAAATTGGGAGGTTATTGTTAGCACAATTTATTTCACACAAAAAATTGCACGTTGTCATGATGCGTTTATGAGTGTTTTTCTGGTATGAACATTTATATTTCTTGGATTATTATCATTAATATTGGTTTGATAATTTGTCCAGCTTTGCCTATATGATTCCTAAGAAATAAAACCGAAGACTGAACACAAATTGCTCGAACGATATGTTTTTTTATGTATTAAACCTGTTTAATTTTTTTATTTAAATTTATTTGCATATGCATGTGCCAGTGTTTTATACGTAATGCCTCAAAACTTCAAAGCTATAACATAAACAGTCAATTTAAACTGAATCTAGTCATGAAAAGCCACATCTAGCTCATACTATTCAATTTAATAGATAATTTAGTTAAGCGTGCAGAAGACTGAATGCGAATATCCTCAATAAAGGCGTCGGTTTCGCAAAGGTGATCAATGGCAATAATGTCAATGTCCGGGTCACATGATCCCTTTACTATTCAGACCTTATGATTGTCTTTTGGACTGCGCGCCTGCCATTGATTTATTTCTTACCGGTACTGTTTTCTTTTCATTTAAGTGTCAAAAATCGTTATTTTCCCAAATACATCAGGACCAACAAACATGGATAAATCTGTATCAGATGTCCCTGATAAACACACCTCTAACGAATGGGCATTATTGTATGACTAGCACATTAGGGCAAAGTGTCCAGAGATGCGAAATAAAGCTGCTGAATAGAACTTTTAAACCGATATACTATATATGTTGCATGCAGGTTACAATTTGTTATTGACATTATTTATTTTACAACACATGAAAAAGGAAGCCGCCACGGTCCTCATAATAGGGAAGTTTAGTTTTGAAGCATATAAAAAGGATTTGTTTCCTAATTGAATCGATATATTTTATCATTAATATAACTATCATACACATGTGGTTTTGTTTTGAAATAAACTACAACCGAACTGTATCTTGAGACAGAATCAAATGGATACTATGACTAACTATAAACAAAAACCACCATGAAGCTCTGATTGCTTTCTTACATTTGCTAATCCGGCGATTTGAGTTTTGCATCAAATCATTTCTAACAAAATTTATAAAAGCATTTTTTAAATCAAACAACGAAATTCATTTCAAAACCTTTTCATTGATGTTGTCTTCAATAAAAACGTCGCTCGTGATCATGGATTTATTAATTGTGTTGTTAACTAAAACCCAAGGACAAAGATCGGATTTGTGCACCAAACCGAACTATGGATTTTACTGCATTTTCACATTTTGTATAAGTGTGAGGTTTTATGACACCCTTTAAACTGGTTCAAAGCCTTAAACTTCTGCAGTTACCGTTCCTATTCATTGACAATATTTTAATTAATTTAAGGTGTATTGTTTTAAATCGTATGCTGCCGATAATTTATCATTTAAATAAGATGTTGTTCGGTGGTAATTAGAATGTATCGCCAATGTATGTCTCTAGCAATAAATAACGTCCATTGTCCACTTCTTGTAACTATGACGTGTGGTCTCCATAGATATGAAGTAAAATACTGTCCACCGTCACCTTTTCCCCTCTAGCCAAGTACGCTTGATGAACGCGCTGTAACTTCTCGGTAATAAGAAGTAAAATATAATTGCGAAATGCTGTCAAAGATAGCAATAATAATTAAGAAGATTGTTACTTTATGGAACCAGAACTGTATTCCTAATCTTATACAAATCAGAAGGCGGAAAAGAGATTGCATTTCGTGTAAAAAAAAAATACATTTCATGTGGTAATTATCCATATCCATTCCGAATTGCACACCATTCACAATGTGAATGCTTCTGATTGAATAGGGATACACCTTGTTGGCTTTGAAATTTTTCCAATTTAATCTTGAAAAAATCAAGCAACATTCTGTGTTCATTTTCAAATATTCATAATTTACATACGAAACACATAGGCGTTGTTTGCGTTCTTAAGGCCAGTTTTCTCTATCAAACAGTTTATTTATTTAACAGTAGTATTAATGATTTGTATTCATCTATGCCCTACAAGTGGAATTTAGAACGCGTACAAAACAATCAAGACAAAAACATTTATCTTTGTAAGAAGAAATCATGTTTGTTGATAAACTGAACTGGTGGCGCTCTTATAAAACGGGGCTTAATCCATGTGCGTAAAGTGTTGTTCCACATAAGCTTGTTCAGTCCGTACAGGCTAAAATGGCACGACACTTTCCGCTTTTATTGTTTTTCGCGTTTAAGTAAAGTATCTTCATGATGAAAATCCGGTTAGGGCGGAAGGTGTTGTCCATGAATAGCCTGTGCGGATTGCACAGGTTAATCTGGGACGACACTTAACATACATTAAACTCCGTTATTTTATGTTTAATTAGAGTCGGTAATAAGTATAAGAGCGAATACTTTTCAATCTTCAATACTGCAAATATGTTCCATGGCGACAATGCCCTGGGGAAGGCCACGTTGTCCTTATGGTGTGATTTCATTTGGGAACTCTTCGCTTTGATTTTCTTTTCATAAAATGTGATTTTAATCACTTGTGACCCATATTTTTCAATACTGGATAACCGGTAATATGAATAGCTGTAACAAATCATTTGTCCGAATTAAGACGCTAAGCCGATGGATTTATTTTGTAATGGAGAAGCATTCGAATGTTAAATATTACATCATATAGCACATTTTGAACGTGTATTCAATCCCTTTTCGTTATGATGCTCGTTTACTGAGCATAATGCTCGAATATTCGAGAGTGATGCCCGTTATATGCAGAATAATTATTGTTATTGTGCGTAATGCTCACTATATTCAAAGTTATTACTGATGATAATTCTGCACCTATTAAAACAGCTTTTAAAATTAGCTAATGAAAATAAACCCACAAGATGACCGAATGACGAAAATCCATTAATTTAAGAAGTAAGTTTAAGAGCTAGCACATTGTACTTCATAATTATCAGTTTATATATGTCAATAACAAAGTGACGCACGTTATGCGTGACTTGTGTTCAATACACACGATTTAATCTGTAATCTACTTCTCTCATGATTCAACTGATATTTGCATTTAAAATAAATTTGCTCTCAAAGCCGGTTCATTCTTCACGTTTTTCATTCAAAAGACCACTATTAGTTTATTTCTGTCTTTCCTTTTTCTCCTACGCGATGCCAATTGATATTAAGGAATGTTAATATTTTTAATAATTGGGTTAGTTTTTAAAACTCATATACAACACATAGCAACCTTCCTTGAAAACTTAAAATAGAGCTTCAATGAAGCGAAAACGATAAACGAATTAATCGTCAAAATGTACGAGATGTCCATATCCCTACGCACATCCCGAATTATCGTTCATGTAAACATACGCACGGTTGTGCGGATATGCAGTGACCGAAAGGTTTAGATGACAACCATAAGATCATTAATGTCGATTGTTGAACCGTAATTTATGCGCATATCCATATAATAAAGTTACTTCTACCTCATGATACTTCAAGGCACAACATCAACGGTTTAGCTTTTTCAAAACGAATCAATTTATGTAAGGCAAAATGAGTTCAGGATGTAGAAAATTTAAAATCGCATTAATATAAACGCATGCGTAGTAAAAAAAAGTATTATGACACTACGTATGACGTATATTGACTGCCTGGGCTAATGTGAATTCATGTGCATACGGCCAGTTTATTGTATAGCTTTTAACAGTACAATAACTGCAGCTATTAGCGAAGCCCATAAACTACTATTCAGCGTCTTTCTGGGATAACAGGGGTTAACCGGTAATGCATGTGCGTGAAGTGTCAACCCCAATTACCCTGTACAGGCGTTTACCGGTAATGCATGTGCGTGAAGTGTCATCCCCAATTACCCTGTACAGGGGTTACCCGGTAATGCATGTGCGTGAAGTGTCATCCCCAATTACCCTGTACAGGGGTTACCCGGTAATGCATGTGCGTGAAGTGTCATCCCCAATTACCCTGTACAGTTTAGCCGGTAATACATGTGCGTGAAGTGTCATCCCCAATTACCCTGTACAGTTTACCCGGTAACGCATGTGCGTGAAGTGTCATCCCAAATTACCCTGTACAGTCCGCAAAGGCTATTCTGTGACATCACTTAACATTTTTATAGAAATTTTAATTTTAAAGTAGGACTTTTCTCGATGAAAATCCAGTTAAGGCGGCAAGTGTTATCCTTGATTAGCCTGTGCGGACTACACAGGCTAATTAGCTACGACAAGTAACCTACTTGCAATAAGTTTAGTTTCCCCGGAATGAGGTTCATGTATTGTGAATTTAAATTATATTCAAATTTTTGTGCTCCTGTTAGCGGCAAATTAATAAGTTAATGCGATGACACGAACTGTCACGAAGCGCCTTTTAAATGTAAAAATGTTTTCATATTGCTCAATTCAACATCGAAACATCGGAACAAATTTAAGTTGATTAAAAAAAGCTGTCTTTTGATAATTATTGACCGGTCACTTGAATTGATCACTAAGCATAAAATTAAGGCAATGTATTCATGAATGAGTTCGGTTCATTGGATTGATTACAAGATCGCTTTTATTTGAACATTCAAAACTTCTTTGCGGACGTGAATAGTTAAATTATATCAGAATGGGTGTGACATTCATATACATTATGTTTTTGTGCACTGGAAAGTCAGGTAAAATAACTAGTTCAATGCAACTTATAAGAGGCGTATTTAGGTGGGGGCTAGGGGGCTAAAGCCCCCCCAGCTGGCTGGCTAGACACGATTTTTAATAAAAATGAGCTCCTTACAGTTTCAGTCCACTTGTGTATTTCCTGTCATATGTCCCTAATTAAGCCATAAACATATGGGATACCAAAGGGGTCGAAACTTTAACTTCTGCTCGAGCAGAAAAAAATGCTGCTCGAGCAGCATTTAAATGCTGCTTTATGGCGCACCAAAGGGGTCGAAACTTTAACTTCTGCTCGAGCAGAAAAAAATGCTGCTCGAGCAGCATTTAAATGCTGCTCGAGCAGCATTTTGCTGCTCGAGCAGCAATTTACTGGTCGAGCAGCATTTAAATGCTGCTCGAGCAGCAAAATTCCTGCTCGAGCAGCAATATGCTGCTCGAGCAGCATTTATTTTTAGAATAAACCATTGAACCCGTCGGCCAATCAAATTTGAGCTTACAAACGGACGAGATTAGCTATCTCTACGGAAACGAAATAGACCGGTGTAGCGTCAATATTGTCAGATCGTGAGATCTGACGATTTCACAGTACCTCCGTGATATTGCTCCGATCAGTCGCCGTGAAAAATGTCAGATTGATGAAAAATAATATTTAACGCATTGTTGTTTCAATTCAACTTAATTTCGCGTTTTTACAGCTTGCAGTTATTTTCGGACATCTTTTTTTCGGACGTTGAACCTTAACACATTATTCACAACAAAGATATCGAAACAGTAGTTCTAACACAATGCAAACATTTGAATTTTAAAACGATTTTCGTTTTAAATGTTATATATATCGATGATGTACATGCATTACGTTGTAAAGAAATATGGTAATGCCTAATTTACAGTCATGAGTGTTGCACTTTTTTAATACAAAGATATAACATTGATTGAAGAAAATATTTTCAGATTATATAATATATATATATTATTTTAGCTTAAAAAAGTTAAAAACTTATTATGAACCAAATTCAGTTCCAGAAATATATAATCCCAATCGGTGTTTTTATCATTATTTTAGCTAATTCACATGTACACTCAATTCAGGAAAACTATTTTATTATATTTCATACAATCATAGTTACCACTATCATCATTTATTTAATATGTCAATAAGCTTGATTGGCAATTGTCGCTTCAGCTCGGGTAATGCTTTAAAGTACCCCGTGTACTCTTAAGTATACTTTAATGTACCCCGGGTACGCTAAATATACTTAAACGTACCGTTGGTCTGTCTGTCAGTGCAGTCACTCACAAACTTGTCAGTGCTCTATCTCAGAAACTCAATATAAGTATTCAACATGAAACTTTATGGGTGTATAAATATAGCTGAGGAGAGGTGCCATGTACAAGAACCATAACCCGTCGCTTTCTGAAATAAGAGTTATTGCGCTTTGTTGTTTTTCTATGATGTAACTAGGGCTATATCTCAGATACTATACAAGATTTTAACATGAAACTTCATGGGTGTATAATTATCAATGCACGAGAACCATAACCGTATACTTTCTTACATAACGGTTATTGCCCTTTCTTGTTATTGTTATTTTATGATGTAACTTTTCAGGGCTATATCTCATTTATAGAACCATGCATAAGAACCACAACCCTTCACTTTCTTAAATAAGAGTTATTGCCCTTTGTTGTTTTTGTATGATGTAACTTTTCAGGGCTTTATCTCAGAAACTATAAATACAAGATTTCAACATGAAATTTCATGGGTGTATAATTGTCAATGAGAATAAGTGCCATGCACAAGAAACATAACCCTAGTACATATGTACATGTCTGATGTTACTTTACAGGACTATATCACAGATACTGTACACGATTTAAAGATGAAATTTAATGGACGTTAAGATATAAATGAGGAGAGGTGTCATGCACAAAATCTATAACCCTACACTTTCTTAAATTATTGCCAATTGTTTTTTTATGTTGTTACTATAAAATAAGTGAGATAAGGGTACAACCCTTCAAATAAACTTTTCTGTTAGTTCTGCACCCATCAATAATCAAAATTTATTTGGCGGGGATATCAATTTAACGAATTTGCTTATTATTAGTCTAAACGTTGAAATAGACTTAATATTTTTAGTAGCAATGAGAATATAAGACACAACAGACTCATCAGTCATCAGTATAATGTTAGCATATGTTTAGTCGGTTACTGAACTAGGGCAAATAAAGTTGAAGTTTATCAGGTGGTCTAAAAGTCCTCACCGCCTAGCAGATAAGTCTACAAAGTATTTTAAAGCCGGTTCATGAACATGAAATGATAAGTCATTTACGCCATCGGGATTATTTATTTTAAGTCAATATGTTTTTGGAATCATAAGGCACTCATTGAAAAATACACCACTACATAAATAAATATCTAGGTTTATAAGTTTTATCGTGCTGTACTTGTTTAGGAGATGTGTAATACCAACTGGCTACTTCTGTTTTCAGAACTAAAAGGCACAGAAGGATTTTATTAATATTTTGTTGAGTTCTCAGATTAATCGAGCCCAAAGCATTTCCTGCTACACAAACATATTTTCGAGCAACAACACATATTGATAATATCCATTTAAATGCCGTGCGGGTCTTTACAGTGGAGTGATCGAGTCGCACAGATATGTTTGCCGCACTCCAGGAATCAGAAGTCTGCTTCTCACGACTAGTCTCGATAAACTGAATCATGGGCCTGTCGCAACATTGTGGGATGCTTTTTAATGACCAAACATTTGGCAGTCTGGAAATAAAGTAAAAGTCATTCATACTTGTGTTAAAATAGTGACCTGAAAATCAATAGGGGTCATCTGCGAGTCATGATCAATCTACCCATGAAGTTTCATGATCCTAGGCGTATGCGTTCTTGAGTTATCATCCGGAAACCATTTTACTATTTCGGGTCACCGTGACCTGGACCTTTGACCTAGTGACCTCAAAATCAATTAGGGTCATCTGCAAGTCATGATCAATCTACCCATGAAGTTTCATGATCCTAGGCGTATGCGTTCTTGAGTTATCATTCAAAAACCATTTTACTATTTCTGGTCGCTGTGACCTTCACCTTTGACCTAGTGACCTCAAAATCAATAAGGGTCATCTGCGAGTCATGATCAATCTACCTATGAAGTTTCATGATCCTAGGCCCAAGCGTTCTTGAGTTATCGTCTGACAACCACCTGGTGGACGGACCGACAGACCGACCGACATGAGCAAAGCAATATACCCCCTCTTCTTCGAAGGGGGGCATAAAAACAACAACAGTTGTTTGCAATAAGAAAAGCATATATATTCACTAGATTAAGTGTTCACAAAAAATACTATTTCTGAAAATAAAATTGCAAGAACGATAGTTTGACAGTGAAAAGTATTCATGTTTTATGCATCATAAATATACAATCACATTAAGACACTGAAAAACAACTTTTCATACAAAACAATATATTGGAGCAAAGAGAATGCTTTTTTTCATTATATGACACATTAATAAATTAAAATATGAGTAATCTTCTTGTTTAACCTTTTTTCAGGGTTATTTGACAAAAGACTCTATAACACAGTTTGATCCTCAGGTTATGATATTACATATGAAATATCATGTCCTTTATAAATTAAAAGAAAATGCAAGGCTCTAAAAACCAATGCACCAACAGAAAGGTACGATGATTATATTCTACATTCTCCCATTATTTTGTTGAATAAAAGTTAATGCAGATCTTTACTAAGCAAACTAGAGCTTTGTCACAGACGTGACAAATACCCCCATGGCCGAATTGACACAGACTATTTTGCATGCTGTCTTCACAAAACAAGAGAATCAAATTTATGGCTATTTTTAAGAATGATAATGCCATTATCATTTATGGCCATTTTGACCTTTGAACTCTTGAATTCTTTAGCATGACATGCAGTCCAAATGTATGGCCATTTTTTTTTACATTTGAACTCCAAGTGTGACCAAGACCTTGGAGTTATCAACATGGCCTTTTTTTACCTCTGAACTCAAAGTGTGACCTTGAACTTGGTGTTATCGACGTAATTCTTTCGCGCGACACACCGTCCAATGATGGTGAACAAATGTGCCAAATGATTTTAAAATCTCACTATGAATGACATAGTTATTGCCCAGACAAGCTCATTTATGGCCATTTTTAATCTTTGAACTCAAAGTGTGACCTTGACCTTCGAGATATTGAAGTAATTCTTTCGCGCGACACACCGCCCCATGATGGTGAACAAATTTGCTAAATGATTTTAAAATCTCACAATAAATGATAAAGTTATGGCCCGGACAAGCATTTGACCCTTGAACTCCAAGTGTGACCTTGATCTTGGGGATATCGACGTACTTTTTTCACGCAACACACCGTTCCATGATGGTGAACAAATGTACCAAGTAATTTTAAAATCTAACGATAAATGACATAGTTATGGTCCGGACAAACTTTCGGTTTAAAACACACTAAGTGACCCCGTGACCTAGTTTTTGACCCAGCATGACCCATATTCAAACTTGGCCTAAACATCATCAAGATACAACTTGTGACCAAGTTTGGTGAAGATCGGATGAAATTTCGAGACAGACCGACCGACAGTACGACAAAGTGACACCTATATAGAAATATAAAGCTTATTTATTACCATCAATGCAAACACTCCACAGCTGTTTCCGTGGCGCTGTTTGTTGCAAGGTGGCGCTTTTAACTCTGAACTGATTTTTTCCAAGCCATCTTTCACAATTTGCCCTCGTTGACACATGAACTGGCTGCAACAAATATTTTGTTGGTAAAAATCAACAAAAATCATGTGCCTATATACTTAAGCGGTACTTTATCTATACCAAATTGTTTTGGTAATCAGTTTTCAAACATATATATATATGTGAATCTATTAACACATTATTTGAAACACATAAGTGTGAGAGATAGGACACAATAATAAATAAGAATGAACTAAGAAAGCAAGCTTAAATTTATATATATTTATATCATTTTTAAGTGTTGGTGCTCATTACAAGTTAATATTTAAGATAAAAATCCAAATATAGAAAACAAATAAGATTTACAAATTTTTTTGAATATCTTGTTTGCTATATTGCCTGATGAATGATAACTGGAACTGGCCAAAAAAGCTCCCTAAATGTGACCTTTGATCTCTTGTTAACGCATGCTCTGCAGCTTCTCTACATGGAGAACATATGTGGTAAGCTATATTAAAAATTGCATATTTAATTATCGAATCACAGTTTGGATAAGCTCAGAGACACACATAAAATGCACATACACCAACTGCTACTGTGACTGCTATATCAAGCAGGTAAGACAAAAAATGAATTTCAGCTTTGAACCTTACCAGAACAAATCGAACAAGGCCTTGTTGTTACCACCCAATGAGTCGTAAATGGTTACAGTCCTGGACATAACACTTGCAACCAGCAAAACCCAGTGATTGTTGCCTTTACATTGTGGCAGCATAAGTAGATCATACATATTGAAGTCCACCTACAAAATGTGAAATTAAAATGTACCTTAAACAATGTATACATTACTAAACAGTGGGAACTTTGCTCAAATTACTTCAAAGAAGTATAGTGGCATGCTAGAATCAAGTACAGTTTAAGTTAACAATAAAACAAAAGATTGTCAGGCAATATGGTACTCCTGGAACAACTTTGTAGAGGTCATCATTTACAAAGAACATGTAGAATTTATGAAGAACCACCACTTTTACATAAAAATTCATGTTATGTAAATCGAAGACTTTGGCATTCATATCTCACAGACATATCAAGTCATTACCACTGCCACCTTCATCAACATAATTATTGGACACATAGAGAACTACTATATCTCACTACATACAAAATGTGGTAGCCCTAGATCCGAGAGTTAAGGACAAGAATATTTTAAAAGTTTTCACAAAATAAGCAAGAAAGAAGTGTATATAATGTTCAATTTTGTGACCCGCGGGTCAGGGTCAAATTTGACCCAAAGGGCATAATTTGAACAAACTTGGTAGAGGACAATAAGATGTTCCTGCAAACCAAATTTGGTAGCCATAGTCCGAATGGTTTTCAACTAGAAGATTTTTAAAATTTTCACAAAATAGGCGCTTTATAAGCGTTTATTCAATTTTGTGACCCCCCTCCCCCCGGGGCAGGGTCAAAGTTGACCCCAGAGGCATAATTTGAACAAACTTGGTAGAGGACTATAAGATGTCACTTCATACCAAATTTGGTAGCCCTAGGCCCAATGGTTATGGACAAGAATGATTTTTAAAGTTTACCCTAAATTAGCCATTTATAAGCATATGTTCAATTTTGTGACCCCCGGGGCAGTTTCAAATTTGACCCCAGGGGCATAGTTTGAACAAACTTAAAAGAGAATTAATACATGTCAATACATACCAAATTTGGTAGCACTATGCCATACAGTTATGGACAAGTAGATTTTTTAAGTTTTCACAAAATAGGCCTCATACAAGCATATGTTCAATTTTGTGACCCTCGGGGCAGGGTCAAACTTGACCCCAGGGACATTATTTGAGCAAACTTGGTAGAGGAATATAAGATGTCACTATCTTCCAAATTTGGTAGCCCTAGGCCCAATGGTTATGGACAAAAAGAGTTGTAAAGTTTTCACAAAATAGACCCTATATTAGCATATGTTAAATTTTGTGACCCCCGGGGCAGTTTCAAATTTGAACCCAGGGGCATAATTTAAACAAATTTGGTAGAGGACTATTAGATGTCTCTACATACCAAATTTGATAGCCCTATGCCAAATGGTTATGGATGCGAAGATTTTGAAAGATTTCACAAAATAGGCCTTATATAAGCATATGTTCAATTTTGTAACCCCAGAGCAGGGTCAAATTTGACCCCAGGCGCATAATTAGAACAAATTTAAAAGAGGTTCACCCAAGGAACATTACTGAGAAATTTCATCAGAATTGGACCAGTAGTTTAGGAGAAGAAGATGTTTAAAGGAAAAGTTAATAAACTGACGGACGCACGCAGGCACGGACGGACGCACGCATGACGGACACAGGACCATGACATAAACTCCACTGGCCTTTGGCCAGTGGAGCTAAAAATCAATTCAGGAAGGGAGGGAGCACCCCTCCCTAACCCAACCATAAAGGCCCCTGGGCATCTGAAATATGATCACAAGCACTAATAATCATATAATAATGATAAAACCCGGTCACCACTGTCGATAAATTGGAAATTGTTATGATTGTGAGATATAATGTAAACATTTGCATACAGATCAATCTTTTTTCTTCAAGCCCAACACAAAATAACAATGCAAAATTAAAGTTTTAAAGGTTTTCAATGGGTACAAATAGGGTATTTATCTGAACATTGGAAATGTCGAAATACATGAAAATATCATCATACAACTTAAATGTATTTCATTGTTAAAATATGTTTTTCTTGATTTTTCTCCAAACTTTACACAAAAATGGGTGATTTCAAAAATATTAAACTAGAAATGGCGCGTCAGAGGCCGACGTGTATCCCCACGCCGCATGTTTGACCCAGGGGTGCCCCAGGGTTGGTAATGGGGCTATGCATAGTTGAAATTGAACGCATTGAAGAGAAGTTCGGTATCAATTAGATGTGAATCGTTGTAGAAATGAAGAAATTATAGTAAAAGGCAATTTTGGGTGGGCGTGGCCTATGTGGGCGGGGCGCCCCAGGGTTGGTAATGGGGCCATGCATAGTTGAGATTAACCATAATGTCATAAGAGATGTTCAGTATCAATTTGAAGTGAATCGGTGTAGAAATGAAGAAATTATAGTAAAAGGCAATTTTGGGTGGGTGTGGTCTATGTGGGCGTGGCCAATGTGGGCGGGGCACCCCAGGGTTGGTAATGGGGCCATGCATAGTTGAGATTATCCGTATTGCCATAAGAGAGGTTCAGTATCAATTTGAAGACATTCAGTGTAGTATGGTGCACTCAAAATGTGCAGCTCCATGAGATACACATGCATGCCAAATATCAAGTTGCTATCTTGAATATTGCAAAAGTTATGACCAAGGTTAAAGTTTTGGGACACACACACACACACACACACACACACAATTACAGACAGGCCAAAAACAATATACCCCCTTTCTTTCGATCCGGGGGCATAAAAATGAGTAAAAATCTCTGACCCGGCCCCACCTCAACCCACATAACTTTTGACCTTGGGGTCAGATCAAAATTCCAAATAGTGCAGGGTCGCACAGATGCTCATAGCTACCATGTGTGTAAGTTTCAAGGTTCTAGTGCTTTAAGTGTAGGAGGAGAAAGTGGCCAGGACGGACGGACAACGGAGATAACCACAATATCCCCACTTTTTCTCCGAAAAGCGTGGGGATGATGAAGCCTAAATGAAAACTTTTCTCAAATTTTAGATGTTAAGTTATGGCAACAGTTTTGTTTGTATTGCATAGGGAAAGGGTTCAAGTTTTATAAATGAGTAGGGCCGCTCTGTCAGATGTGATCACTTTTTCACAAATAAAGATGTTAACCAAATGTTTTGATTTTTTTTATATTAATGTACATGTCTTTTGCACTTAATAAAAACCCATTAAAACATGTTATCAATATTTTGTGTGTTTTGTCAACATGCAGTATGTTCTTAAGAAAAATTTAAATACAAAATCAGAAGTGTTTTAAAAAAAAAATATGGAAAAAATTGAAATTTTCATGTTTTTTAACACATATTTTTCAAAACTATACTCTTAAAAGTTTTTTTCCTGGCCTCAAAGCAGTGTATCTTAAAGTAAAAACTCAGATTTATCAAAATATAGGATGGCCTTCAAATATATGTGAAGTTTCTTTTTTATGATACATGTTTATATTTTTTTATAATATTTGACCTCGTTTTCTATAATATGTGTCTTGTTCTGATAAAACTGGGCTAAATTCATGTGCGTAAAGTGTCGTCCCAGATTAGCCTGTGCAGTCCGCACCGGCTTATCAGGGACGACACTTTCCGCTTAAACTTGATTTTCGGTAAGAAGGGACTTCCTTCAAACTAAAAATACTGTAAACGCGGAAAGTCTCGTCCCTGATTAGCCTGTGCAATCTGCACAGGCTAATCAGGGACTAGACTTTCCGCACATGAATTAAGCCCAGTTTTCTCATAACAACACACATATAATTCACTGTTCTATATTTAGACCTTGCTCTCTATATATTAAACATTATATTCTCTATATATTGGACCTTGTTCTTTATAAATTAGACCTTGTTCTTTTTAAACTTTATACATTAAACACGATGTCCTCTTACTTGACCTTCCTCTGTAATACAATATATCCTCTATATATTTAGGTAATGTGTCATTAAAAATGAATGAAATAATAATAAGTGCTGTACCTTTGTTTATCGAAGGTTTTAACATGGTTTTTAGTTTAGATGTGTAGGAATTGTACCACAAGGGTGACAGTCTGCGTGGTTTAATTATAAGTGTCTGAAAGACTTTGTCATCAATCATATTTGACATTTGACCATGTTCAACTTTTATTTTGGCTTTTTTTTCAGTTGCTTTTGAATGCTTTATTAAATCGAAATTTAATCATTAATTCTGCTATAATGTAAGTTTGTTTTCACTTTCTGGAGGTTTATAAGAAAAACATTTATTTTGTGTCCCAAGTGTACATTTACAACATTTGTTAACCAACTTCAGGCTAACATTGAAGATTATTGGAGAAACATTTTGATTAAAATTGACATTAATTTGAGAAGAGGAAATGCATTTTTGTAATAATGTTATGGTAAAGTCAAATATACTTCCCAAGTTCCCACACATTATCATTTATATGCTTATATTTTTCTTCTGAAGACAAAATATGGAGACATACCCATATAATAAGAGTAGTTCACCCCCAGAGTGAAGAAACCACCTTTTTCTGTTGGAGATTACACCCTTCTGTGTACTTCTTTCCAGAAAATTGGTGCCTTTGTTTATTTTTTAAAAGCTATCACCTGTTTATCAAACGTGATAAAAATTTCGTACACTTGGGACAATGCGATATTTGTCTTGCAAAAAAAGTTCACAAGGTTTTGGCATCAAATTTTCAGTACATCTAGTGATAAACATTAATGGTTTGAAGAAAATGATGTAAAACATTGAAAATTCTATCTTATGAAAAATTTAAAATAACTTTCTTGCAAAATGTACACTTGGGACACTTTTTGCCTATAAATATTGAAGCACTTTATGATGCCACCTCTTAATATACGTGAAGAGAGTTGAAAATTGTGGCACAAAATTGACAAAAACATCATTGCTTTGAACACTTGCTACAAGAGATATCAACCTAAGTTAGAAGCATTGTTTTATTTTTCTTAAAGCATATGCATTTTTATATTCATTTAATGATGGCAATACCTAATATTTCTGAAAGTTTTATTGAAGTATAGAATTGAAAATTGCCTTTTACATAAAATGTCACGCAAAACCAGTACACTTGGGGCAATTTTAAGGATATTTTTCAATATATTTTGTAAATGAAGCAAGTTATTGAGAAGAATTTTCACATTTAAGTTAATCACATGGAAACACTTCTGTAAGATAGAAAAAGAACTCAAACATGCTTAATGCAGGTTTTTTTCCCCTTCTTTGTGACCCGCCGATCATCGGCCCTTTCCCCTCCGATTTTTTGTTCCCCTCAGCTGGTAAATTTTCCCCTAGATTTCATTTTCCCCTCCAAAAAAAAATTATTATTTTTTTTAACCTTTCAATATATAAGTTAATCTGATCCAGTGTAGAAAAAAGAAAAATATTGCATAATTAAATTTTCTGTTTCCTTGAATTTGTTTTAAAAACAGTAAAATATGCTTAATTGATTATTTAAGACTTTCCTTATTTTGCCCAAAATCCGGCGTTTTGTGTGATTTTTCCCCAAAAAATCTGGCGTTTCGCGCGATTTTTTTCCCCTAAAAAAAAAGGCCAGGCCCTTTCCCCAAAATCAGATAAAAACCCCTGTAATGGTAAGAAAATAAATGCATGTTTTATTTAGGCTTCATTATTTTTTAAATCACCCATAGGATATGATGCGGCACTTGTCTTTAAGGAATATAAAAAAAATCAATCATTTTTACCCCGGAAGTTGGCGCTGTAATAAATTTGCTATTCTGTGTGTTCTTTTACCAAGCTTGATTAGGAATTTTTGAAAACGCGCCATGGAGATTTTCTTTCACCATAAAAAATAATAGTTCACGGATTCAAACCATAATTCTTGATTAATATGTTGCTACAGTGGATTCCTATTCTTAGCATACCATGTCAGCAAAAATTATGCTAATAACAGGAATATGCTATTAACAGGAACACACATTTTAGCATAAATATAGCAACTGGGGGCATACAATAAGTCAAATCTGTTAATAATTGATCGTCAAAGTGAAATTTAAATTCAACATTGTATATGATTGATGTTTAAGATAACTATTTATCAAATGGAATTGTATTCTAAGGTATTTGCATTTGCATTTGAGCATATTTTTGCAGATTTAAAGCATATTTTCTTGGCATTCTGAGAATGTTCTATGCTATAAAGACTTTAAGTGAATTCTGAATATTGGGGTTAAAAATTATGCTATTAATAGAAGAAAAATACATTAAAATTTAAGAATTAATCTGTTCTTTGACATTCTATATCAGAGCTCCAGATAAAAATTTTGTCAAATTCTTATTTACTCCCTATTTCAAAAATTAATTCTTATTTTACCCCCTATTTATAAAATTAATTCTTAACACTATATTACCAAATAATTTTTATGCATTGTTTTTGACACATCAACAATCCAACATTTTGGTTTATAGTCTTGGAAAAGCCTGGCTTTCTTTTCTGTTTCTTGCTTTCCCATAATCGGACAGCTTTTTCTGGCTCAAAAGACCCCACATCTATCTTGCTCATCTTGCTTTTTTTGCCTTCCACCCTTCGATACACCGCTTCGGTTGGCCATTTTGATTTTTTATTTAAAACAGTAACTGTCAATTCGGCTTAGGTCATAATGGCATTTTGGGCGCCGTTAAAGTCATATCAAAAATATATATGTAACATTTAATTTTAATGACATTTTGAATAGGTATATTGTTTATTACTTGTGAATAAAAATTACGATAAGTGTAATTAAAAAGGTACAATAAACAGTAATGACTCGCCTGTAATACCAGGAGAACAGAATCGAGACTGTTTGGCCTTTCGACCGTTCTTAAGTGTGGCCCTTCCTAACAGCAAAGAGACGTTGACTTAAAGCTGTAGTTTTAATTGAGCGCCTCGACGTGTCAGAACCGGGATGAAATTTTGCTACTGGAAGTTTTACGCACGTTCGAAAATGTCGAATTCGTGTTTTATTTTTTCAATGCGTAACTTTATGCAAAGATTTTAAATCTAAATCGTTATTTAAGAAATTTTATTCGTTTTTACGCCTTTACACATGTTATCTGGAGCACTGCTATATGCTAATTACAGAAATATGCTATTATCAGGTATGCTAATAAGTGGAATCCAGAAATTATCCTTCAGTCTGACAGAATTTCGTAGCCTGTCAGACCAAACATCTGACAGATTATTTTACATTTTGCGGTGTCTGACTTGGCTTCTCACTTTTGAGTCCATGATGCTAAATGTTTTAGATTCAACACTAGTTTCCTCAACCTCACGACACCAGAGCTCCTGTGATGCAAATATACTTAAGTGGTATAAAGAGATATTTTTTTCCCTGCAAATTGCGTTTAGTTCCTCACTTCTGGTTAAAAACAAACCTGTTACCCTCCGATTGACTGTAAATTTAAACAGCAAACTCCAATACATATTCCTGTTTGTATTCTTGTATGAAAATGTCCACAACATATGGGCGTAGTTACATGGGGACTGAATATTCAAATACATGTAGGTTAAGAAGTACAGTAAATGACATGACAAAATGCTGTTAGGACATATCATCATCCTTAATTCTAAACCAGCTATACATGACATTATTCTTAAGAGGGGCATTTCAGAATAAAGATAAAAAGATACAAACGATTCGCCATGGAAAAATTATTTCCTGCAAATATTTTTTAGCGAAATTATTTCCGTCAAGACATGTTGTACAATAGCATGCCATGGTTAAAATGAGTGTGTAATACAATGCCTAATCTCTTTCTGCAAAGTTTGGGAAGTCTGCTTTAGGGACATTATAATGGAAGGACAGATGAAAGGTAACTCATTACAGTATAGTGCCACCAATGTAATTATTATGCATTTTTTTCGCAGTTCAGAGCTGAAAATAACATCCCAGAACTTAATTATGCACTGCCAAGTTATTCAATAAATAGTAAATTGTAAACATTTCAATATGAAAAATTAAACAACTTGTAATTCAGACACAACTCACATTTTACCTGTTGTTAGCTTTGAACAAGCTAATAGGCCTCGGTGAAAAATAATTTACATTGAAATTGAGAAAAGTCCTCGAGAACTCAGTGCCCCAGATAATTATTTGGGAAAATTGGGTTTTCAACCATTGATTTTAAAAAATAGGGTGATTCCATTCTTCATATAGAGTGAAATGAGTAATAAAAATGCATACCTTTAAATAATTGCTGATTTACTTCCGTTGACGCTGCACACTTGTATTGATTCAATAGAACTGTAAACTATCATCATACATTTTAATAAACTGATGTTTCGTAACATCTTTTATCCTTGAAACTGTCCATGATATAAACTTTTAAAAATGTCGAGAATTTCTAACCAATGACATGCCTTTTTATACTTTTGACAGATTTGTTAAGTCACAGACTTTCCATCATGTTTTTTGGATGTCAACTCAAATGCTGTATGCACAGTTTCTAACAAAATCGATAACACGAATGATTCGGCACTTATTGGCTCTTGCTTTCTTGATTCGAAAAAGTTTGCGATCGGCTGATATTTTGGCGCAACAATCTCGGACGTCTTTCGACCTCTCTTAGCTATTTTTATTTCGCATCGTAATAGAAAATGAAACTACAGACGCTTTACAAATACATGCACAATGAGCGACGAATTAGGTCAGATTGAAAACGCATAGCGTTTGAATAACTATGACCGTTTGCTAAGCTTGCTGAGTGTAAGCTTCACCGCGTTATGATAATAATTCCAAAGAGAAAATACCTAAAATGAGCATAGCATTTTTAATCGAAGTTTTGTATCGTTAATTTGACGAATTTGCGTAAAAGTCAAATTGGTTGCGTTTTCAATACTCATGATATTGTATTTCTTTGCATTTTTAAATATTTTAATAGGGTGAAAGACGCAGATACGCAGCTTATCTGGGGCACTGAGAACTGGTTAACAGACATGATATTTTGGATAATTGTAAAAGTTAGGACAGCAGATATACATATATGGGGAGAACGAGAAACGTAAACAATGTTAACCAGAAAGGCACAATCACAGGCAATCGGCACCTGTGTCGGAAGCAATAATTAAACATCATTAAGAAAGTAAATCGATAGAAACAGAGAACCCACCCATTGACCAATTCTTATCAGTCATCGTCGTGATTTTCGCAAAAGTTTTAACAGCCGTTAGACATTTATGATCGATTTTCTCATTAAGCGAATGGCAACAATTTTTTGATCGACTAGTTTGCAGCCAAAATATAAAGCACTTACCGCGTGTCAATGTTAAACTTTAAACAGATCGTCACATAAACTTGCAGAAGATGTGAAAAAGGCACCATCACGGCGGCAGCCATTTTTTCCAAACAAACCAGTTTTGCACCAAATGGCAAATATAACAAGAGTTCTGATTGGCTAATGCCATAATCTAAAAATAAATGCTGGTCGAGCAGGATTTTTCTGCTCGAGCAGAAAAAATGCTGGTCGAGCAGTAAATTTGCTGGTCGAGCAGTATTTTGCTGGTCGAGCAGCATTTAAATGCTGCTCGAGCAGCATTTTTTTCTGCTCGAGCAGAAGTTAAAGTTTCGACCCCTTTGGTATCCCATACTGCTTGACCAGCAAAATGCTGCTCGAGCAGCAAATTTACTGCTCGACCAGCATTTTTTTCTGCTCGAGCAGAAAAATCCTGCTCGACCAGCATTTATTTTTAGATTATGGCATTAGCCAATCAGAACTCTTGTTATATTTGCCAGTTGGTGCGAAACTGGTTTGTTTGGAAAAAATGGCTGCCGCCATGATGGTGCCTTTTTCACATCTTCTGCAAGTTTATGTGACGACCTGTTAAAAGTTTAACATTGACACGCGGTAAGTGCTTTATATTTTGGCAGCAAACTAGTCGATCAAAAAATTGTTGCCATTCGCTTAATAAGAAAATCGATCATAAATGTCTCACGGCTGTTAGACCCCCTAAAACTTTTGCGAAAATCACGACGATGACTGATATTGATAACATTGGCTCAATGGGTGCGCAAGTGTAGGTTCTCTGTTTCTATCGATTTACTTTCTTAATGATTCTTAATAATTGCTTCCGACACAGGTGCCGATTGCCTGTGATTGTGCCTTTCTGGTTAACATTGTTTACGTTTCTCGTTCTCCCCATACATGTATATCTGCTGTCCTAACTTATACATTTATCCAAAATATCATGTATGTTAACCAGTTCTCAGTGCCCCAGATAAGCTGCGTATCTGCGTCTTTCACCCTATTAAAATGTTTAAAAATGCAAAGAAATACAATATCATGAGTATTGAAAACGCAACCAATTTGACTTTTACGCAAATTCGTCAAATTAATGATACAAAACTTCGATTAAAAATTCTTTGCTCATTTTTGGTATTTTCTCTTTGGAATTATTATCGTAACGCGGTGACGCTTACATTCAGCAAGCTCAGCAAACGGTCATAGTTATTCAAACGCTTATTCGTCGCTCATTGTGCATGTAATTGTAAAGCGTCTGTACTTTCAGTTTCTATTACGATGCGAAATTAAAATAGCTAAGAGAGGTCAAAAGACGTCCTAGATTGTTGCGCCAAAATATCAGCCGATCGCAAACTTTTTCGAATCAAGAAAGCAAGAGCCAATAAGTGCCGAATCATTCGTGTTATCGATTTTGTTAGAAACTGTGTATACAGCAGTTGAGTTGACATCCAAAAAACATGATGGAAAATCTGCGACTTAACAAACCTGTCAAAAGTATAAAAAGGCATGTCATTGGTTAGAAAATGTCGACATTTTTTAAAGTTAATATCATGGACAGTTTCAAGGATTAAAGATATTACGAAACATCAGTTTATTAAAATTTATGATGATAGTTTACAGTTCTATTGAATCAATACAAGTGTGCAGCGTCAACGGAAGTAAATCAGCAATTATTTTAAGGTATGCATTTTTATTACTCATTTCACTCTATATGAAGAATGGAATCACCCTATTTTTCAAAATCAATGGTTGAAAACCCTATTTCCCAAATAATTATCTGGGGCACTGAGTTCTCGAGAACTTTTCTCAATTTCAATGTAAATTATTTTTCACCGAGGCCAATTAGCTTGTTCAAAGCTAACAACATGTAAAATGTGAGTTGTGTCTGAATTACAAGTTGTTTAATTTTTCATAATTGAAATGTGTACAATTTACTATTTATTGAATAACTTGGCAGTGCATAATTAAGTTCTGGGAGTTTATTTTCAGCTCTGAACTGCGAAAAAATTGCATAATAATTATATTGGTGGCCTTATAATGAGTTACCTTTCATCTGTCCTTCCATTTAAATGTCCCTAAAGCAGACTTCCCAAACTTTGCAGAAAGAGTTTAGGCATTGTATTACACACTCATTTTAACCATGGCATGCTATTGTACAACATGTCTTGACGGAAATAATTTCAATAAAAAATATTTGCAGGAAATAATTTTCCCATTGCGAATCGTTTGTATCTTTTTATCTTTATTCTGAAATGCCCCTCTTAAGAATAATGTCATGTATAGCTGGTTTAGATTTAAGGATGATGATATGTCCAAACAGCATTTTGTCACGTCATTTACTGTACTTCTTAACCTACATGTATTTGAATATTCAGTCCCCATATAACTACGCCCATATGTTGTGGACTTTTCATACAAGAATACAAACAGGAATATGTATTGGAGTTTGCTGTTTAAATTGACAGTCAATCGGAGTGTAACAGGTTTGTTTTTAACCAGAAGTGAGGAACTAAACGCAATTTGCAGGGAAAAAAATATCTCTTTATACCACTTAAGTATATTTGCATCACAGGAGCTCTGGTGTCGTGAGGTTGAGGAAACTAGTGTTGAATCTAAAACATTTAGCATCATGGACTCAAAAGTGAGAAGCCAAGTCAGACACCGAAAATGTAAAATAATCTGTCAGATGTTTGGTCTGACAGGCTACGAAATTCTGTCAGACTGAAGGATAATTTCTGGATTCCACTTATTAGCATACCTGATAATAGCATATTTCTGTTATTAGCATATAGAATGTCAAAGCACAGATTAATTCTTAAATTTTAATGTATTTCACTTCTTTTAATAGCATAACCCCAATAATTCAGAATTTACTTAAAGTCTTTATAACATAGAACATTATCAGAATGCCAAGAAAATATGCTTTAAATCTGCAAAAATATGCTCAAATGCAAATACCTTAGAATACAATTCCATTTGATAAATAGTTATCTTAAACATCAATCATATACAATGTTGAATTTAAATTTCACTTTGACGATCAATTATTAACAGATTTGACTTATTGTATGCCCCCAGTTGCTATATTTATGCTAAAATGTGTGTTCCTGTTAATAGCTAGTTCCTGTTATTAGCATAATTTTTGCTGACATGGTATGCTAAGAACAGGAATCTACTGTAGCAACATATTAATCAGGAATTATGAATTGAATCCGTGAACTATTATTTTTAATGGTGAAAGAAAATCTCCTTGGCGCGTTTTCAAAAATTCCTAATCAAGCTTGGTAAAAGAACACACAGAATAGCAAATTTATTACAGCGCCAACTTCTGGGTAAAAATGATTGATTTTTTTATATTCCGTAAAGACAAATGCCGCAACATACCCTATGGGTGATTTAAAAAATAATGAAGCCTAAATAAAACATGCATTTATTTTCTTACCATTAAGCATGTTTGAGTTCTTTTTCTATCTTACAGAAGTGTTTCCATGTGATTAACTTAAATGTGAAAATTCTTCTCAATAACTTGCTTCATCAACAAAATATATTGAAAAATATCCTTAAAATTGCCCCAAGTGTACTGGTTTTGCGTGACATTTCATGAAAAAGGCAATTTTCAATTCTATACTTCAATAAAACTTTCAGAAATATTAGGTATTGCCATTATTTAATGAATATAAAAATGCATATGCTTTGAGAAAAATAAAACAATGCTTCTTACTTAGGTTGATATCTCTTGTAGCAAGTGTTCAAAGCAATGATGTTCTTGTCAATTTTGTGCCACAATTTTTAACTCTCTTCACGTATATTAAGAGGTGGCATCATAAAGTGCTTCAATATTTAGAGGCAAAAAGTGTCCTTTTAACCTGTCACATGTTTTTTTTACACATTTGTACAGGTATTTATACAATTATTTGTTCATGTAAATTTTGAACAGCTGAATACTAAATGTGGTCAGAATTTGTCCCTGTCCCAAGTGTACATTTTGCAAGAAAGTTATTTTAAATTTTTCATAAGATAGAATTTTCAAGGTTTTACATCATTTTCTTCAAACCATTAATGCTTATCACTAGATGTACTGAAAATTTGATGCCAAAACCTTGTGAACTTTTTTTGCAAGACAAATATTGTATTTTCCCAAGTGTACGAAATTTTTATCATGTTTGATGGACAGGTGATAGCTTTTAAAAAATTAACAAAGGCACTAATTTTCTGGAAAGAAGTACACAGAAGGGTGTAATCTCCAAGAGAAAAAGGTGGTTTCTTCACTCTGGGGGTGAACTACTCTTATTATATGGGTATGTCTCCATATTTTGTCTTCAGAAGAAAAATATAAGCATATAAATGATAATGTGTGGGAAGTATATTTGACTTTACCATAACATTATTACAAAAATACATTTCCTCTTCTCAAATTAATGTCAATTTTAATCAAAATGTTTCTCCCATAATCTTCAATGTTAGCCTGAAGTTGGTTATTAAATGTTGTACATGTGCACTTGGGACACAAAATGAATGTTTTTCTTATAAACCTCCAGAAAGTGAAAACAAACTTACGTTATAGCAGAATTAATGATTAAATTTCGATTTAATAAAGCATTCAAAAGCAACTGAAAAATAGCCAAAATAAAAGTTGAACATGGTAAAATGTCAAATATGATGGATGACAAAGTTTTTTAGACACTTATTATGACTTATAATTAAACCACGCAGACTGACACCCTTGTGGTACAATTCCTACACATCTAAACTAAAAACCATGTTAAAACCTTCGATAAACAACGGTACAGCACTTATTATTATTTCATTCATTTTTAATGACACCTTACAAAAATATATAGAGGATATATTGTATTACAGAGGAAGGTCAAGTAAGAGGACATCGTGTTTAATGTATAAAGTATAAAAAGAACAAGGTCTAATTTATAAAGAACAAGGTCCAATATATAGAGAATGTAATGTTTAATATATAGAGAGCAAGGTCTAAATATAGAACAGTGAATTATATGTGTCTTGTTGTGAGAAAACTGGGCTTAATACATGTGCGGAAAGTCTTGTCCCTGATTAGCCTGTGCAGACTGCACAGGCTAATCAGGGACGAGACTTTCCGCTTTTATGGTATTTTTAGTTTGAAGGAAGTCCCTTCTTACCGAAAATCAAGTTTAAGCGGAAAGTGTCGTCCCTGATTAGCCGGTGCGGACTGCACAGGCTAATCTGGGACGACACTTTACGCACATGAATTTAGCCCAGTTTTATCAGAACAAGACACATATTATAGAAAACGAGGTCAAATATTATAAAAAATATAAACATGTATTTTGTATACAGAACCATGTTCAATATTTATAGAAAAGTGTCCAATATATAGAGAACACAATATTAGATCAACTTCAAGTATAGAGAGCAATGTCTTATATATAGATATCAAATTCCAACATATAGAAGAGGCATAATGTCTTATATTTAAAGATCAAGGTCAATGCCATAGAGAACAATGTTTAATATGTAGAGAACATCATTTGATATTTAGAGAACAAGGTATGCTATCCATTTGTATAGAGAACAACGCCCAGCATTTAGATCTCCAGCATATAGAGAGCAATGTTAAATAGATCTTTATTATATAGAACAAGATAAATTATGAAACCAAAGTCAAATATATACAACTATGTGAAATATATCTAAAACCAGGTCAAATGTATCTACAATTTGTGAAATATATGTGTTTTTTATGGGAAATACAGATCTATGACACACTGCATAATTATGGAGATTCCTTATGCCTCTGATATCCCATCGGTTATAAACATACTAAGGGCCACAAAAATACCTCAAATGAAATACATATAAAAGTTCAGATTTTCATCCATTTTGAAAATGTTCCAAGTGTACAGATTTGGCCTAAAATCATGCTAGATCCTTTCAGCAAACAATTCAAGTTTCCTGTAACTTATTCTATAATTCTATAAGAATATTTTATGCAAATTTAATTTATATTCTATTTTACTGACTGTTTGGGTATTTCTTAGAATAAATGAAAACTTAAGTTGTCAAGTACAAATAACCTTAAATCTCTAAACATCAACCTTAAATCATCAAACGGACCTTCTAGCACAGAACATTATTTGGGGAAACATTAATTTGTATAATCAAATGTAATAAAAATTTAAAAAGTATTTATATATGTTGAATGGTTTGCTTATTTTACTTGTATACAAAAGTCATGTTAGTGTCCCAAGTGTACAAATGTTTGAAAATTGTATACAGTTTTGGCAAAAGCTAGTTTTTGCAGATTTTCTTATATAATAAAAAAGAAACTTTACATATATTTGAAGGCCATCCTATATTTTGATAAATCTGAGTTTTTACTTTAAGATACACTGCTTTGAGGCCAGGAAAAAAACTTTTAGGAGTATAGTTTTGAAAAATATGTGTTAAAAAACATGAAAAATTCAATTTTTTTCCATAATTGTTTTTAGAACACTTCTGATTTTGTATTTTAATTTTGCTTAAGAACATACTGCATGTTGACAAAACACACAACATATTGATAACATGTTTTAATGGGATTTTATTAAGTGCAAAAGACATGTACATTTATAAAAAAAAATCAAAACATTTGGTTAACATCTTTTGTTGTGAAAAAGTGATTACATCTGACAGAACGGCCCTACTCATTTATAAAACTTGAACCCTTTCCCTATGCAATACAAACAAAACTGTTGCCATAACTTAACATCTAAAATTTGAGAAAATTTTTCATTTAGGCTTCATTATCCCCACGCTTTTCGGAGAAAAAGTGGGGAAATTGCATATGTGGTTATCTCTGTCTTCCGTCCGTCCATCTGTCCGTCCGTCCTGGCCACTTTCTCCACCTACACTATAAGCACTAGAACCTAGAAACTTACACACATGGTAGCTATGAGCATATGTGCGACCCTGCACTATTTGGAATTTTGATCTGACCCCTTGGTCAAAAGTTATGTGGGTTGAGGTGGGGCCGGGTCAGAGATTTTTACTCATTTTTATGCCCCCGGATCAAAAGATTGGGGGTATATTGTTTTTGGCCTGTCTGTCATTGTATGTGTGTGTGTGTGTGTGTGTGTGTCCCAAAACTTTAACCTTGGTCATAACTTTTGCAATATTCAAGATAGCAACTTGATATTTTGCATGCATGTGTATCTCATGGAGCTGCACATTTTGAGTGCACCAGAGACTACACCGAATGTCTTCAAATTGATACTGAACCTCTCTTATGGCAATACGGATAATCTCAACTATGTATGGCCCCATTACCAACCCTTGGGTGCCCCGCCCACATTGGCCACGCCAGCATAGACCACGCCCACCCAAAATTGCCTTTTACTATAATTTCTTCATTTCTACACTGATTCACATCTAATTGATACCGAACTTCTCTTATGACAATACGTTCAATCTCAACTATGCATAGCCCCATTACCAACCCTGGGGCACCCCTGGGGCACCCCTGGGTCAAACATGCGGCGTGGGGATACACGTCGGCCTCTGCTGCGCCATTTCTAGTTATTTTTGAAATCACCCATATTTGTGTAAAGTTTGGAGAAAAATCAAGAAAAACATATTTAACAATGAAATACATTTAAGTTGTTTGATGATATTTTCATGTATTTCAACGTTTCCAATGTCCAGATAAATACCCTATTTGTACCCATTGAAAACCTTTAAAACTTTAATTTTGCATTGTTATTTTGTGTTGGGCTTGAAGAAAAAAGATTGATCTGTATGCAAATGTTTACATTATATCTCACAATCATAACAATTTCCAATTTATCGACAGTGGTGACCGGGTTTTATCATTATTATATCATTATTAGTGCTTGTGATCATATTTCAGATGCCAAGGGGCCTTTATGGGTGGGTTAGGGAGGGTTGCTCCCTCCCTTCCTTAATTGATTTTTAGCTCCACTGGCCAAAGGCTAGCGGGGCTTATGTCATGGTCCTGTGTCCGTCATGCGTGCGTCCGTCCGTGCCTGCGTGCGTCCGTCCGTGCATTAACTTTTCCTTTAAACATCTTCTCCTAAACTACTGGTCCAATTCTGATGAAATTTCTCAGTAATGCTCTGGGTGAACCTCTTTCAAATTTGTTCAAATTATGCTCCTGGGGTCAAATTTGACCCTGCTCTGGGGTTACAAAATTGAACATATGCTTATATAAGGCCTATTTTGTGAAATCTTTCAAAATCTTCTCATCCATAACCATTGGGCGTAGGGATATCAAATTTGGTATGTAGAGACATCTAATAGTCCTCTACTAAATTTGTTCAAATTATGCCCCTGGGGTCAAATTTGAAACTGCCCCGGGGTCACAAAATTTAACATATGCTTATATAGGGTCTATTTTGTGAAAACTTTACAAATCTTTTTGTCTATAACCATTGGGCCTAGGGCTACCAAATTTGGTATGTAGTGACATCTTATAGTTCTCTACCAAGTTTGCTCAAATTATGTCCCTGGGGACAAGTTTGACCCTGCCCCGAGGGTAACAAAATTGAACATATGCTTATATGAGGCCTATTTTGTGAAAACTTAAAAAATCTACTTGTCCATAACTGTATGGCATAGTGCTACCAATTTTGGTATGTATTGACATGTATTAGTTCTTTTCTTAGTTTGTTCAAATTATGCGCCTGGGGTCAAATTTGAAACTGCCGCGGGGGTCACAAAATTGAACATATGCTTAAAATGGCTAATTTAGTGTAAACTTTAAAAATCATTCTTGTCCATAACCATTGTGCCTAGGGCTACCAAATTTGGTATGAAGTGACATCTTATAGTCCTCTACCCAAGGGGGGGGGGTCACAAAATTGAATAAACGCTTATAAAGCGCCTATTTTGTGAAAATTTTAGAAATCTTCTTGTTGAAAACCATTCAGACTATGGCTACCAAATTTGGTTTGCAGTAGCATCTTATTGTCCTCTACCAAGTTTGTTCAAATTATGCCCTTTGGGTCAAATTTGACCCTGACCCGCGGGTCACAAAATTGAACATTATATACACTTCTTTCTTGCTTATTTTGTGAAAACTTTTAAAATATTCTTGTCCTTAACTCTAGGATCTAGGGCTACCACATTTTGTATGTAGTGAGATATAGTAGTTCTCTATGTGTCCAATAATTATGTTGATGAAGGTGGCATTGGTAATGTCTTGATATTTCTGTGAGATATGAATGCCAAAGTCTTCGTTTTACATTACATGAATTTTTATGTAAAAGTGGTGGTTCTTCATAAATTCTACATTTTTGCAAATGATGACCTCTACAAAGTTGTTCCAGGAGTACCATATTACCTGACAATCTTTTGTTTTATTGTTAACTTAAACTGTACTTGATTCTAGCATGCCACTATACTTCTTTGAAGTAATTTGAGCAAATTTCTCACTGTTTAGTAATGTATACATTGTTTAAGGTACATTATAATTTCACATTTTGTAGGTGGACTTCAATATGTATGATCTACTTATGCTTCCACAATGTAAAGGCAACAATCACTGGGTTTTGCTGGTTGCAAGTGTTATGTCCAGGACTGTAACCATTTACGACTCGTTGAGTGGTAACAACAAGGCCTTGTTCGATTTGTTTCGGTAAGGTTCAAAGCTGTAATTCATTTTTAGCTCATCTATTTTTTGAAAAAAAAAATGAGCTATTGTCATCACCTTGGCGTCTGCGTCGGCGTCGGCGTTGGTGTCCGGTTAAGTTTTGCGTTTAGGTCCACTTTTCTCAAGAAGTATAAATGCTTATGCATTCAAACTTGGTACACTTACTTACTATCATGAGGGGACTGGGCAGGCAAAGTAAGATAACTCTGGCGTGCATTTTGACAGAATTATGTGCCCTTTTTATACTTAGAAAATTGAAAATTTTGGTTAAGTTTTGTGTTTAGGTCTTTTTTATTCCTTAAGTATCAAAGCTATTGCTTTCATACTTGCAACACTTACTAACTATCATAAGAGGACTGTGCAGGCAAATTAATGTAACTCTGACTGGCATTTTGACAGAATTATGTGCCCTTTTTATACTTAGAAAATTGAAAATTTGGTTAAGTTTTGTGTTTAGGTCCACTTTATTCCTACAGTATCAAAGCTATTGCTTTCATACTTGAAACACTTATTAACTATCATAAGGGGACTCTGCAGGCAAAGTTATGTAACTCTGACTGGCATTTGGACGCAATTATGGGCCCTTTATACTTAGAAAATTGAAAATTTGGTTAAGTTTTGTGTTTTGGTCCACTTTACCCCTAAACTATCATAGATACTAGTATTGCTTTCATACTTGGAACACTCGCAAACTATCATAAGGGTACAGTAAAAGGACAAGTTGCATAACTCTGGTTGTCATTTTACGGAATTATGGCCCTTTTTTGACTTTGTAACTTTAAATTTTTGGTTAAATTTTGTTTTTCAATCCACTTTACTTCTAAAGTATCAAGGCTATTGCTTTCAAACTTCAAATACGTTCATGCTATCATGAGGTTACTGTACCTGGCAAGTAGAATTTTACCTTGACCTTTGAATGACCTTGACTCTCAAGGTCAAATTATAAAATTTTGCTAAAAATGCCATAACTTCTTTATTTATGATTAGATTTGATTGATACTTTGACAAAACTACTCTTACCTGACATACCACAATAGACTCACAAATGACCACCACACCCTAACACTATACTATACCCCCCCACCCCACCCCCCCCCCCAAATTGTTTTTTTTTTTGAGACGGTTAAAAACAAATATTTATTTTTATTATTTTATGTTTGAAATACCGTCCAACCATCGCACACAAGAATACACCCCCACCCCCTCCCCCCCCCCCCTGGAATTCCCCCCCCCTAATTTTTATTTGTTTTTTAAGATCATCTCACAAGTGACCACCACACCCTCACACTATACCCCCCCCCCAACCCCCCCCCCAATTTATTTTTTTTGAAACGGTTATAAAACACAAATATTTATTTTTATTATTCTATGTTTGAAATACTGTCCAACCATCGCACCCAAGAATCCCCCCCCCCCGAAATTTTTTTTTTTTTTTGCATTTTTGTTTCGCATTTTTGGAAGATAATGTAATAAATGTCCATGCCCCCACACTATACACCCCTCTTCACTCCACCCCTCCCTCCTTTGTGATGAGCGGTCTGCACCTGCAAGGCGGTGTTCTTGTTTGTCTTACCTGCTTGATATAGCAGTCACAGTAGCAGTTGGTGTATGTGCATTTTATGTGTGTCTCTGAGATTATCCAAACTGTGATTCGATAATTAAATATGCAATTTTAATATAGCTTACCACATATGTTCTCCATGTAGAGAAGCTGCAGCGCATGCGTTAACAAGAGATCAAAGGTCACATTTAGGGAGCTTTTTTGGCCAGTTCCAGTTGTCATTCATCAGGCAATATACCAAACAAGATATTCAAAAAACTTTGTAAATCTTATTTGTTTTCTATATTTGGATCTTTATCTTAAATATTAACTTGTAATGACCACCAACACTTTAAAAATGATAGGCTATATATAAATTTAAGCTTGCTTTCTTAGTTCATTCTTATTTATTATTGTGTCCTATCTCTCACACTTATGTGTTTCAAATAATGTGTTAATAGATTCACACACATATATATATGTTTGAAAACTGATTACCAAAACAATTTGGTATAGATAAAGTGCCGCTTAAGTATATAGGCACATGATTTTTGTTGATTTTTACCAACAAAATATATGTTGCAGCCAGTTCATGTGTCAACGAGCGCAAGTTGTGAAAGATGGCTTGGAAAAATTCAGTTCAGAGTTCAAAGCGCCACCTTGCAACAAACAGCGCCATGGAAACAGCTGTGGAGTGTTTGCATTGATGGTAATAAATTAGCTTTATATTTCTATATAGGAGTCACTTTGTCGTACTGTCAGTCGGTCTGTTGGTCTGTCCCGAAATTTCATCCGATCTTCACCAAACTTGGTCACAAGTTGTATCTTGATGATGTTTAGGCAAAGTTTGAATATGGGTCATGCTGGGTCAAAAACTAGGTCACTGGGTCACTTAGTGTGTTTTAAACCGAAAGTTTGGCCGGACCATAACTATGTCATTTATCGTTAGATTTTAAAATAACTTGTTACATTTGTTCACCATCATGGGACGGTGTGTTGCGTCAAAAAAGTACGTCGATATCTCCAAGATCAAGGTCACACTTGGAGTTCAAGGGTCAAATGCTTGTCCGGGCCATAACTTTATCATTTATTGTGAGATTTTAAAATCATTTGGCAAATTTGTTCACCATAATGGGACGGTGTGTCGCGCGTAAGAATTACTTCAATATCTCAAAGGTCAAGGTCACACTTTGAGTTCAAAGATTAAAAATGGCCATAAATGAGCTTGTCTGGGCAATAACTATGTCATTCATTGTGAGATTTTAAAATCATTTGGCACATTTGTTTCCATCATTGGACGGTGTGTCGCGCGAAAGAATTACGTCGATAACTCCAAGTTCAAGGTCACACTTTGAGTTCAAAGGTAAAAAAAGGCCATTAATGAGCTTGTCCAGGCCATAACTATGTTGTTCATTGTGAGATTTTAAAATCATTTGGCACATGTGTTCACCATTATTGGACGGTGTGTCGCGCATAAGAATTACGTCTATATCTGCAACGTCAAGGTCACACTGTGAGTTCAAAGGTCAAAATTGGCCTTAAATGATCTTGTCCGGGCCATATCTATGTCATTTATTGTGAGATTTAAAAAAAACATGATACATTTGTTCACAGTCATTGGACGATGTATCATGCGAAAGAATTATGTCGATAACTCCAAGGTCTAGGTCACAGTTGGAGTTCAAAAGTAAAAAATGGCCATAAATTTGGACTGCATGTCATGCTAAAGAATTCAAGAGTTCAAAGGTCGAAATGGCCATAAATGATAATGGCATTATCATTCTTAAAAATCGCCATAAATTTGATTATCTTGTTTTGTGAAGACCGCATGCAAAATAGTCTGTGTCAATGCTGCACGTGGGGGTATTTGTCACGTCTGTGACAAAGCTCTAGTTTGCTTAGTAAAGATCTGCATTAACTTTTATTCAACAAAATAATTGGAGAATGTAGAATATAATCATCGTACCTGTCTGTTGTTGTATTGGTTTTTAGAGCCTTGCATTTTCTTTTAATTTATAAAGGACATGATATTTCATATGTAATATCATAACCTGAGGATCAAACTGTGTTATAGAGTCCCACTTTTGTCAAATAACCCTGAAAAAAGGTTAAACAAGAAGATTACTCATATTTTAATTTATATATGTGTCATATAATGAAAAAAAGCATTCTCTTTGCACCTGTATATTATTTTGTATGAAAAGTTGTTTTTCAGTGTCTTAATGTGATTGTATATTTATGATGCATAAAACATGAATACTTTTCACTGTCAAACTATCGTTCTTGCAATTTTATTTTCAGAAATAGTATTTTTTAAGAACACTTAATCTAGTGAATATATGCTTTTCTTATTGCAAACAAATGTTGTTGTTTTTTAAGTTAAGTATGAATGACTTTTACTTTATTTTCAGACTGCCAAATGTTTGGTCATGAAAAAGCATCCCACAATGTTGTGACAGGCCCATGATTCAGTTTATCGAGACTAGTCGTGAGACGCAGACTTCTGATTCATGGAGTGCGACAAACATGTCTGTGCGACTCGATCACACCACTGTAAAGCCCGGCACGGCATTAAAATGGATATTATCAATATGTGTTGTTGCTCGAAAATATGTTTTTGTAGCAGGTAGTGCTTTGGGCTCGATTAATCTGAGAACTCAACAAAATATTAATAAAATCCTTCAGTGCCTTTTAGTTCTGAAAACAGAAGTAGCCAGTTGGTATTACACATCTCCTTAACAAGTACAGCACAATAAAACTTAAGGTTTTATAATCCTAAATTTTTATATCCACACAAAAATATTGATGATTGTGGTGCTCAGATTGCAAAACCACCTGTTTGGCAAAAATAATGCAGATGGTTAGATTATGATAAGTGCAAGAAAAAAAGAATAACTCTGGAGATAATAATTGATATGATAATCATTGCTTGACAGAATCACAATTGACCTAGATATTTATTTATGAAGTGGTGTATTTTTCAATGAGTGCCTTAAGATTCCAAAAACATATTTACTTAAAATAAATAATCCCGATGGCGTAAATGACTTATCATTTCGTGTTCATGAACCGGTTTTAAAATACTTTGTAGACTTATCTGCTAGGCGGTGAGGACTTTTAGACCACCTGATAAACTTCAACTTTATTTGCCCTAGTTCAGTAACCGACTAAAGATATGCGAACACAATACTGATGACTGATGAATCTGTTGTGTCTTATATTCTCATTGCTACTTAAAATATTAAGTCTATTTCAACGTTTAGACTAATAATAAGCAAATTCGTTAAATTGATATCCCCCGCCAAATAAATTTTGATTATTGATGGGTGCAGAACTAACAGAAAAGTTTATTTGAAGGGTTGTACCCTTATCTCACTTATTTAAAAGTAACAACATAAAAAAGCGATTGGCAATAACTCTTATTTAAGAAAGTAGGGTTATAGATTTTGTGCATGACACCTCTCCTCATTAATATCTTAACATCCATTAAATTTCATCTTTAATTCGTGTATAGTACCTGTGATATAGTCCTGTAAAGTAGCATCAGACATGTACATATGTACTAGGGTTATGTTTCTTGTGCATGGCACTTATTCTCATTGACAATTATACACCCATGAAATTTCATGTTGAAATCTTGTATTTATAGTTTCTGAGATGAAGCCCTGAAAAGTAACATCATACAAAAACAACAAAGGGCAATAACTCTTATTTAAGAAAGTGAAGGGTTGTGGTTCTTATGCATGGTTCTATAAATGAGATATAGCCCTGAAAAGTTACATCATAAAATAACAATAACAAGAAAGGGCAATAACCGTTATGTAAGAAAGTATACGGTTATGGTTCTCGTGCATTGATAATTATACTCCCATGAAGTTTCATGTTAAAATCTTGTATAGTATCTGAGATATAGCCCTAGTTACATCATACAAAAACAACAAAGCGCAATAACTCTTATTTCAGAAAGCGACGGGTTATGGTTCTTGTGCATGGCACCTCTCCTCAGCTATATTTATACACCCATAAAGTTTCATGTTGAAAACTTATATTGAGTTTCTGAGATAAAGCACTGAAAAGTTTGTGAGTGACTGCACTGACGGACAGACCAACGGTACGTTTAAGTATATTTAGCGTACCCGGGGTACATTAAAGTATACTTAAGAGTACACGGGGTACTTTTAAGCATTACCCGAGCCGAACCGACAATTACCAATCGAGCTTATTGACATATTAAATAAATGATGATAGTGGTAACTATGATTGTGTGAAATATAATACAATAGTTTTCCTGTATTGAGTGTACATGTGAATTAGTTAAAATAATGATAAAAACACCGATTGGGATTATACATTTCTGGAACTGAATTTGGTTCATAATCAGTTTTTAACTTTTTTAAGCTGAAATAATATATATATTTATATTTATATATATATATATATATAATCTGAAAATATTTTCTTAAATCAATGTTATATCTTTGTATTAAAAAACTGCAACGCTCATGACTGTAAATTAGGCATTACCATATTTCTTTACAACGTAATGCATGTACATCATCGATATATCTAACATTTAAAACGAAAATCGTTTTAAAATTCAAATGTTTGCATGGTATTAGAACTACTGTTTTGATATCTTTGTTGTGAACAATGTGTTTAGGTTCAACGTCCGAAAAAAAGATGTCCGAAAATAATTGCAAGCTGTTAAAACGCGAAATAAAGTTGAATTGAAACAACAATGCGTTAAATATTATTTTTCATCAATCTGACATTTTTCACGGCGACTGATCGGAGCAATATCACGGGGGTACTGTGAAAATCGTCAGATCTCACGATCTGACAATATTGACGCTACACCGGTCTATTTCGTTTCCGTAGAGATAGCTAATGTCGTCCGCTTGTAAGCTCAAATTTGATTGGCTGACTGGTTCAATGGCTTATTCTAAAAATAAATGCTGCTCGAGCAGCATATTGCTGCTCGAGCAGGAATTTTGCTGCTCAATCAGCATTTAAATGCTGCTCGACCAGTAAATTGCTGCTCGAGCAGCAGTATGCTGCTCGAGCAGCATTTAAATACTGCTCGAGCAGCATTTTTTTCTGCTCGAGCAGAAGTTACAGTTTCGACCCCTTTGGTGCGCCATATAAACAGCTGTCGATTTGTGTGATTATCTATGGCGCACCAAAGGGGTCGAAACTTTAACTTCTGCTCGAGCAGAAAAAAATGCTGCTCGAGCAGCATTTAAATGCTGCTCGAGCAGCATATTGCTGCTCGAGCAGCAATTTACTGGTCGAGCAGCATTTAAATGCTGCTCGAGCAGCAAAATTCCTGCTCGAGCAGCAATATGCTGCTCGAGCAGCATTTATTTTTAGAATAAACCATTGAACCCGTCGGCCAATCAAATTTGAGCTTACAAAACGGACGAGATTAGCTATCTCTACGGAAACGAAATAGACCGGTGTAGCGTCAATATTGTCAGATCGTGAGATCTGACGATTTCACAGTACCTCCGTGATATTGCTCCGATCAGTCGCCGTGAAAAATGTCAGATTGATGAAAAATAATATTTAACGCATTGTTGTTTCAATTCAACTTAATTTCGCGTTTTTACAGCTTGCAGTTATTTTCGGACATCTTTTTTTTCGGACGTTGAACCTTAACACATTATTCACAAAAAAGATATCGAAACAGTAGTTCTAACACAATGCAAACATTTGAATTTTAAAACGATTTTCGTTTTAAATGTTATATATATCGATGATGTACATGCATTACGTTGTAAAGAAATATGGTAATGCCTAATTTACAGTCATGAGTGTTGCACTTTTTTAATACAAAGATATAACATTGATTGAAGAAAATATTTTCAGATTATATAATATATATATATTATTTTAGCTTAAAAAAGTTAAAAACTTATTATGAACCAAATTCAGTTCCAGAAATATATAATCCCAATCGGTGTTTTTATCATTATTTAGCTAATTCACATGTACACTCAATTCAGGAAAACTATTTTATTATATTTCATACAATCATAGTTACCACTATCATCATTTATTTAATATGTCAATAAGCTTGATTGGCAATTGTCGCTTCAGCTCGGGTAATGCTTTAAAGTACCCCGTGTACTCTTAAGTATACTTTAATGTACCCCGGGTACGCTAAATATACTTAAACGTACCGTTGGTCTGTCTGTCAGTGCAGTCACTCACAAACTTGTCAGTGCTCTATCTCAGAAACTCAATATAAGTATTCAACATGAAACTTTATGGGTGTATAAATATAGCTGAGGAGAGGTGCCATGTACAAGAACCATAACCCGTCGCTTTCTGAAATAAGAGTTATTGCGCTTTGTTGTTTTTCTATGATGTAACTAGGGCTATATCTCAGATACTATACAAGATTTTAACATGAAACTTCATGGGTGTATAATTATCAATGCACGAGAACCATAACCGTATACTTTCTTACATAACGGTTATTGCCCTTTCTTGTTATTGTTATTTTATGATGTAACTTTTCAGGGCTATGTCTCATTTATAGAACCATGCATAAGAACCACAACCCTTCACTTTCTTAAATAAGAGTTATTGCCCTTTGTTGTTTTTGTATGATGTAACTTTTCAGGGCTTTATCTCAGAAACTATAAATACAAGATTTCAACATGAAATTTCATGGGTGTATAATTGTCAATGAGAATAAGTGCCATGCACAAGAAACATAACCCTAGTACATATGTACATGTCTGATGTTACTTTACAGGACTATATCACAGATACTATACACGATTTAAAGATGAAATTTAATGGACGTTAAGATATAAATGAGGAGAGGTGTCATGCACAAAATCTATAACCCTACACTTTCTTAAATAAGAGTTATTGCCAATTGTTTTTTTATGTTGTTACTATAAAATAAGTGAGATAAGGGTACAACCCTTCAAATAAACTTTTCTGTTAGTTCTGCACCCATCAATAATCAAAATTTATTTGGCGGGGATATCAATTTAACGAATTTGCTTATTATTAGTCTAAACGTTGAAATAGACTTAATATTTTAAGTAGCAATGAGAATATAAGACACAACAGACTCATCAGTCATCAGTATAATGTTAGCATATGTTTAGTCGGTTACTGAACTAGGGCAAATAAAGTTGAAGTTTATCAGGTGGTCTAAAAGTCCTCACCGCCTAGCAGATAAGTCTACAAAGTATTTTAAAGCCGGTTCATGAACATGAAATGATAAGTCATTTACGCCATCGGGATTATTTATTTTAAGTCAATATGTTTTTGGAATCATAAGGCACTCATTGAAAAATACACCACTACATAAATAAATATCTAGGTTTATAAGTTTTATCGTGCTGTACTTGTTTAGGAGATGTGTAATACCAACTGGCTACTTCTGTTTTCAGAACTAAAAGGCACAGAAGGATTTTATTAATATTTTGTTGAGTTCTCAGATTAATCGAGCCCAAAGCATTTCCTGCTACACAAACATATTTTCGAGCAACAACACATATTGATAATATCCATTTAAATGCCGTGCGGGTCTTTACAGTGGAGTGATCGAGTCGCACAGATATGTTTGCCGCACTCCAGGAATCAGAAGTCTGCTTCTCACGACTAGTCTCGATAAACTGAATCATGGGCCTGTCGCAACATTGTGGGATGCTTTTTAATGACCAAACATTTGGCAGTCTGGAAATAAAGTAAAAGTCATTCATACTTGTGTTAAAATAGTGACCTGAAAATCAATAGGGGTCATCTGCGAGTCATGATCAATCTACCCATGAAGTTTCATGATCCTAGGCGTATGCGTTCTTGAGTTATCATCCGGAAACACAGTTTGATCCTCAGGTTATGATACCCCCATGGCCGAATTGACACAGACTATTTTGCATGCTGTCTTCACAAAACAAGAAAATCAAATTTATGGCTGTTTTTAAGAATGATAATGCCATTATCATTTATGGCCATTTTGACCTTTGAACTCTTGAATTCTTTAGCATGACATGCAGTCCAAATGTATGGCCATTTTTTTTTACATTTGAACTCCAAGTGTGACCAAGACCTTGGAGTTATCAACATGGCCTTTTTTTACCTCTGAACTCAAAGTGTGACCTTGAACTTGGTGTTATCGACCGTAATTCTTTCGCGCGACACACCGTCCAATGATGGTGAACAAATGTGCCAAATGATTTTAAAATCTCACTATGAATGACATAGTTATTGCCCAGACAAGCTCATTTATGGCCATTTTTAATCTTTGAACTCAAAGTGTGACCTTGACCTTCGAGATATTGAAGTAATTCTTTCGCGCGACACACCGCCCCATGATGGTGAACAAATTTGCTAAATGATTTTAAAATCTCACAATAAATGATAAAAGTTATGGCCCGGACAAGCATTTGACCCTTGAACTCCAAGTGTGACCTTGATCTTGGGGATATCGACGTACTTTTTTCACGCAACACACCGTTCCATGATGGTGAACAAATGTACCAAGTAATTTTAAAATCTAACGATAAATGACATAGTTATGGTCCGGACAAACTTTCGGTTTAAAACACACTAAGTGACCCCATGACCTAGTTTTTGACCCAGCATGACCCATATTCAAACTTGGCCTAAACATCATCAAGATACAACTTGTGACCAAGTTTGGTGAAGATCGGATGAAATTTCGAGACAGACCGACCGACAGTACGACAAAGTGACACCTATATAGAAATATAAAGCTTATTTATTACCATCAATGCAAACACTCCACAGCTGTTTCCGTGGCGCTGTTTGTTTGCAAGGTGGCGCTTTTAACTCTGAACTGATTTTTTCCAAGCCATCTTTCACAATTTGCCCTCGTTGACACATGAACTGGCTGCAACAAATATTTTGTTGGTAAAAATCAACAAAAATCATGTGCCTATATACTTAAGCGGTACTTTATCTATACCAAATTGTTTTGGTAATCAGTTTTCAAACATATATATATATGTGAATCTATTAACACATTATTTGAAACACATAAGTGTGAGAGATAGGACACAATAATAAATAAGAATGAACTAAGAAAGCAAGCTTAAATTTATATATATTTATATCATTTTTAAGTGTTGGTGCTCATTACAAGTTAATATTTAAGATAAAAATCCAAATATAGAAAACAAATAAGATTTACAAAGTTTTTTGAATATCTTGTTTGCTATATTGCCTGATGAATGATAACTGGAACTGGCCAAAAAAGCTCCCTAAATGTGACCTTTGATCTCTTGTTAACGCATGCTCTGCAGCTTCTCTACATGGAGAACATATGTGGTAAGCTATATTAAAAATTGCATATTTAATTATCGAATCACAGTTTGGATAAGCTCAGAGACACACATAAAATGCAACATACACCAACTGCTACTGTGACTGCTATATCAAGCAGGTAAGACAAAAAATGAATTTCAGCTTTGAACCTTACCAGAACAAATCGAACAAGGCCTTGTTGTTACCACCCAATGAGTCGTAAATGGTTACAGTCCTGGACATAACACTTGCAACCAGCAAAAACCCAGTGATTGTTGCCTTTACATTGTGGCAGCATAAGTAGATCATACATATTGAAGTCAACCTACAAAATGTGAAATTAAAATGTACCTTAAACAATGTATACATTACTAAACAGTGGGAACTTTGCTCAAATTACTTCAAAGAAGTATAGTGGCATGCTAGAATCAAGTACAGTTTAAGTTAACAATAAAACAAAAGATTGTCAGGCAATATGGTAGCTTTGAACAAGCTAATATGCCTCGGTGAAAAATAATTTACATTGAAATTGAGAAAAGTCCTCGAGAACTCAGTGCCCCAGATAATTATTTGGGAAAATTGGGTTTTCAACCATTGATTTTAAAAAATAGGGTGATTCCATTCTTCATATAGAGTGAAATGAGTAATAAAAATGCATACCTTTAAATAATTGCTGATTTACTTCCGTTGACGCTGCACACTTGTATTGATTCAATAGAACTGTAAACTATCATCATACATTTTAATAAACTGATGTTTCGTAACATCTTTTATCCTTGAAACTGTCCATGATATAAACTTTTAAAAATGTCGAGAATTTCTAACCAATGACATGCCTTTTTATACTTTTGACAGATTTGTTAAGTCACAGACTTTCCATCATGTTTTTTGGATGTCAACTCAAATGCTGTATGCACAGTTTCTAACAAAATCGATAACACGAATGATTCGGCACTTATTGGCTCTTGCTTTCTTGATTCGAAAAAGTTTGCGATCGGCTGATATTTTGGCGCAACAATCTCGGACGTCTTTCGACCTCTCTTAGCTATTTTTATTTCGCATCGTAATAGAAAATGAAACTACAGACGCTTTACAAATACATGCACAATGAGCGACGAATTAGGTCAGATTGAAAACGCATAGCGTTTGAATAACTATGACCGTTTGCTAAGCTTGCTGAGTGTAAGCTTCACCGCGTTATGATAATAATTCCAAAGAGAAAATACCTAAAATGAGCATAGCATTTTTAATCGAAGTTTTGTATCGTTAATTTGACGAATTTGCGTAAAAGTCAAATTGGTTGCGTTTTCAATACTCATGATATTGTATTTCTTTGCATTTTTAAATATTTTAATAGGGTGAAAGACGCAGATACGCAGCTTATCTGGGGCACTGAGAACTGGTTAACAGACATGATATTTTGGATAATTGTAAAAGTTAGGACAGCAGATATACATATATGGGGAGAACGAGAAACGTAAACAATGTTAACCAGAAAGGCACAATCACAGGCAATAGGCACCTGTGTCGGAAGCAATAATTAAACATCATTAAGAAAGTAAATCGATAGAAACAGAGAACCCACCCATTGACCAATTCTTATCAGTCATCGTCGTGATTTTCGCAAAAGTTTTAACAGCCGTTAGACATTTATGATCGATTTTCTCATTAAGCGAATGGCAACAATTTTTTGATCGACTAGTTTGCAGCCAAAATATAAAGCACTTACCGCGTGTCAATGTTAAACTTTAAACAGATCGTCACATAAACTTGCAGAAGATGTGAAAAAGGCACCATCACGGCGGCAGCCATTTTTTCCAAACAAACCAGTTTTGCACCAAATGGCAAATATAACAAGAGTTCTGATTGGCTAATGCCATAATCTAAAAATAAATGCTGGTCGAGCAGGATTTTTCTGCTCGAGCAGAAAAAATGCTGGTCGAGCAGTAAATTTGCTGGTCGAGCAGTATTTTGCTGGTCGAGCAGCATTTAAATGCTGCTCGAGCAGCATTTTTTTCTGCTCGAGCAGAAGTTAAAGTTTCGACCCCTTTGGTATCCCATAATTATCCCCCAGGCATGTGTACAGACGAGCTAACCTTCGTCAGCTAAAGTGCACGCTTCATTGACTGTAAGTAATAAACTGCGCTATTTGATTGGCTGAAGAAGATACATTCAAATAATGAAATTCATCCATACATTTAGCTATTGATAAATGTTTACAAATGGCTGCCGCATGAGTCTTGTGAAAAACAATATTTCAATTTGTAGCAATTAAAGAGTTTAGACGAACGCAATGGACAATCATAACTATTTTTTCGGTAATTTCTTTGATGAATTTTATTGGTATTAGCTCTGTAGAGTGATAATCTTTTGAGTAACAAGTTATTGCCAGTGAGATTCAACTGCACACTTAATGAATGGCAATTATTTTTTTGATTATTTTTTTTTTTACAAATCGGGCTAACTGCTTTGATGTTCATCCATACTTTTTCAAATTAAAAAAGACTCAAAAATGAAGAATTACTTTGCTATATGAAACTAAATCATTTTCTTAAAGCGTGACAACATCGAGGCAGCAACACCCGAATTAAACTACACAGAAACCTAACGACTCCCTTTGTTAACACTTTTGTGAACGAAATGGACACCCGATTCAGTGATTTGCAGACTAAGGCAGCCATGGGATTGAAATTATACCTGAACAAATGTGCGCCTCTCCTGTCAGTGCTAGTGACCTTGAATGGTTCATTGATGATCTCCCTTCCCCTCAGTCCCTCCCTGCTGAGTTGCACTTTATATGGCAGGCTAGGTGGAAAGGTGTACCCAACCCTCCTACTACCCTTCAAGGCTCTGTTGCACATTGTGATTCCCAGCTGTACCCCATCATTTACACTGTTTTGTCCATATCATGTGTGCTCCCTGTTACATCATGCGAGTGTAAAAAGAGTATCAGTGCCCAAGGACTTGTTAAGACAAAACTAAGATCATCAATGGGTCAGGACAGGTTGTCCGCTGTGTGCCTGCTTTCCATTCATAGGGACATGGACATAAACATTTTAATGTTGTTCCTAAGTTGACCTAGTAGGATATCCAACAAGGTTAAATAGGAGGTCCACCCATCTAACTCTGTTAAAAAAGTTATGGATAAAGATAATGTTTCCCACCACTTTAGTGGTTTGAGAGACATTTGATTTACCCCTATGTGTCTGTCTGTCCGTGCATCTGTCACACTTGATGTGTGAACTCAAGTTCTTATTTGTTTTACATGCACTTTTATCATGCACAATGCTGATTAGATAGCAGGAAATCGCATCATTTCAAGGTGCCATTTTTAAAAAAATCGTCCACGGAAGGGGACACCCCTCCCGCACCCTCCCCTGTTGAGCCCCCCCTCTGAACATTTTCTGGATACGCCTCTTAAACTAGTTCAATGCAACTTATAATACATCACATTTCATTCATGTACAGAGGATTACTTCAGAGGAGAAATGCAAGGGTCGAAGATACGTATGCTTTTATCTCAAATGCGAGATGTTCAGATTACATCAGATGGAAATAAAACTCGTGACGTATTAATTTGCGATGTAAAGTGCTTTGTTATATTTATTGCTATCAATTTCATTTTGCGCCGCAGTTTAATTCCATTTACATGCACATGCGAGGATAATTGCATTTTGTATGCGATGTATGTTAATCTATTAAAATCAATTGCCTTAGAACAAATAAACGTACATCTATTATTTGTATTTCTCTTCTTACAATGTCTTTGTTGTTTCAATATTCATATTTGTGTTATTCTTATTTACAAATATACTTAGCCGTTATTGTACGTTATTGCTATGTCTACGTAGACCCATAGAAATCAATGACATTAATTATATAACGTTTGCGATTAAATGAATCACGATGCCGTCTGTTTATTAAAATGGAATTTCATAATAAGTAATACGGAAAAAATGTATTATACATGTTCAGTCAGAGCTGCTTCAAGTTATACAAAATGATTACACTCAATTTGTTGTCGCGAAGGTTTAACACAAAATTTAAAACGTATATCATTTAATTAATGATACCTGACCTTCTTGTACTCAAGGTTTGACTTTTATGCAATTAATATAATCCCGAGAGATGGCGAGGATTGCTTTTTGTCCTGAATAGAAAGTTATGAAAACGGGCGAGCGTTCTATTCATAATTGTAACCACGTGTGGCGTAGTAATCTTGATGATAAAAAACTAGAAATCGTGGACTTTTACAGACCAAATAAGTATTTAATAGAACCCTCTTTTGTACATTAATCCTCAACAAATAAGCGGTAGCGATATGCCATTCCTTCGAAAACTGTTGAGACTTTCAATGAAACTAAGTGACATCAAATCTTAGTAGGATGCCATTCAGAAGCTCGTAAATGCTTTGAATTCAAATTCGTAAGTGCATTTGCCAGTTAATTATATTCTTAGTTTTCGTTTAAAGGGAGTAAGGGACGAAAATTAGGTTTTTGACAAACTGTACAGCCTACACAATGAAATACTATGTATCCTGTAAACCCGAACAAGGATTTCAAAATAGGTAACACGAATAAAATCTTGTACTTCAAAGACGCTTAACAGTCTTTGCTTCTTTAAGCTGTACACTTCTATTTACACGAATTTTGTAGTTGTGTACGATTAATAAAATGAGTCGCGTTCTGAGAAAACTGGTCTTAATGCATGTGCGTAAAGTGTCGTCCCATATTAGCCTGTGCAGTCCGCACAGGCTAATTAGGGACGACACTTTCCGCATTCACTGGATTTTCGTGTAGAAGAAACTTCTTTTAAACAAAACATACCATAACAGCGGAAAGTGTCGTCCATGATTAGCCTGTAAGGACTGCACAGGCTAATCTTAACGACACTTTACGCACATGCACAAAGCCCAGTTTTCTCAGAACGCGTCTCAAATAAGAGCCTAGCTGTGGGAAACGGGGCTTCGTGACGTGCGTAAAGTATCGTCTCAGATCGGCCTGTGTAGTTCGAATAAGCTTATCATGAACGGCATCTTCCGCTTTTAAGGTATTATTAGTGAAAAGAAAGTATCTTCTTAGCGAAAATCCAGTTGAGGCGGAAAGTGCCGTCCCTGATTAGACTGTGCGGTCTACACAGGCTAATCTGGGAGGGCACTTGACGCACATGCAAAAAAGCCTCGTTATCTTAGAGCCAGTCTCATTTAAAGTGTTAATCATTTCATGAATGATTCTTTGCTATGCGTCCTGTATTCAACATGAAAATGGGTTAACTGCTTTGAATTTATTACTCATGGTATTGCGAAATGTGCTGAATGGAACGATAAGAATTAGGGCGACTATTCCATTGAAAGTTTTAAAACGTTCTTGTTACTTAATTATTTATTTCTCATTCGCCTTGCGTGTGGTATGAATGTTGATTGTTAAACTAGACCATCTGGACGTGTATATACGATCATGATTTTTATGGAACCAGAACTTGTCCTTTAATCTCCTTCAAACAAGCGACAGAAAGATATCATTCTGATTCAACATTTAATTTTCAGTTAAGTTTACCAACAAGAAACATCCAATTTGTGTTTAATATATTTACATATGATCTTGGTTAGATTCCTGCTCGTACATCATATTTTTGTAATTGTCGGAGTAGGACAGTCAAAGCAGGAGGTTAATGTTAGCACAATTTATTTCAAAAAAGATATTGTACATTGTCATGATGCGTATATGAGTGTTTTTCTAGTGTCAACATATATTTTTTTTGTAGTATTATCATTAATATTAGTTTAATAATTATACCAAGTTTGCCTATTTGTATCCTTAGGAATGAGACCGAAGACTCGACACAAACTGATCGAACGAAATGTTTTGTATGTATTTAACTTGGTTATTTTCATATTTAAATGTATTTGCATATGCATTTGTCAGTGTTTGATACTTAATGCATAAACTTCAAAGCTATAACATAAACGGTCAATTTAAAATGAATCAAGTCATGAAGAGCAAAATCTAGCTCATGCTATTCAATTTAATAGACAATTTAGTTCACATAAGCGTGATGAAGTATGAATGCGAATATCATCAATAAAGGCGTCGATTGCGCAAAGCTGATCAATGGCGATAATATCAAAGCCGGGGCCACATTGGCCCCGTTTCATAAACGTACGTACGCACGGTTTCTTACGTAAGTATACTTACGAAGTTCGTAAGAAAATTAAAGCGTTTCACAAAAAAATACTTACGCAACCACCTGCTACGAATTCGTAAGTTCCAACGTTAAAGTTACGCATGGTCTAGGCTGTCGTAGCGTTCGCAAATATGGCCGCCTTAGCTATTTCACGTCTTCACAAATTTTCCAAAATAAAAAAAAACGATTTTAAGCGCATTTTCGACAAAAGAAGCGTGACTTTTCTCTTGAAACTGACAAAATCGGTAAATTGTAATAAATATATCTTTCTGAAGTGCATTATAGAGAGCACAGTTGTTTCCCTTGTTTGTCAAATGGCGACGAAAAAACAAGGTCAAATGTAAACAAAGTTGAATGGATTTTTGTTTTAAATTACCTCTGGCCATGCTTTGTACTACGGGATAAGCATTGTGTAAATACAGAAGAGAGGATTGTTACAGAAGTAAATTGTATATGAAAGTTTAGTTAGATCTATCATAGACTATGTCAAACTGGAATGTATGAAGCAAACTGGAAATTGGAATACATGGTCATGGATGATGCAAGACACTGGCATATTTATTGGATCAACCACTTTTGGCACTAACGACTTAACAGAGTGTAACAAAATCAATGAGTTTCCTTCTAGGATTGAATTTACTGGAAGGTTATCTTTGATTCTGTTTGATGCGTCACTGAATTATTGTAAATGGAATGTCCAAAACAGGAGAAGCAGAACAAAGGTTTTCCCTTTGTAAATAAGGTAATTTTTTTATAATTTCATTTACAGAATTGTATTGTTTGGGAAGTATTAAATGTTTGGATCTGGATACATAGAAGATACCAAAACATTATCTGGCTTTTACTCAACTGTGGACATCTCTTGAGTCTGTTTCCTGGGTAGAACTAGTACATACATGCCAGACAGCTAATGATAATAATCCAAATTATGATATCACAACTAAACATCTTTTTACCATATTTATAAAGGCTTCAAAATCATGTTTCAAATGAACAACAATAATAGATTTTTAGTTATTAGTTGATATACAAGCGGAAACAAACTTTTTTGATTTTCGGTGATAATTTTCAATGTTCGATGAACGATGTGTTTGATTCAGATCAACTTTTTTTGCCAACTGGTCTGCAAGTATCTTAAAGAAGGTAAATATATGTTTTGTTCCCTATAAAAATAGACCTTTAGTTAACATGCATAGATTGCTTTACCAACATCCAACTGAAATATTTTTGGAAATGGTTATTATTTTCAGAAAAAAAAACACTACTAAATTCAGTTTAAAAAACAACAATCTCTGTAATCATGACTAGTGTATTTATAGTGTTTTATAATTTATGACATAATTGAAAAGTACATCCATGTGACTATTTTGAGTTAATTTGGTGTTCAAAATGTAGAAAAATAACAATGGTATCATTTAAATAAATTGGTTGCCATGGAAGCAAATGTACTACACAACACAAAATTGTATATTTTCATATGTTATTATTTTTATTTGAACAAGTCAATGCATTTTAATCTTACACAAATTACATTTACTTATAATAAGTAGGGCATTATAACTCAAAAAAGTAATTAAATGTTAGAAAACATAAAAATCTCAGAATTGCTTTTCACAATTTGAGATACAATAAAGAAGGGCTTTGCACGTTTTACGGCCTTATTGTTTAACAAGTACTTACCCGTAATCTCATTTACTATTGAAATGGTATTAGGCATTCTATTGATCACAAAACTAAAAATAAAGATCAAAAGGAATTGTGCACAGATAGTAAAACTGACCATTTTCCAAATTTAAGGAACAGAAACAAAATAAAAAAGAATACATGTACTGTAAATCAGGGAGCAAAATGCCACTAATGATGTAGACTCAAACTGAAAATACAGCTTTTTTATGAGTAATCATCATGTGTAATGGATGCAATTAAACAGGGTGATGATTGGATAATTTTTAATGATTCTGTTTTTTCTGTTAAATTTTGTTATTTCACATGGGTCACATATATCAAGTATAAAATGAATGCTTAAATATAAAATTCAAGATGGCCGAGTGTTATAGGTTAAATAATTTAAGGACCCCCATGGATACTAATATTTTTCTGGTGTTTTTATCTCTTCTAAAATTCTATTTTGAGGTTAAAATCTAGCAATTTAAGGCTGCTACTGACATACTTTAAAAAAATGCCTGAATCTGTGAACAATTCCCTTTAAGGTTAAAACCCTTTGGATGTCAGCTTATGGTTTTTTTGATTACCATTACATTCAACATAAAAAAAAACATAGTTAAGGTGTTAAAGGTGCCTTTTCACAGATTTTGGCATTTGTTAACTTATTCATTAAATGCTTTATATCGATAAATGTAAACATTGGATCGTAAAAGCTCCAGTAAAAAATCAAGAATAAAATTAAAAAAAGGAAAAGAACATTGCCCGGACCAGGTTTCGAACCAGTGACCCCTGGAGTCCTGCCAGAGTCCTGAAGTAAAAACGCTTTAGCCTACTGAGCTATTCCGCCGAATACACTTACATAACGTATTTTATACATTATATAAGCAATCTTCGTAGTTTCACAAAATTTAACGAAAAAAAACAGAACTATCCAAATTATTCAATCGTTTCGCGTTGCAACGCTTTATAATTTTTAGGTTTTAAAATCGTCAAAAGATACATATAATGGCTATATTAGACCATGGTAAATGTTCAGTATTACTGTTTCCTCACAAATATCATAACTAAAACGAAAATTTGCGAATCTGAAACAACTTTTTTCAATTTTGTCAATTTACCAAAGCGTGAAAAGATCCCTTTAAATAGGTCAAACACTTAATTAAATGCATCACTTAAACACTGATTACTCTTAAGTTTATACAATTATTTCTATAATAAAACTGTGTTTGTGTTTAAAAATAATTCTAAATTATTTTAGTTCTACACTTCAAATAAAATTCCAGCATGTACATGAAAATGTTTTCTAATTATAATAATTCAGGTTTGAATTTCCATTGTTAGAATAAATATTCACAGATGTTCTCCATTAAAACAGTACTTGGTGATCTTAATCTCCAACCAGCTGTAGCACTTTATGTCCACATAGTGAAGAGACATACACAGTTACAGCAAATTCTTTGACTGAGTCTACATCAACATTTCTGTAAATAAAAATTGAACATAAAAAAGTACCAGTGCAAAAAAATCAAAAATGTAATCCGACTAATGTATCTTAAAATAATTTGGAATAACACAAAACTGACAGTCATGGTTGAAACTCTTATGGCTGGTAATCATCAGGATAAACCAAACTTTAGCATGTACAAGTTTCTTTAATCATTAAGATATGTTATGAAATCTTTATCTAAAATGGATTCCCTTCACATCGGAATTCTTAATTTAAACTTGTCAATAAAATTAACTTAACATTTAAACTTTTTTTTTTTTTACTTTTGTAGTGTTCCGATGCATATGTTTTAGTAAAACCAAAGTTACAAAGAATCATTTAAAGGAGTAAGAATTATAACAGTCACTATATGCAAAACATAAGTTCTTACAAGCAGTTGAACAATCTGTTGCCAAAGTGATCATCCCTTCTTTCACCCGCCAGGATGCATCTGTGCAAGTAGTCGGGTCCTTTCCCTGGTGATTCATATCATTCATGAAGTATCTGTTCACCTAAAACACAAACTTCTTTAATAACAAATATCCATAATTAAATTTAAACACGGTATTAAATTACAAAAAATGTATAGTATATTTACCCGACATATGAAACATAAAAATCTTACTTTTTACAAAATATTTTTTAAATCAGAAAATATGTCTTACCAAAGCAGAATTATACTTTTATTGAATTTAATTTATTATTGTCCAAATTACAACACACAAAGTAAATAACAGCTTATCTTAAGAGGATTTTGTCAATTGTTTAGTCTTATCTCAACAGAAGGGACTGTTAAATAATAAATAGAAATTTAAACATTACTTAAAAGTTTAACAGATGTAAATGACTTTTTTTATTCATGTTACATGTAAGTTTTGACAAAAATAGCTCAAACTTACACATATCTTTAATAATATTACAATCTGACATATAAACAAAGTAAGTATTAAACCTTTAATGCCATACCATCTCAATTTAAAACAATAACACACCTGCAAATTTAGCCAGTATTAATTTAACTTCCAAAACAAAACATTTGCTGTCAATGTTAAAGGGTCTTGTTCACACTCTATCAAAATGAGAATTTTTCAACTTTTTGTAACAGATTTAACAAATAAATGAACAATATACATCAGTGTGCGAAATAACACTAATGCCGCAGACTTTTACTGAAAATACAATTTCGTTTACTAAAAATCATCGTTAGAAATTGATAAAATTATAAAGCGTCTCATACGCGAAACGATTTTAAATTTTTGATTTCTTGTGTCATCGTTATATTTTGTAACAACACGCGGATGGTTTTACAAAGTATAAAATAAATGTCAACCCATGTGAAGACGGTTTGTCAGGTCCGCACATAATGTAGTTGTACTCAATGACGACCAGAACATGAACGCTGAATTACACAAACCCACATGTGAAGACGGATTGCTGAGCGGTTTCGGCGCTTGGCTTTTACTACATGGGTCAGTGGTTCGAGCCCCGCTGTGGTAAACTTTTTTTTCTGTTTGTTTTCTTTTTCTACTTTTATTCTTGTTTTTATATTGGAGCTATAATTTGTAACATTACAAAGATTGCTTACATAAAGTATAAATAGTACACCTGAGCGTACTATATCAGTACGGACAGCCAAGTGGTTGGTGCTAGACTTTTACTCCAGGTGTCAGTGGTTCAAGCCCTGGTGTGGATTACATTTTTTTCTTTCTTTAATTGTATCATTGGTTTATACTGAACTGGAACCATTTAGTTCCGATGTTTACATTTATCAATTAAAAGCATTTCATGACTACCTTCAAAACATGCCAAACTTTGTGAACAAGTCCCTTTAACAAAGGCGATTTTTACCATGGTGTCATGTAGATTCGTCATCTTACCTGATGCGGAATATCAACTCCTTAATTTAGAAATCCTCCATGTCAATCAATAGCAGTTTGTTCCATTGTTAATCAGCGCAAATCTATCCAACTTTGACAGTAAATTTCAACATCGTATTGTTACTCTACGCTCGTTTAACCCCAATGAGTATTTCAATTTCAACAACAAAGCAATTGTTACACTCAACAAACTTTAAAAACGTTGTTAACATTATAAGCGATAACTTCGCGAGGGGTCAGTGCCTTTTTCGTCTGAACTAGTTACCAAGATCACAAGTTATATATGTTTCAGTTCACCTGAATGAATTTCAACTAATCAAGTGCAGTTATTTAACGTCACACAAAAACACGTTTAGCGTCATAAAACGTCGACCTCATTTGAAAGCATTTCTGCTGACGACTTCACATTTATTTATTTTAAAAGAGAAAAATAAATGTATACATAACAATTAGTTTTATTGCTTTTCTACTAGTTCTCGTAGTGTTTATTATTATCTGGCAGACGGCGCCAAATGTTAGTTTTACGTCTTTTAAAACCTTCAATTAAAGAGCGCAGACTGGTTTTACGTTAGTAAGATTCGTAAGAATTCTTAAGTCTGCGAACGCGTTTATGAAACGTTCGTAGGAATTGGCGTAAGAACGTCCGTACGAAAAAATCGCAGAATTCTTACGAAAAACTTAAGAATTGTTTATGAAACGGGGCCATTGTCCCTCACTATTCAGACCTTATGATTGCCTTTTGGACTGCGCGCCTGCCATTGATTTATTCCGTATCGATACTGCTTTCTTTTCATAAAAGTGTCATGACTTTTTCCCAAATACATTAGAACTTACAAAGCATGAATAAATCTGCATCATATGTTCAAGATAAACAACTCCAACGAATGGGCAAAAGTGTACGACTCGCATATTAGGGCAAAGTGTCCAGAGAAACAGAGTTAAGCTGCTGAAAAGAACCTTATAAACCGATATACTTAATATGTTGCATGCAGGTAACACTTTCTTATTGACATTATTAATTTTACAACAAATGAAAAAGGAAGCCTTCACGGTCCTAATAATAGGGAAGTTTAGTTTTGAAGCATATACAAAGGATATGTTTCCTAATTGAATCGATATATTTCATCATTAATATAATTATCATTTGTTTTGAAATAAACTACAACCGAACTGTATCTTGAAACTGCATCAAATGGATACTATGACTTACTATAAACAAAAACCACCGTGAAGCTCTGATTGCTTTCATACATTTGCTAATCCGGCGATTTGAGTTTTGCATCAAATCATTTCGAACAACATTTATAAAAGCATTTTTTAAATCAAACAACGAAAGTCATTTCAAAACCTTTTCATTTATGTTGTCTTCAATAAAAACGTCGCTCGTGATCATGGATTTATTAATTGTGTTGTTAACTAAAACCCGAGGACAAAGATCGGATTTATGCACCAAACCGAACTATCGATTTTACTGGATTTTCACATTTTGTATAAGTGTGAGGTTTTATGACACCCTTTAAACTGGTTCGAAGCCTTAAACTTCTGCAGTTACCGTTCCTATTCATTAACACTATTTAAATAATTTAAGGTGTATTGTTTTAAATCGTATGCTACCGATAATTTATCATTTAAATAAGATGCTGTCCTGTGGTAATTAGAATTTATCGCCAATGTATGTCTCTAGCAATTAATAACCTCCATAGTCCACCTCTTGTTACTATGACGTGTAGTCTCCATAGATATAAAGTACAATACTGTCCACCGTCACCTTTTCCCCTCTAGCCAAGTACGCTTGATAAACACGCTGTAACTTCTCGGTAATAAGAAGTAAAATATAATTGCGAAATGCTGTCAATGATAGCAATAATAATAAAGAAAATTGTTATTTTATGAAACCAGAACTTTATGCCTAATCTTATACAAATCAGAGGGCGGAAGAGAGATTGCATTTCGTGTAAAAAAATAATCATGTGGTAATTATCCATATCCATTCCGAATTGCACACCATTCACAATGTGAATGCTTCTGATTGAATAGGGATACACCTTGTTGGCTTTGAAATTTTTCCAATTTAATCTTGAAAAAAATAAGCAACATTCTGTGTTCATTTTCAAATATTTATAATGTATATACGAAACAAATAGGCGTTGTTTTGCGTTCTTAAGGCCAGTTTTCTCTTTCAAACAGTTTATTTATTTAACATTAGTATTAATGATTTGTATTCATCTATGCCCTACAAGTGGACTTTAGAACGCGTACAAAACAATAAAGACAAAAACATTTATCTGGTGGCGCTCTTATAAAACGGGGCTTTATCTACTAGTATGTGCGTAAAGTGTTGTTCCACCTAAGCCTGTTCAGTCCGTACAGGCTAATATGGGACGACACTTTCCGCTTTTATTGTTTTTCGCGTTTAAGCAAAGTATCTTCATGATGAAAATCCGGTTTAGGCGGAAGGTGTTGTCCATGAATAGCCTGTGCGGATTGCACAGGTTAATCTGGGACGACACTTTACATGCATTAAACTCCGTTTTTATGTTTAATTAGAGTCGGTAATAAGTATAAGAGCGAATACTTTTCAATCTTCAATACTGCAAATATGTTCCATGGCGACAATGCCCTGGGAAAGACCACGTTGTCTTTTTGGTGTGATTTCATTTGGGAACACTTCGCTTTGATTTTTTTTCATAAAATGTGATTTTAATCACTTGTGACCCATATTTTTCAATACTGAATAACCGGTAATATGAATAGCTGTAACAAATCATTTGTCCGAATTAAGAAGCTAAGCCGATGGATTTATTTTTTAATGGAGAAGCATTCGAATGTTAAATATCACATCGTGTAGCACATTTTGAAAGTTTATGCAATCCATTTTCGGTATGATGCTCGTTTACTGAGCATAATGCTCGAATATTCGAGGGTGATGCCCGTTATATTCAGAATAATGATTAGTATTGTGCGTGATGCTCACTATATTCAAAATTATTACTGATGATAATTCTGCACCTATTGATACAGATTTAAAATTAGCTAATGAAAATAAACCCACAAGATGACCGAATGACGAAAACCCATTTATTAACGAAGTAAGTTTAAGAGCTAGCACATTGTACTTTATAAATAACAGTTTATATATGTCAATAACAAAGTGACGTTCGTTATGCGTGACTTGTGTTCAATACACACAATTTAATTCATAATCTATTACTCTCATGATTCAACTCATATTTGCATTTAAAATAAATTTGCTCTCAAAGCCGGTTCATTCTTAACGTTTTTTTATTCAAAAGACCACTATAAGTTTATTTCTGTCTTTCCATTTTTTCCTACGCGGTGCCATTGATATTACGAACTATCGAAATGCAAATATTTTGAGTAATTGGGTTAGTTTTTTAAACACATATACAACACATAGCATCCATCCATGAAAGCTTAAAATAAAGCTGCAATGAAGATAACGATAACGAATAAATCGTCAAAATGTACGAAATGTCCCTTATCCCTACGCATTCCCGAATTATCGTTCATGTAAAATTACGCACGGTTGTGCGGATATGCCGTTACCGAAAGGTTTAGATTACAACCGTAAGATCATTTATGTCAATTGTTGAACCGTAATTTATGCGCATATACAAATAATAAAGTTACTTCTACGTCATGATACTTCAAAGGCACAACATTAACGTTTAGCTTTTCAAAACGAATCATTTTATGTCAGGCAAAATGAGTTCAGGATGTAGAAATTTTAAAATCGCATTGATATAAACGCATGCGTAGTAAAGTATTGATGACAATACGTATGACGTATACGGACTGACTGATTAATGACCTAATGTGATTTCATGTTTTTACGGCCAGTTAATTGTATAGCTTGTTAAAGTTATATCACTGGGGCTATCAGAGAAGCCCATAAACTACTGTTCAGCGTCGACCTGGGATAACAGGAGTTACCCGGGAATGCGTGTGAGTAAAGTGTCATCCCCGATTAACATGTACAGTCCGCAAAGGCTTATCTGTTACATAATTTAAATTTGTATAGAAATTTTAGTTTAAAGTAGGATTATTCTCAACGAAAATCCAGTTTAGGCGGACAGTGTTGTTTTTGATTAGCCTGTGCGGACAACACATGCTAATAAGGGACGATAATAAACGTACTTGCATTATGTTTAGTTTCCCCAGAATTAGGTTAAGGTATTGTGAATTTAACTTATATTCAAATCACAGTTTGTACTCCTGTTAGCGGCAAATTAATAAGTTAATGCGATGACACGAACTGTCACAAAAATCCTTTAAAATGTAAAAATGTTTTCATATTGCTCTATTCAACATCGAAATAAAATAAAGTTGATTAAAAATGCGCTTTCTTTTGAAAATTATTGACCGCTTAATTGAATTGATCACTAATCATAAAATTAAGGCAATGTATTCATGAATGAGGTCGGTTCATTGGATTGATTACAAGATCGCTTGTATTTGAACATTCAAAACTTCTTTGCGTGAATAGTTAAATTATACGAGAATGGGTGTGACGTTCATATACATTATGTTTTTTGTGCACTGGAAAGTCAGGTAAAATGACTAGTTCAATGCAACTTATAATACATCACAATTCATTCATGTACAGAGGATTACTTCAGAGGAGAAATGCAAGGGTCGAAGATACGTATGCTTTTATCTCAAATGCGAGATGTTCAGATTACACCAGATGTAAATAACAATCGTGACGAATTAATTTGCGATGTAAAGTGCTTTGTTATATCTATTGCTATCAATTTCATTCGGCGCCGCAGTTTAATTCCATTTGCATGCACATGCGAGGTTAATTGAATTTTGTGTGCGATGTATGTAAATCTATTAAAATCAATTGCCTTTGAACAAATAAACGTACATCTATTATTTGTATTTCTCTTCTTACGATGTCTGTGTTGTTTCAATATTCATATTTGTGTTATTCTTATTTACAAATATACTTATCCGTTATTGTACGTTATTGCTATGTCTACGTAGATCCATAGAAATTAATGACATTAATTATATAACGTTTGCGATTAAATGAATCACGATGCCGTCTGTTTATTTAAATGGAATTTCATAATAAGTAATACGGAACAAATGTATTATACATGTTCAGTCAGAGCTGCTTCAAGTTATACAAAATGATTACACTCAATTTGTTGTTGCGAAGGTTGTTCACAAAATTTAAAACGTATATCATTTAATTAATGATACCTGAGCTTCTTGTACTCAAGGTTTGACTTTTATGCAATTAATATAATCCCGAGGGATGGCGAGGATTGCTTTTTGTCCTGAATAGAAAGTTATGAAAACGGGCGAGCGTTCTATTCATAATTGTTACCACGTGTGGCGTAGTAATCTTGATGATTAAAAACTAGACCTCGTGGACTTTTAAAGACCAACTATGTATTTAATAGAACCCTCTTTTGTATATTAATCCTCAACAAATAAGCGGCAGCGATATGCAATTCCTTCGAAAACTGTTGAGACTTTCAATGAAACTTAGTGACATCAAATCTTAGTAGGATGCCATTCAGAAGCTCGTGAAAGCTTTGAATTCAAATTCGTATGTACATTTACCAGTTAATTATATTCTTAGTTTTCGTTTAAAGGGAGTAAGGGACGAAAATCAGGTTTTTGACAGACTGTACAGCCTACACAATGAAAAACTATGTATCCTGTAAACTCGAACAAGGATTTCAAAATAGGTAACACGAATAAAATCTTGTACTTCAAAGACGCTAAACAGTCTGTGCTTCTTCAAGCTGTACACTTCTATTTACACGTATTTTGTAGTTGTGTACGATTAATAAAATGAGTTGCGTTCTGAGAAAACTGGTCTTAATGCATGTGCGTAAAGTGTCGTCCCATATTAGCCTGTGCAGTCCGCACAGGCTAATTAGAGATGACACTTTCCGCCTTCACTGGATTTTCGTGTATAAGAGACTTCCTTTAAACAAAACATACCATAACAGCGGAAAGTGTCGTCCATGATTAGCCTGTGCAGACTGCACAGGCTAATCTTAACGACACTTTACGCACATGCACAAAGACCAGTTTTCTCAGAACGCGTCTCAAATAAGAGCCTAGCTGTGGAAAACGGCGCTTCGTGACGTGCGTAAAGTATCGTCTCAGATCGGCCTGTGTAGTTCGAATAAGCTTATCAGGAACGGCATCTTCCGCTTTTAAGGTATTATTAGTGAAAAGAAAGTATCTTCTTAGCGAAAATCCAGTTGAGGCGGAAAGTGCCGTCCCTGATTAGACTATGCGGACTGCACATGCTAATCTGGAAGGGCACTTGACGCACATGCATTAAGCCTCGTTTCCGTAGAGCGAGGCTTATTTAAAGTGTTAATCATTTCATGAATGATTCTTTGCTATGCGTCTTGTATTCAATATGAAAATGGGTTGACTGCTTTGAACTTATAGTTCATGGTATTGCGAAATGTGCTGAATGGAAAGATAAAAATTAGGGCGACTATTCCATTGAAAGTTTTAAAGCGTTCTTGTTACTTAAATCTTTATTTCTCATTCGCCTTGCGTGTGGTAAGAATGTTGATTGTTAAACTAAACCATGTGGATGTGTTTAGACGATAATAAGTATTTTATGGAACCCGAACCTGCCCTTTAATCTCCTTCAAACTAGCGACAGAAAGATATCATTCTGATTCAACATTTATTTTTCAGTTAAGTTTACCAATAAGAAACATCAAATTTTTGTTTAATTTATTTACATAAGATCTTGGTTTGATTCCTGCTCTCGTAAATCACATTTTTGTAATTGTCGGATTAGGACAGTCAAAGCAGGAGGTAAATGTTAGCACAATTTATTTCAAAAAAGATATTGTTCATTGTCATGATGCGTATATGGGTGTTTTTCTAGTGTCAACATATATATTTCTTGGATTATTAATAATTAGTCCAAGTTTTCCTATTTGTATCCTTGGGAATGAGACCGAAGACGCGACACAAACTGATCGAACGAAATGTTTTTATGTATTAAACTTGCTTATTTTCATAAGTAAATTTATTTGTATTTAGATGCATTTGCCATTGTTTGATATTAATGCCTCAAAACTTCAAAGCTATAGTATTAACAGTCAATTTAAAATGAATCTAGACATGAAGAGCAAAATCTAGCTCATGCATTTAAATTAAATTTAGTTCACATAAGCGTGATGAAGACTAAATGCGAATATCCTCAATAAAGGCGTCGATTTCGTAAAGCCGATCAATCGCGACAATGTCATTGTCCGGGTCACATTGTCTCTTTCTATTCAGACCTTATGATTGCCTTTTGGACTGCGCGCCTGCCATTGATTTATTCCGTATCAATACCGTTTTCTTTTCATTTAAGTGTCATGAACCTTTCACAAATACATCTGAACTTACAAAACATTGATTAATCTGTATCAGATGTTCAGGATAAACACCTCCAACGAGTGCGCATAATTTTATGACTCGCACATTAGGGCAAAGTGTCCAGAGAAACGAAATTAAGCTGCTGAATATGACCTTTTAAACCGATATAGTTTATATGTTGGATGCGTGTAACACTTTCTCATTGACATTATTAATTTTACAACAAATGAAAAATGAAGCCTGCACGGTCCTAATAATAGGGAAGTTTAGTTTGGCATCATATACAAAGGATTTGTTTCGAAATTGAATCGATTTATAGTACTATCATACACATGTGGTTTTGTTTTGAAAACATAAAATAGTGAAATAGACTACAAGCGAACTTTTATCTTGAGACTGCATCATATGGATACTATGACTTACTATAAACACAGATCACCATGAAGCTCTGATTGCTTTCTTACATTTTCTTATCCGGCGGTTTTGAGTTTTGCATCAAATCATTTCTAACAACATTTATAAAAGCATTTTTTTAAACAAACAAAAATAGTCATTTCAAAACTTTTTTCATTTAGGATGTCTTAAATAAAAACGTTGCTTATGATCATTTAATAATTAATTGTGTTGTTTTCTAAAAGACCAAGGGCAAAGATCGGATTTGTGTACCAAACTGAACTATCGATTTTGCTGGATTTTCACATTTTGTGTCAGGTTTTATGACACGCTTTAAACTGGTTCGAAGCCTTAAACTTCTGCAGTTATCGTTCCAATGCATTGACCATATTTTAATTATTTTAAGGTTTATTGTTTTGAATCGTATGCTACCGACAATTTATCATTGAAATAAATTGCTGTCCGGTGGTAATTAGAATGTATCGCCAATGTATGTCTCTAGCTATTAATTACGTCTATAGTCAATTTGTTTTAACTATGACTTGTAGTCTGCATAGATATAAAATAAAATAATACATAACTTACTATATATAGTAACAAATTTGTACAGTTGTTCATGAAATTATCATCATTGCGGGGTCATTATAAATATTCGGCCCTAGGGCCGATTATTTATATTCGGCCCTCAGAATGTGTGCGCGTGACGTTCAACTGGAACAAATGGCGTCCACATTCAGTCTTAGCCATAAAGAAGTCAAACATCTACTGGTTATTGTTCTACTCACCGAAGTTGTGTAATAACCATGTTTATTTTCGTAAAATTTAATTTGCTTCCATTACGACAATCTATCAATTGTTCAACAAAACATCGTGTTATTCGACATTTTAACGAAATCGAAAATGCAGTCTCACCAGTTTCATTCCAGTTTTATATCCCAACACTGTTATTCACATTCATAATATTATAATAATTCATCGTAAACACACACACTAATCGTTCGATGATTAAAAATATTTAACTGTTTAATAAAAACACCCCAAGTAGTCCAGTCATTCTAGCTCAGATACGCCCAAAACCTCAAACAAATTGCAACAGAAAATGTTTTTGGTGTTTTTAAATCCTAAATGCATATAGTATAACAGATCAAAAGTCTAGAAAAATCTAAGCTGGGAAAAGTTACAAAAAACGAGACCAAATAAAGACTAATGAATGTATTCATTTTTCTTCTTCGAAACTCCTTATAATTCATATGTATTTCATTCCCCATCATTTTTACATAAAACATCCATGTTAACATAGCTATATCTAAATCTACTATGACAATAAAAGTAACAGAAACTATATTATCTTATATAACACACTATTTGTCCCCTTTTTATGCCCCCGAAGGAGGGCATATAGAGATCGGACCGTCCGTCTGTCTGTCTTTCCGTCACACTTTGCATTTAGGTTTCGAAAAATGCTCATAACTTCTATGTTCCTTGAGATATAACCTTCATATTTGATATGCATGTGTATATGGACAAGGCCTTTCCATACGCACAAAAATGTTGACCCCTGTGAACTTGACCTTGAACTTAGGGTCCGCATTTAGGTTTCGAATCTGCATTTAGGTTTCTCAAAATGCTCATAACTTCTATGTCCCTTGAGATATAACCTTCATATTTGCCTTATTTGGTATGCATGTGTGTTTGGACAAGGACTTTCTATACGCATACATTTCTTGACCCCTTAGACCCTGACCTTGAACTTAGGGACCGCATTTAGGTTTAAAAATCTGCATTAACCTTTCGAAAAATGTTCATAACTGCTATGTCCCTTGAGATTATATCCTTCATATTTGGCATGCATGTGTATATGGACAAGGCCTTTCCATACGCACACAAATTTTGACCCCTGTGACCTTGACCTTGAACTTTGGATCCGCGTTTAGGTTTCAAAATCTGCGTTTAGGTTTCGAAAAATGCTCATAACTTCTTTCAAAGCGTTTATAGGGGGCATACGTTATCCTATGGTGACAGCTCTTGTTATATATAAAATTGAAAAGTGGGCGGGGTATTTCTATATGATAACACAGCTTTTATTGAGCAGTGTTGAATATAACAATTTAATCATTGTCTTGTATAGATCTATAGACTTTTACAAACATACATTTGTTTAAAATATGAGATAAGAATATATCCGTCAGGATTTTCATAATTATACAAATATTTATTTAAACTTTGTGTTGTTTCTCTATATAAAGAGTGGGTGTGGTAGTCTTATACAAAGTAATTTCATTTCAATTCATGTGAATTTTCTATATACATGTAGACAGTATTAGATACATAGATTTTCTTAAATAAGTTTATACACATTTGCTTAATGTTTAAAGATATATAAATAATGCATTGACCTTGGGTCACAATGGTTGACCTTGACTTTTAAAAGGTCAAATATCATGTAATGCAGTTGAACGATGTAACTATTACAAAATCTGTAAACTTGATTATTTTGTACATAGTAATTTCAATAAAATTATGTTACGTACACTGATAAGTACATTTTTGAATTTAAAATAACTGCATATGGTGTAAAAACATGTTTAAAAGTCGCAGTAACAATAATGGATATAATGACAGTTTCAATTCTTAGTTAATCTTGAAGTCTAATTTGTCATTGTACTATTGGCGTCTCATTAATTAAACATGTGTTTTAGTCAATATCAGAGTCGGTTTCGTTGAACTTCTGTTCATTTGTACAGCTTATTCCGCGACATCCTGAGCATCCCATAGAACACTATAAGCCGTTTTTCCTACATGGACATTTCTTTGTGTCACAGTGTTGTTTGCATTTTACCATTTTCAGTAGCTACTTGGGTGCAGCAGGTCGATCCGTTTTCTGGGGCATAAACTTATTGTCTTTCAGTTTGAATCCCCATTCAGTAGGCGAAAGGTTTTCTCCATTTTCAATCCATTCATGAACTTGGAAAAACGTTCTCATACTGTGGTATTTAGCGGCGGCAGATGTTGGAGGCAATGACTTTATCTTGACGTGTTTGGTGCTCGACATGACCTTTTGCGAAAACATCCTTAGCCTCAACAAATCCAGTGTCTCAACGGACAATCCGCCAAATAATGCAACCAGAATTCGTTCAACACTCACAATAACAACATCCTTGTTGCTGTGCGACAAATAATCGCAGGCATGGTTAACTACCTATTCATTGTTAAGGAAAGTTTTTAAAGCTGCGCCTTTGCTGATACTGATAATATGGGATGTTGTATTACAGTCAGATAGTGCATGTAAAACTGGCAATGTTCTGGTTGGTCCGCCCAATACTTGTTTGGCCTTCTGAATATCCCATATCCGAACAACTTTTGATGTCGTTTGATTTGCTGCTGGCTTTAAGACGACTGTTTTATGAATTGACTTTATGTGATAAAGGGCAATTACTAGCAAGTCCGTGTCCTCGCCTACGATGACAACATTGCCGGTTTCTGCAATTTGTAAAGCAGTTTTTACTATCAACACATCAGCATCCCCTTGAGCGTGTAAAAATCGAACCCATTCCTCTCCAATTCTCCAGCAAGCGCAAAAATGAAGTTTTGTTTGTTTTCGGAATTCTTTATTCCATCCTGAAATTACATTTTTATTTTATAAGTAGAAGAACTAACTTTTCTGACCAAACATTCAATTATATGGTATATTTATAAATTTCAATTTTGAACGAGATGGACTTTGCATTTCGTGTAAATAGAACTAAATATGAAACGAAATATACTGATAAACTTTAATGACATATAACACTTAGTGATTGTTGACTTGGCACATTAACATCTTGTCAGCTTCTATCAAGCAGACAGTTACGATATAGATTAATTGACCAATCTTACCTTTTAAAATTCAAGTTTTTGTTCTGCTACCCATTCGTATTAACTGGATATGTAACAGTTCAAAATACATCCCCATGGTGATCCATCTGAAATGTTAATATACGAAAATCAGTAGTTAGGTTTCAGAATTTTACTAGTGATTTAATTAAGGGCAGCACCAATGATCGACACTCATTTCCTGTTTAATATAGATAATAATAGGTTAGTGTTGATTATAGATCTGGTTTATCATGCCAGGCTTAGAAAACACAAAACACTTATCTATTATTCTATTTATCCCACTTTTTATTCAGTAAAACTTTGTATTTAAACAAAATTAGTGTATGAACTACGGGAATTCTATCATTCTAACAGTATTTGTTTCAGATTAGAAACTAGGTACAAAAATAGGATTAATAGATGACTACGGTGTTATGATGGATTTTATCGCACGAACTGATTCAGTGCCTTTGTTTTTTCACGAGCCTGCTGGAATATTGGAATACAATTTTACACAATCAACGAGTGGGCCACATACCATCGAAACACCACAATCATTAAATATTTCTTTGATTATACACATAATTACGATAAAAAATAAAAAGCAAGATTACAAGTATCAACGTAGTATATAATGTATACATTAAGGTTATAATCAAAGCAGTTTATTGAAATAGACGTCTATGCGAATTTTTACAGGCAATCATGACGATTATTATGTATACATTAAAGAGGCCATTTAAACGTTCGGTTTTTAAATCCGTTTATAGATTTTATGGCAGATTCAGGCTTCCGTAGTTTTTTATTTTTCAACAAATTCTCGCCACCGATAGAAATCGATTTTTGGTAATAGCTGAAGCAATCAAAAGCAGCATATAATACATGTACAGACGAAATATAACACATAACACAAAGATCATTGAAGCTCCTGTTTTGAGACGGAACATGCTTTTATAAACGTTTTTGGATTGTCATCAATGAGAAAACACGAAAACACATTACATTTTTCATTTAAGGACATTCTGCACCGCTTAAGCCTGTTCATGCGCAAAAATATAAATTATTGAATAAAATATATATGGTGGACGAACCAGTTATCGAACACCTAAGAAATTAAGTTAAATTTGCAAACACTTAAAATAACAAAAACAATTTGTTCTAACAAATAACTAACAGTTCAATCATTAAATAACTTATCTGTAAAGTTTTCAAGCAAATATCCGTCAAGAATTCATAACAATGATTCCTTGTTTATTGTCACCTCTAGCAGACAAAACAAAATGGCGGCCGATGTAAACATGACCTATTACCGAACAGTTCATAAATACTACTCCAGTGAATAAAAACAAACATGAAACTGAACAATTTTTTTTGAAACATGAAAATTAACAAAATTAGAAAAGCATGTAGCTTTGAACACAAAAAAACAAGTCTATTCCTCTGCAATATTGTGGCAAGGACAATAGAACGGGTCATTTCTCCTAACAACATTTGTGGCTGTGCAAAACTGCAAGTGCACCCAGTGGCTACAGTTATCAAAGTCACACTTGGCCCACTTTACAAATATCAATGATACGCAGTTAGCAAGTTCTTTTGGAATAAATGTACACGGGGTAGTAACATCAAAGTAATGTCATTTTAAAAGGCGGCTCACTGAACCAACTCTTATAGTTAAAAGCATTATAATGTTTAAATAAATAATTATTTTTAAAATGATTGCACATATAAGTATATATATAAATGTGTGTATAAGAATGTATATACGTATTTATAACAAATATAACTAATACAATAAAACAACTTAAAATAAATAATGAATTGCTAAAATTTATCCTGCAAATTAGTTATACGTACGCATCTGAGAAATCATTGTATATAATTGAACATTAGATACATATAATTTATTTCTTATACTTAGGGCAATTTACCTTGCATTAGCACATTTGCTTGTTTTTGTATATTCACATGTTGTATTTTACTGACCTTTTTTGTATGTCTCTACTGGGGACAAGTTTTATATTGTGTTTTCTTCTCACTTCTGTGATTATTTCTTCTCACTTCTTCATGTTTATAGAATATTCATATTTTTGTATCTCTAATTTTTGCTTTCTATTTTTGTATGTATGTATGGACATCTTTAAAATAGAAACTTACTGGACAAACCCACATAATAATATTTACACACCCTCCCTCTCTTTAAATGATTAAATTATGCACTCTGAACGTAAAAGGGCTAAAAAATAAAGACAAACGCATTAAAATCTTCAAATGGTTAGACGAAAAAAAATATAGTATATGCCTACTACAAGAAAGTCACTTGACACATACTTTAGCACAAACCTTAAAAGATGAATGGGACGGAGACATCTATCTTAGTGGACAACATACTAATAAACAAGGCATTGCCTTTCTTATAAAAAATAATATAGGGATCACAGTCAATAACTTTAAAGAAATAATAATTGGCAGACAAGCAAGTATAGATATCAAAATACACGAAACAGAATTAACATTAATCAATGTTTACGGCCCTAACATAGATGATTCCACATTCTACGAAACATTACAATCCTTCATAATTAATAACCAAGATAAAAACATTATAATCGGTGGTGATTTTAATACTGTTCTTAACCCATTATTAGACAAAAAGAATGGAAACCTTTATACTCATCCTAAAAATAGAAATAGTTTAAATAACATAATTGAAAACTACAATATGATAGACATCTGGCGTACAATATATCCAAACGAAAGCAAATTCACCTGGCACTCAAACACAAAACCAACAATATTTTGTAGATTAGACTATTTTTTAATATCTGAATCTCTTTGCAACATTATTGACACATGTAACATAAAACCAGGATTTATGACTGACCACTCTCTAGTTGAACTTAAACTGCACAATATACAACCTGAAAGAGGCCCAGGATACTTTAAAATTAACAACAGCGTCTTATTAGATACACAATACCAAATACAAATAAAACAGGAAATATTAAATACAGTTCAAAATAATAAAGATGCAAACCCAAACACCTTATGGGAAGTAATTAAAGGAAATATACGTAACGCAACAATTAGATACACATCATTTAAACAAAAAGAAACACACAAACTTGAAACTGAAACCATCAAAACCATTGAAACACTTGAAAAACAATTGCATCAAACAAACACAAATGATACCACCGACATTGAAAATGAAATAACATTAAAAAAACAAATACTAGATGGAATCTATCATACACATCTCAATGGAATAATACTTAGAGCGCGTGCTCATCATGTTGAACACAATGAAAAAAACACAAAATATTTCGCAAACATTGAAAAACGTAGAAGTGAACAAAAAACTGTACACAAATTAGTAGTCAATGGCAAAGATATAACAAACAGAGCTCAAATACTAGAAGAACAACGTTTATTTTTCGAAACCCTCTATAAACGAAAAAATGTTGAAAATAACACCCTCTTTAAAAATACACATCACGCTTTAAACCAGGAGGAAAAACAACTGTGCGACGGATTACTTAATGAATATGAATGTGGATTAGCCCTAAAAGAAATGCAAAATAACAAAAGCCCAGGATCAGATGGCATCACAATCGAATTTTATAAAATATTCTGGAATGATATAAAAACACATCTAATTAATTCACTTAACTATTCATTTAACAACGAAAACTTAACTACGCTACAAAAACAAGGTATTATATCACTTATTCCAAAACCTGGAAAAAACTTAGAATCCTTATCAAACTGGCGCCCGATTAGTTTACTTAACAATGATTATAAAATTGCAACTAAAAGTATAGCAAACAGAATAAAAAAAATATTACCATCAATTATTTCAAAATCTCAATCTGGTTTCATAAAAGGACGCTACATTGGTGAAAACGTTCGTCTTATCCAAGAATGCATAAACTATTTCAACAATTCAAATAGTCCTGGTCTAATATTCTTTGCAGACTTTGAAAAGGCATTCGATTTGCTTGATCATTCATTTATGTTCTACGGCTTAGAAAATATGAACTTTGGTGAAAGTCTCATTCAATGGGTCAAACTATTCTATACCGATATTAATAGTATAATCATTAACAATGGCTTCTTTTCAAACAGTTTTAACATCGAAAGAGGGGTTCGACAAGGATGTCCACTCTCATCATCGCTATTTATTATTTGCATCGAGTATCTATCACATCACATCCAATCAAATAAACACATAAAAGGCATATCACTAGAACCTGACGAAGAAATCAAACAATCCCTATTTGCTGACGACGCCACCTACTTTTTAAACGACAATTACGATTCTTTCCATAACCTAATAGAGTCGCTAACCCTTTACGGAATGACATCGGGTCTTAAACTAAACAAAAGTAAATGTACCGTGCTACGAGTAGGTAAATTAAAACAAAGTAATGTTCTATATAAAAAAGAAATGAAATTTAATTGGACATCCGATGAAGCCACAACGTTAGGAATTACTTTCACAAATAATGAAAAGGATACAGTTCTTAAAAACATACTACCTAAATTACATAATTTTAAAAACTGCTTAAAATCATGGCATCATCGTAAACTTACACTAATCGGAAAAAACACAGTATTAAAAACGTTTGCACTTCCTAAATTAATATATGTATTAACAGTTCTCCCAAATCCACCAAATGATGTTATTAACGATATAAAATCAACAATATTTAATTTCATATGGGACGGTAAGCCTGATAAAATAAAAAGAACTCAGTTAATTCAATCTGTAGAAAATGGAGGTATCCAATTAACGAACATTGACTCATTCTTGAATGCAATCAAATGCAGCTGGGTTAAAAGATACCTAGATAATACCAATACGAGTAAATGGAAATTATTCTACCAGAAAATCCTAAAAAAATATGGTGACTCCTTACTCTTTGAATGTAACATCAGCAATACTATCTTACATGAAATTGCAAACGAAAACATATTTCTGTCTGATGTTCTATCAGCGTGGAGTGATGTCACTCATAACTTAGAAACCCAAACCAGTAGTAAAACAATTTTATGGAACAATAAAGACATAACTTCAAACAATAAGACGTTTTTCTATAAAGATTGGTTTGAACGAAGCATTAAATATGTCGACCAATTATATGACTACAGAATTAAGGATTTCTACTCTTTTGATAATATATGCTACATATACGGAATACCTTCAAATAATTTTCTGAAATACTACACACTAATCAAAAGCATACCCATACATATTAAATCTGAAATCAATACAAATAATACACCATGTACTCAAACAATATTTGTAGAAAACATACTTGGAAGAAAAAACAAAACAAATAAAATATTTTACAAACTACAAATTAAAAACCCTACGGAAAACTCCAAAATCCAAAATAAATGGAAAGTCCTTTTTGGAGAAAATGAACTTAATTGGAAACACATATTTACCATGCCATATAAAGCAACTATTGAAAGCACACTGAGAAATTTTCAATATAAATACATCCATAGAATTATAGCTACAAATAAATATCTCTATAAATGCAAATTATCTAACTCAAATCTGTGTGACTTCTGCAGTGAAAACATTGAAACTATAGAACATCTTTTTTGGGAGTGCAAACACATCCAGCCTATTTGGAATCAATTAACATCCTTTCTTGAACAACAGCAACTAAACGTTAAACTATCTTTCTTAAATGTAAGTTTCGGAATTAACTCATTGAAATCAATAGACGGTAATAATATTGTGAATTTTATGGTTATATTGATGAAATATTTTATCTTAAACATGAAGTACAAAAAACAAGTACCAAATTTTAATTGTTTTGTCCATAGTCTTAAACTAAAAATCCAGATTGAGAAAGAAATAGCCCTCAGTAATGACACATTACAAATCTTTGAACAAAAATGGAATCGGATTAAATTCTCATAATGTTTTGTCCACTTATATACATTTTCACTCTGATGTTAGTTTATCTTTCTAAAATAGTTTTGTTTATGTCTATATATATATAGTTTTTCAATCTGACAAGATCATTGTGAAGAAACAACAAAACACACAAATACAGTATGCTTTCTTCCGACTTTTTACAACTCATCATTTTTCATAACTATTCCTCTGTTGTTCTTTTCTTTTCTCTCTAAAAAAAAAATAATAATATATATATATATATATATATATATATATGTATATATATATATATATATATATATATATATATATATGTATATATATATATATATATATATATATATATATATATATATGAGCATATCTTGTATAACATGTCTGAACTGTATTGCTTTAAACAATCACTGTGTTGTGTGACCATATACATGTTTACATTATATGTATGATATTGAATAAAAAAAAAAAAAAAAAAAAAAAAAAAAAAAAAGTTCTTTTGGCTGAAAGAGGCTGCATACACAACAAGTTTCATCATCATCTTCATCTTCAGAGGATTCAACATCAGTGTTTAGATGGGAGGGTCCAGGCTCTGGGTAAGTGTGTTGTTTTGTTGATTGTTTTTTTTTCAGTTGTTTGTTCCTTGTTTGTGAAACTGTTTCTTTTGTGGGCATAAGCTTCGAATGTTTGTTGGATTGTTCAGTTTGTTGCTTGTTTTTCTGTTCATTTGTTGTTTCAGCTCTTTCCCTGAGTTTCTGTTCAATTATCGGATCTGTTATTTCTTTGCCAGATGTAAATTCAAGAATGTTATTCTTTTTCTTTGCATTGTTGAATTCTTTCTTTTTGTTAATGACAACTTCTGCTTCATAGAAGAAAACATCAGTATTTCTTTCATGCATGTTTTTGTTGATTTCAGGAACAGATGGTGCAGCAACATATGGTAGCGAAGTGGTAAAATGCTCCTTGCTAACAGCTGACTCGTCAACAGGAAAAGCACCTGATTTCTTGAAGGCAGATCGAAGATTTTCCACAGACAATGCTGCTACGTATGCTGCAGATCCAAGAGGAGCAACATTGTACCTTGTTATTTTTGTAGAGGGATTTTCTCTGATAAATCTGTGACACATGGAGTTGTAGATTTTTTGAAGGGGTCCAAAACAACCCACATCAAGGGGTTGAAGGACATGGCTTGTGTGGGCCGGTAAGATGAATAGAATAATGTTATTCTTCTTTGCCCAATCCAGCACTGGAACATTTATGTGGCTTTTATGACCATCAAGCAGAACAAGGATAGGCTGTGACTTGTCCACTCTTTGCACATATCTGAGGAAATGGGTGTCCATGTAGTGTAAAAACACAGCTGAATTTGACCAGCCACTGTCAGACATACACCCTGATGACCCTTGTGTAGACCCTTGTAACAGATCTGCATTCAGGCGTTTCCCTTTGAAAACAAAGAATGGTGGAAGCTGTGTGCCTAATGCGTTTCCACATCCAATTATTGTTGTAACGCAGGACCTTGACGAAGTAACTGCTGGTGCCTTCAATGTGCCACTTATTATGAATGGTGGGGTATGCTCTGTTTGGATACCTTTTTCGTCAATGTTATAGACACACTCAGGTTTGTTGTGCAGGTCATGTTTTTCAACAACGCTCATCAAATTGTTGAAATATTCATGAACATTGGCCTCTGATGTGGCTTCAGCTCTGTAGTTGGACAGTGCCCTCGGACGAACAACTCGCAACTCAGGCCATCGCTGCTGGAAACCCTTAAACCATTTCACAGACAAAGGTTTATCATTTGGCCTTTTACCAAGGAACACTGCATAGTTTGTAGCACTTGCTACAACTTCACTGATGGTATAACCATACCCAAGGGCAGCCATTGTCTTGACATGGTCAACTAGTTTGACCTCTTCTTCCTGAGAGAAGAGTGGAGCTGGTCCGGGTTTGAGGCATTCAGGGTCAATAACCCCTTTCACACGGTCCCATAGTGTAGTATGAGGAATACCATACTGTTTTGCAACAGTTCTTACTGGCAAGCCACTGTCTTTTACTTTAAGGTATGCATTGTGAAGAGCTGTTGGTGAGTAAAGACCTCTGTGTTTAATTATCTTCTTAGGATTAGACTGAAAAAAAAGAAAAACAAACTTAACTTTATGATGATCAATTGTCAAGAAAGAAAAGCTGGAATATTTTTTCGGAACTGTGCTGTAGCTCTAAGAGCGATAATAAAACAAAGTCACATGACTATCACATGACTGTCACGTGACCCGGACTCGACGAAAAAATCTACGTCTGCTGCAACCAAAATTGCAAATGGAAATACGCTTTTTGGTGTGTAAATGCACGTTTTGATAAATGCATTCAAAAAGTAATAGCAAAAAATACATAAAACCGTGTAAATAACAATAAATGCATTTCTTTTACCTGTTTTCGGCGCATTTGTTGCAAGCTTAGTGGACAAGTAGGTCACGGACTTCATAAATGACCCTTTGTTTATGGATGTGACGTCATGCGCACTTTTGCGCATGCGCATATAGAACCAAAACAAACCGTCCGATATCAGGTTCTGTTCGATAATAGGTACTTACACGATATATTGCTAGACTTACCTTTCTCATTCGAATTTTGATCCTTATATTCAACTGTCCGGCTTTTAAGAAATAATCGAAGCCCACTATCGTTCATCTGCAGACGATGTTATTCGTGCGTAGATCTATGGTAGTCGAGACTAGTCACAAAATATAATTTAAAATTACTAAAAAAAATCATAAATTTTACAACTTTCCCCAACATGGATTTTTCTAGACTTTTAATATTATTTATATAATGCTTAAATCAACATATTTGCGCACTCAGAAATTCTGTTGCAATTTGTTTGAGGTCAAAGTGTAGATTGACTGGACTAAAGTCCTATTTGTTGTTGTAAATCCAAAGCGTCTAGTTAGTTTCGTCATTTAAATTACGTCACATGAGATATGTCATAAATTGCGCAATTAATTCAATGAACATATAAGTACGGAAAGCTGGTTTCTCATAAATTTTAGTGAAGGACCAAAATAGTATGATTTTATGACTCAAAACCTTTGTTAATCTATAATTTAGTATAAAAGTAAGATATATATTATAGACGTTAATACACGGCTGAGCCGGGCCGGGCAGTGATAAAAGGCTCTCGGGCCGTTATGCTCCCTGCGGGCCGATTATCACTGCCCGGCCCGGCTCAGCCGTGTATTATCCTCTAAATACTGTCCAATGTCGCATTTTCCCCTCTAGCCTGATTGCGCTGTACATTCTCGGTCATGAGAAGTGAAATATTATTGCGAAATGATGTCAATGTAGCAAAAATAATAACGATAATAGTTGTTGTTGTTTTTTGCTCCGCGTATGGGTCACTGTTTTAAATAATAATTTAAGAACTAGAGCAAGTGTTACTTGATCTGCTACACCGTCTCAAGATATATTTAAACGTATTGTGTACCTTTGCGTGTGGGTAATGATGATTTTTTTTCATTATACCTTATCGACGCTTTCTAGATTGATGAGTATTTATTACATACAGCACTTATAAATTAATCCATTTTTAATATGCGGCAGCTAAGTTTTCAGTTAGCAATTATTTATATTCAATTTATGACAGACGCCATTCATAAACTCTATGATTCTGGTTAGATCCATGCGCTCGTTATTCGTATTGGCTCTAATCAGTTAAATAAGGAGTTGATGTGAACACATATGTTTTCTTTTAAAGATATTTCACATTGTAATACAATGTCTATGATACATGTTAGCGTTCTTATGTTTATTTTTTATCAAAAATATTACTTTTACCATTTGATGTTCGGCCTGCAAGTGTCTTCTTGAACGAGGCCGAAGTCTCAATTCGAATCAAATCGAACGAAATGTCGTGTTATATATTAAACTTGTCTGTTAGTGTATTTAAATTGATTTACATATTCAAATGTAAAATAATAGTTCGAGCCTTAGCTCTGTAATGTGTAACATCTCAAACCCGCTAATTATTTCTTCTTTTAAATATTGTTTGGGAGTAAAGTATTAAAGTATTTATCATATTTGTCTCTACATTTTGTATGTGGTTTACAACATCATATAACACTAAATGTCACTGTTTTAACATTTAATAGACATAAACAGTTAATGATTACAATATTACACGTGACTTTTCTTCGGAATTTGCATAGGAAAAGTAAGGGAAAGGTATGTACTTTTCAGTACAGAGAACTGATGAATCCTATTTGTATTAGGTTCATAAACTTATCTCAAAATCTAACTGTCTCACGATTATTTATAAAATATCTTACAAACTAGATAAATGCATCCCTATAAAGCCTTACCTAGATATGGTGTGTTTTCGAATTCGGAAACGGTCCTACAACATTATACCTTGTATGATTATTAGCTTTGACTTAATTATCTTGAATATGCTGTGCATTTTATAGAAATGACCTTTTAAAGCGCGTGATAAATTAAACTTTGCCTAAACTTTTGCTCTACTGGAACGTTTGGTGGTCGTATAAAGCAGTCGAGTTGTACATTCAAAATTAATTTAAAATTGAACACTTAATGTCTAAGTGATTACTATTGAACTTGTGTGAAATGTCACAATACAGAAGAAATAGACGCCGCTATATGAATATGTTAACCGAATTACTTTCAAAATGCCGTGTAATAGCCAGTGATATTCAAAGCAAGTACTGATTTACTTGTCTTTAGACTTTAAACAGAAGATATCACTAGACAAACAACACTTCAACGTAAAATTGACAAATGCGGAGTATACCAAATGTATCGGTAATAAACTGAGTTATTTTATTGCATTATATTTATTTACAGTAAATTATATTAAATACTTTGCGTTTCCTTTTTAAGCGAATGCAATTACCGGTTCATATCAATTAATGCAGAGGTGATTCAAAAGGTCACATTTAAGGTGGCGTCATCAATCATGCCGACTGAAACAGTGCGTTGCCTTCGTCAATAAGCCACGTGGAAAAGTGTTGTTTATCTGTGGTAATGGACCATGGAATATCGAAGGTTTACAATCATGTATTGGTTTAAACTTATTTATTACGACATAAAAACATATTCACAAGTTACATGACATTGACATAGGATTGGGCTGAAAGGCGAACCTTATTGGAGCCCTCTCTCTCGAAATAATATATTTACGCATGACTTTGTCATGACGTCGTAGTGAGTTGGCAATACAAAATACAAAGTGCAACTTATATACAAGTCCAAAAACAAAATACAAAATGCAACGTATATAAAAGTACACTAACATTGATAAAAACAAACATAAGCAATTTTTCAGGGGAAAAGAAATGGAAACTGTGGGGAAAAAGGGAAACATAAACAGAACAATAGTATTGATTTCGAGGTAGAAATTTATGGAGGAGAATAATGGCAGAGAGAAGAAAATGGATGGCGGCTAGAATCTCTTTGTTGATTTAATGAAGCGCTGAGCATGGTTAAATATGATACAATTTTTATCGAAAAAAAGCGAAGGATCGCCAAACAGAAACACATATAGTGATGGAGAGCATATCTTCGATACACTATTTGTAAGCTGAATTCGTACTACACTGAACTAAGCGCAATGAAAGAAAAAGTGGTTGTAGTCTTCAATTTCGTCACAAGAAATGCAGTTAGTCGAGTCAATAATGTTTTGTTAAAATGATGGGCAGCAAGATAACTAGAAATGGTGCGAAGACGTGTATGTTAAATTTGAAGATTTCGCGGTCCATGATACAAATGTTTTGGACTTTCGGAAGGTTCAGTGATAGTATTTAACATATGTTTAAATGCGGCTATAGAGTGGGCATTCTGAATATGACTTGGCAAGGAATTGAAACTGGCGATGGTTGAGGGTAGAAATGTGTTCTTATAAAATGATGTTCGGAAGTTGACGTTTTGAATGTCGCTACTATTTCTTAAATAGTACGGGACAGACCGACCTACTGTAAGCGGGACAAGGATAGCAAGGTAATCAGGAACATGCAACATTTTTCATTTTGTAAAACATAATGAGTTTGTGTTTATTTCGCCTAGATTCTAAAGATTCCCAAACGATTTCTGATTGAAGTATTTCAATAGATACTAGTTTCGTTGTGGCAGTAGCAATTCTTGCTGCTTCGTGTTGAATTCTGTTGAGCTCATATTTTTCGGCCTGTTTGCAATCGTCGAATAAGATGTCACCGTATTCGATAATTGGGCGAATAAACGAGATGTAAATAGTTTCAAGAGATTGTCTATCTAGTTTAAATTTGAGTTTTCTCGTTACGTTTATTCGTTTCCAACACTTTTCTTTTACATAATAAATATAGATTGCCCAGTTTAAATGATCTGTAAGAATTACACCAAAGTGTTTGTGAGAAGAAACCTTTTTAACTGGAGTTTTATTCATAAGTAGTGTAGGGTGCGCATGGTCGTGTGTGCTTTTAGATACAAGCAAATATTCGGTTTCGTTCGGATTGAAATTTACTAGCCATTTAGACGCCCAGACGGATATTTTTGGAGATCATCGTTCAGAGTGTTATCGGCATGAGTTGGATTTTCAACAATGTTTGAAAGTGAGGTATCGTCAGCAAATAATCTAATTTGAACATATGTCATTAACAATGTCATTGATGTAGATAAGGAATAACAAGGTATCTAGTGTAAGTACGACACTCCACTGAGAACAGGAACCTGGTAGGACAACTCGTTGACTACGGTTGGAAAGATACGAATTAAACCAAATTAGCATAATGTTAGATATTCCAATTTCGTTTACTTTAAAAACTAGGCCGTCATGCCACACTCTATCAAAAGCTTTTGATATGTCGATGTCGCAAAATACTACTCTGACCTCTTTACCCGAATCAACAGCTTTGGCAAACATATTATTAAGATACGTTAATTGGTTTGTTGTGGAATCGCCAGGTAAGAAACCCGATTGGTACGGCGTTAGGATATTGTAGTCATGCAAGTAATTGAACGTATGCTTGAAAACTAATCTTTCAAAATCTTTTCCAAGTGTATTTAGTAATGCTATTGGACGGTAGTTATTTGCAAGTCTCGGGTCGCCGTATTTAAAAATTGGACAAACATTGACGTCTTTCCAGATTGACGAGAAGGATCTCGTGCGAAGTGAAGAGCGTACTCAGATGACCAGACAATTCTAAGGACAATTCACGGAGCTATCAATTATTTATCCCATCAGGACCAGAAGCTTTCCCTAGAGGCTATTCCTTTAGAACTAGTTCTTCTTCATATTAAGTTTACTGAGGCTTGATTGAGTTTTGGTTGTGATAATGACGCTCGATTGGTCATTGTCGGCTCGGGTATTACTTATATGTACCACGGGTACTCTTAAGTATACTTGCATGTACCCTGGATACGGTAAATATACTTAAACGTATCAGGTCGAAATTAGACTGTACCCGAGTTGTATTCCCGCCCAAAATCCGAAGTCGTAAAACGCGCAACCGATTACCGTAAAACGATATTGTTTAAACAAACTTCTCATTAAAAAAAAACTGCATCAACATGCTTTTTTGAGTATGAGTTTTGATTATATAGAGAACATTTAACAGAATTTTACATAAATGTGAACATGATTAATTTTTAAAAAAAAGAGCCGACAACGACCGATTTAGCGTTCAAATTACCGGGTACGTTTTAGTATATTTACCATACTTGGGTACATGTAAGTATACTTAAGAGTACCCGGGGTACATGTTAGTAGTGCCCGAGCCGACAATGACCAATCGAGCGTCATAATTACGAATTAGGACATCTCTGTTGGGTATACATTTACTGGATAATTTAATTATATTGTCAGTTATGTTTTTTATATAGATGTCAATATTTTCGTTTTGTAATGAGTCCCAATCAAAATTGGAAGTATCATGTCGCAATTTAGTAAAATAGCCCTTGTCAAAGAGCCAGACATGTCTTGAGTAAGTACGTTGTCTATTTTTATAAAGTTTTAATAGAGCATAAACAGGACAATTATATATTGTCGTTTGATACCAAGCGGTCCTTCCGCGATATGAAGCGTATTAAGACATACATTCGCTCTACCATGGGCGAGGATCGCCTTACAACGCATGCACTGAATCGCCATATGTTGCCAAAACTGTATATATATATGTTTAAAATATTTTCAACGAAACGAATATCGCGTATGCGCCCACCACTGGCCTTTTTTCGGTGGGGGATGTGACCCCTGATCCCCTAAAATATGCCAGCACATCCTTGGAGGTCTCGCTACGCTTCTGAACTCATTAAGAGTTCTTAGATAAATAGTTATTCATGCAATTAAGTATGTAAAGACAGTTGGTTGTAACAACTTACCAACATTTAGGAGTGAACAATAAACGAACGTTATTTATATAAAAATATACGATACGATAAATATATAAAAACATTAACAAAGGATCGTTTCTACTTAAAAAACAATGCAATAAATGTCCTCGTTTTATTTATTGCCAACTTATTTCCATATTTTTTTGTATTTAAGTACGAGTACAGTGTATATAGTATTACATTTAAGTTTATTTCAAGTTGGACCAATAAATCTGCTGTAAATTGCTCGACCTTTAGAGCTTCCTCTTATCGATTACCCCAGTTCGCAGTAGATTTTATTGATTTAAATCAACTTTACTTCCTTGTTGCTTCGAGTTTGATATTGTATAATGGACATTTACCATGTTTGTTCAACAGCGTGTATATATATTTTGGAATATATTGCAGATTATAAAATGTGTACATGGAAACAGTAAGTAATCTTGCTTGGAGCAGTCATTTCCATTATTATACAAGTAACAGTTTAATTATACAAAAATGTCATAATATTACGAAGCATTGTACATAGAAAGAAAGATTTGTAGACTTAAGTGACGCTCGATTGGTCATTGTCGGCTCGGGTACTACTTAAATGTACCCCGGTTACTCTCTAAATTTGTTGTTGTCGGCTCTTTTTGCAAATTAATTATTATCATATTTATGTCTGAATTCTGTTAAATGACCCATGTGTTATCGAAACTCATACTCAAAAAGCATGTCGAGGCATGTTTTGTTCAAATAGATTTTTGTATTCTGTAGCGTGTTTAACGACATCGGATTTTAGGCGGGAATTCAATACGGGTACAGTCTTATTTGGCCGGGTACGTGTAAGAAAATGTTCGTACCCGGGGTGCATTTAAGTATACTTAATAGTACCCGGGGTACATTTAAGTAGTACTCAAGCCGACAATGACCATTCGAGCTTAAGTGAATTGGATGTTCTACCTATTTGTTATTATAATGATGTTGTTCAACATTACACATACTTAGTTCTAAGATACTTAAGTTCTTATAATACTATTGCATACGCTTAAAATATATTTAAATTGCAAATGGTATTCACGTAATTTCTATACGAAGCATATCCGATACGGATTTCAGATATCTTTGATATTATGCTGCATGCAGGTTTCACTCTAAATACCATTTTCGAGTTCATCTGCATGGTGCTATTTTGTTATATTTTATATAATATATTATGTTTGACGAATATTAACAGCAAACTCGATTAAATAGGTTCGCATATCAACGTTTAACTGGTGGTACGAATATTCTCAATTGTAGCATGTAAGCCTACCAACAACCTAGATATAGTGTTCGTGGTCGATGGCTCTGGCAGCGTAACGGCGGACGGATTTCTAGCAACCAAACAATTCATGTCCAGATTTGTCGACCTATTCGAGATAGGACCATTGAAGACGCAGATTGGTGTCATGGTGTTTTCAGATAATTTCTATATCCCGATTGACTTGAACACATTCTCGAGTGCAAGTGATTTAAAAGACGCTATATTTAAGATTACGTAAGTTTCATTTTTTTGGAAAGCAAGTACTGTCTTATACATTTTTCAATTAATACAACCATAACGGAAATATATGCATTCCTTTTAAACATGTTTACATTTAACCGGAAATCTGTATGGTCATTCACTGTGAAAGTATTTGAAAATAATGTACCCTTATAAAGCCTTATTTATAATCTCAGTCCGTATGTATGTGAAACATCATCGAATAAGACGAGAATTTTCCTATGTGGAATCAAGTATAAATATACCTAACCAATTTTTTTATATTATAGAACCAACACTTTTGTTTGTGTTTTTTAATAATTATGAATGAAAGCAGCATGAGTTACAATCGATTTATCAAATTTAATATGGTAACGCGTTCGCGCAAATGCTCCATACACTAACGATTCTGTTCAATAGATCTAAATTTAAATATAGATTAATATAGAAATTTCCTGTTTAAATAAATATTTGTTTATATTGTAGAAATAGACTAATTGATTACCCAGAAATAATTATTTTGGCATTCATTATTGTTATGTTTATATGAATACACCATTTTGTTCTGTTCTGTTTTAGAAACATCACGCATGGGTAAATGCTTCACGAAATGTATGTTACATATATAAGTAAAGTAAACGTTTGCAAACATTAAATTAAATTAACTTATGATAACCCTTTTAGATATCCAGGCGGTTCGACGTCTACAACAAAGGCCCTCACTGCATTAGGCGATGTTATGCTAACGTCATCGCGCGGGAAACGGAGCAATGTTATTCCAATTGCAATCTTAATAACAGACGGTTAGAACAATCTTCTAAATATGACGTACATTTGTACATTGTTAAAGCCTGAAGGGAACTTGAATAGATCTGTAAAAGTGGTAATTTAAATAAAACAGTTACATATTACAAACCTAAACAATAATGTATACATTATATACAAAAAACTACAAAACAAAAAAATTACTAAGAATATATTTATCGAAATAATATATATATATATATATATATATATATATATATATATATATATATATATATATATATATATATACTATATTCTATAATATTAGAAAGCAATTGTAAAGCTTTTCACACACACACAATTGGAAAATACCTATACTTCAAACGGAACGTAAAATTACGCTATATAATTCTACATTATAAACGGTGCAGTGGTAGCAGTGGTCGAATACCGGCGAATGCAAACTGTTTTACAGATATGTATTTTTTCCGTTGATATAATAGATCTCTTAGTATTTAGATAATTTTCAAAAATATGGTTTATGAATCTTAATTCATTATATGGAATTTCAAAAAAATCGAAAATCTGGGAATGAGTCATTTTAGAGCACTGATAAAAATGTTGACGACATGTGCCGTCTCTAACGATTTCTATACAACGACATATCGGAATAATGATGCTTACGAAATACAGTAAATACTGTCTTAAGAGTCTATAATAACCAACGAACCAACCAAAACACCAACCAACCAACCCATTACCCACCAAACAACCAACATTCCAGCCAACAAAAAATCAACCAATCAATCAACCAAACCTACCATCCAACATTATGCGAACATTTTCCTTTTTTATATGAATTAAAGAAATGCAAAATGTAAATAGATGTGTACAAACAGATATATAATAACCATTAGTGATAGCGATTTATCAATTATATATATTGCAAACAGTACACGTGTTAGTAATATGTTATACGCTTACATTCGTAATACACTGGTGCAGTCTTTGTAAAATTCACATCAATCAAAGAATTTTTTATGTGTTTACAGGGGAATCTGATACTTCGCCAGTTAACGCTGCAACACGTTTAAAAGGTAAGGATTGATTAATGTAGATTGATTTCTTTAGACATATTTTTATGGTTATTCAATCACATTATTATCTTCTCTTTAATCAGTAAATATATCAACAAATTCGCTAAATCAATTACAAGGATGCCTCATATATTCCCTTACAATTAAAATTAGGCATGATCTATCACCATGTTTACAAGCCATTCAAATTAAAACACCACTTAAATTAATAAAAAGGAAAATTGGTATTGTCATTAGATTACACAAATCATAAAAAGCAAAGGACACTAAAATGGTTTAAAGAAAATTTTTACATATTGCGTTTACTTCAAGAAACACATGTGTTTGAAATAACTAAGAACATATGATAGTCTGAATTTAGTGGAATAAGTTTTTACAATGGGAAAAATCAAAAGAAAAGATTTAAGACATTTCATTAAAAAAGATGGTATATTTTATTCGTATATTTTATCTTATGCGGAATCCAGAATAACTGGATTTGTTAAATGCAGATGTATTTGTGAAAACGTTAGGACAATGCTGTTCATTGTCACCAAAATGTGTTTTATATCACAATTTCAAATTTAAATGAGAAAAGTGACGATTGTAAAGAAATACAAATGGAAGCACGCGAAATAAAAACAAAAACAAATAATGGACGATACAACCTATATATCAGATGGAACGCTGAGGACTTAGGACGGATAAATAATAATAAAGACGTCAATGAACTATCTGGACTCAAACTAAATGTACAAATCCATTGTAATACAATTTGAATCACTTAAAAAGACACAAATAAATGTTCACCGATAAAACACTTTTTCGACCTCTTAAAGGGTCCTTTTCACAGATTTTGGCATGTTTTGAAGCTTGTCATTAAATGATTTATATTGATAAATGTAAACATTGGATCTAAAAAGCTCCAGTAAAAATCAAGAATAAAATTTAAAAAGGTAAAAAAGTAGCCCGCAGCAGGGCTCGAACCAGTGATCCCCAGAGCCCTGGAGTAAAAACCAATTAGACCGCTCGGCCATCCTGTCAAGCATGTATAAGAGACGTATTTTATACTATATATAAGCAATCTTCGTAGTTTAACAAAATTAAACGACAACAACAGAACTCTCCAAATTATTCAATCGTTTCGCGTTGCAACGGTTTATAATTTTCAGGTTTTTAAATCGTCAACAGATGCATATAATGGCAATATTAGACCATGGTAATGTTCAGTATTACTGTTTCCTCACAAATATCCTAACTAAAACGAAATTTTGCGAATCTGAAACAACTTTTTTCACTTTTGTCAATTTACCAAAACGTGAAAAGATCCCTTTAATAACCAAAAACACTCTGATTTAACTTAAAACATAATGAAAATCTCAATGTAGTAATCAACAACTAGCCAAATAACAAGCTTTTAGGAAGGTTAAAAAGGTGCATACAAATACAAGAAAGCACACAGCCTTTCCTTACTTGCATCAACTGTACACACTTTTGACGGAAGATCACCCTTACATCACAGGTGGTTAGCGTGTGGCTATGATATTAATTAGTGAAAACATCATTTTGAATGATAATTAATCATATTATAACGAAAAATTAACTTTTCTGAAAGCGATTTTCATGAACCCGGTCTTATTCAACGCAAAAATAAATTTTCTTTCGGGAAATGTATATATCTTGTTATATTTCTACACATGCTGGGTCAAATTTTAAGAAATAACACGATACACAATTCGCTTGACCCAGTTGAAAATGATCAGGCAGTATTCATGAATGAAATCTCCAGTTGTAAAGACACACCTTCGCATTGGACCAATGAAATCACTCGTGTGTTTAAAATGTCAGTTAGTTGAAATGTATGTAAACAAAGGTTTCAAACGGCGCTGGACAGTTAGTTTTGATGCATAATGTAACGACAAGCACGGTAATAATGTTTTTCATACGTTTTATTGAATTATGGTATCGAGGTACATGAACTTTGCAGGGAAAATGCCCTTTACTCCGTGAAGCTTTCAGTCTTAAATACTGCCTGATTAGTGTCAACTGGGTCATGCGAGTTGTGTATCGTGTTATTTCTTAAAAGTTGACTCAGAATTTGTACAAATATTGCAAGACATATACATTTCCAGAAAGGCAACTCATTTCTGCGTTGAATAAGACCGAGATCGTAAACATCGCTGCACAATTGATGAAGATATGGCTGTTCAAAGCGATGCACCCCGTTTTTTCGGGTGATTTTGAGTTGCATACCTTGTTATATTTATATTTGATAGTGATTTTTTTTTCTGAAAAGTTAATTTTTCGTTATAATATGATTATTTATCATTCAAAATGATGTTTTCACTAATTAATATCATTGCAACACGCTAACCACCTGTTCCTTACATAAACAGACATTGGATTTTCGGATTTTTTTAACATTGTTTATTATTATGCTACATACAATTTTTTGGCATGCGGTGACATGGGAGCGGGGCTTTTGTTCGTCTCATTATGTCAAATTCTTTTGTTCAATAGGACTGCACAATTCAGAAAGATTTTGATGGCTCTCAATATTTGTTGCAGTCTAACAAATGAAATTCAATACATCAAAACAACACTAAATTTCAGGAAAATTGATTATTAAACATTACATATATCAAAAGCCACATTCAGAAAGAATTCACAATAAGATTTTATACAAAATTGTATGTTTTAAGAGCAAACAAACAAGACATGTAGATAAAATGATGGTATCGTGTAAACAACCACAGGAACGCAAAAAGCATTAAGAAATCTATCAAATAAAATCTTAGACAAAGTGCAAAAATACATTATTTACTTTGCAATCTTTTTAGTCAGAGTATGGTAAAATAATCGTTATTCAGAAAACGGAGTGGTGATATACGTTGCCATGGTGAACATGCACGATCCGACAGGCGATATGCAACAGGTGGTTTCCAAGCCGGAGTATTTAATGTATGTGCAGAACTATAACAGCCTGGCAAACTTGGTTGGACCTCTGTCAGTTTCAACGTGTGATGGTATGTGTCTTGTTCTGTAAAAGCTGTGCATACTGCATGTGCGTAAAGTGTCGTCCTTGATTAGCCTTTGCAGTCCGAACAGGCTAATCAGGAACAACACTTTCCGCTTACATGGTATTTTTCGTTTAAAGGAAGTCCCTTTTTACCAAAAATCTAGTTAAAGCGGAAAGTGTCGTCCCTGATAAGCGTGTGCGTACTGCACAGGCTAATCTATGACGACACTTGACGCACATGCATTATGCCCAGATTTAACAGAACAAGACAGGAATGTTTTTCTTTGATAGCTGCACTTGAGCACGTCAATATGTATTTCATCACTTTGCATATGAAATATTTGTAAGGTTAAAGAACCCTGATAAAACAAACAAATCATTTTTTTCGCCATGAAAACGAAATGTTTTAAGTCAACAAAAGTGGGAATTAATGATCGAATACGCGCTCTTGCTAAAAATAATGTACATTTGCTATTTTACTATTAAAGTTGAGTTTTTTACTGATAAATCATTGGCAATTTATTAATTAACTTTGATAACACTTTTTTGATTAACGCACATACACAATGACCCTCGATGACTTAACTATATGTTTAGTAACATCATTATAGACAATAACGGTTATTTACGATGCTTGCTCACTGTTCTGTGTTAACAAACCAACATCAGTATTATCAAATGCTATTTGCTGTTTAATAAATCGCAACATATGATGTATTATTAGTCTGAGTTATCCTTAAACAGTGGTTTCGTCATTAAACACAAATAAAATAGTATGGGATTTTAACGCAACAATATTTTTCATTCGAACTGACATTAATGCAAACCTAAATGGTATTTGTTTAATTTTGTAATTTTTATGATGCATATATTTAAATGTTATGTTGCATTACGTACCTTGTTATATATAATATCAAAACAGTGGCCCAGGGGTGTCTAACGACAACGTGCCAGAATGGGGGTACTTGTCACCAAGGCCAGACGACCTACAGATGCGAGTGTCCTTCCCTTTTCACCGGCTGGTACTGTGACATATGTAGGTGTGGGAATATGGGCTCGTGCAGTATCGATGGTGACAGATGGAAATGCTCATGCTATCCCGGATACACTGATGAAACCTGTTCTACGAGTACGAAACCAAAATGCATTAGTGACATGATTTTCTAAACATATATTTATATATTTAATCACAATAATTGAATTACTGGTGATATTACTAATGGACTTTAGTTAAACTGCAAATACAAGACTCACTTCTATATGTATTTTCATTGATAACAATTAATAGATGAGTATCAGTCTTCAACTTAAATCAGATATGTACGTCATGACACAAATACGTCAACGACAGTACATTGCTTTATATCTTACTGCAGACATCGACGAATGTGCGAGTTCTCCGTGCATACATGGCACGTGCTTTGACAGGTTGAACGGGTATACGTGTCGCTGCCAACCCGGCTATACTGGTAATCATTGTGAAACAGGTAACCACAAAGAGTGCGTGTCCTTCAATATGGTTTGCACGCACCACACCCGTTAAATATTCTTGCATACGAAATAATATTAATAAGACAGTTGGTTTCTATATTGATTGAGACCAAAGAAATAATTTAAGCACTATAATCAATAAATACTGAAACACTAACTAAGGATTATTTAAATTGTACGATAATTATATGTGCATAGTGAATATACTGTACTATGAAAAATTATGTTCAATGAAAATCGTTTTATTTTATAGATATTGACGAGTGTAATCCCAAACCATGCGTTCACGGCACGTGCCACGACCATGTGAATGCCTACTCCTGCAAATGCAATGCAGGGTATATCGGGATTCGATGTGAAATAGGTTAGTTTATGCATGAAAATTGCATCATTTTATACTCGATTATTGATGTCGTATTTTTAACTCGGGTATGGAAGAGAGGCGTCAAACAAACGATTTTTGGTCAATATATTTAGTTAGCATTAACCAATCTTGATAACAATACGTGCATGAAGATCGAACTTAGGACGTGGAGAGTGTAACGTTATGGTCAAAGTCACATTTGAAAAAAGAAAACACATTTCGCTAAATAACTGTAGTTTTTATGATAAAGTCGCTCTGAAATTGTAAGTATATATAGTCTTTATCAAAACTTGGTTTTGGATTGATTAAGGGGCCAGTCGGATTACGGTCAAGATGACTGTTGCTAAAAATGAAAACAAAACAGCAACAGGATATTTCCGATTTATACCTTAAGTTTGCATCCGTAAATAGACCTGAAACTTAATATATATATGATGACATAGCTTGGGACTGCAAGGCTAGAGCAGTGGTTGGAACACAAGCTTCTCACACGCTTCTGCTCTAGGCGATTCGGGTTCAATTCCCGTTCCCGAAAGAATGTTAGTTTGGTTTTTGTCTCAACTTTCGTTAGTCTGGAAATTGTATTACCTTAGGCTGCTTTAACAATTCTGGCTGCACAGATAATGCAGCCTCAGGCGCAAAATGACCTCAAATGACCAAACAATTTTGCATTAGAAAACGAGGTTTTATAACCAAAATTCCTTCAATATTGAGATCGCCGGGGGAATCGGACATATTCAGGAACCACATTTGTATAGGTCTTTAGAACATTTTACTTAACATATAGTGTTTATCTTCAACGAAACGTATGCCTTCTTCTAGATCAAAAATGCATCTACAACCGGTTATGAGCGTCCTATAGTGGATACATTGAAAGAAAAACGCGATCAATTTTGACTTGAACTGGCAGTTATTCATAATTTGGTTAACAAATATGTGCAATCGACAAAAGTAGATATAAATTAGATCTAGTTGGACTTTTGTAAATTCCTAAAAGCCATGCAAGAGTTACATTGAAACATTGAAAATCATATTCAATTTATAAAACCGCCACTTTCCTTGGCAGTTATAGACTTAAAGAAGCAACGAAAACAATAGAATCTAGTGGTATCATTGCTTGGGCATCATATTTATGTATGATGAATGCCAAAGGAATGAAAAACATTTATGGATCTATATTTCGTAACACAGCTTTTCTCCTCAGTTAACCAATTATCAAGGTCTTAGTAAGATCCGTTGTAAGTATGTGCTTTTTTTCTTTTGTTTGTTTTCTAAATGTTCTTTCTCGCATTTATTTGCATAGTAACAGGAGTTTATAAGTGCCCGTGTTTCAGAGATCAACGAGTGCGAGAGTTCTCCGTGCCAGAACGGCGGGACCTGCATTGACAAAGTTAATATGTTTGAATGCGTGTGTTCCGATGAATACTATAAACCGCATTGTGAAACAAGTAATTAACAACTTTTCTTTTGTATCTTGTTTACTATATTGACTGCAAAGTGCAAATTATGCATAGGGTGCATACATTTAAATTTATAAAGTTTAATATACTTCTTACACTGAAGTGTACGTTTTAACCTGTTATACATCATAGGCATCAGTTATAACTTTACAGTGCACCATTTCCGTAAACAGGGTTGGGCATAAGCTAAACACATCCCCAGGTGCAAACAGATTATTAATAACGTCGACAAATAACAAGCTTCATATGTTATAAACTTTTTTAACGTTTGCCTCAAATATCATGTTTAAGGCAATCCTTCCTACTAACCCGACGTCCATAGATCCGTTTGAAGATTACGAATGCGCTCTGTTTTTCAAAGAGTGTTTACATAGCGTCTCGGGTTACGCTGAAAGACATTGGACAAAACAATCGGTTCTCGAATGTAATCGAAAATATTCGAGTTTATTTAGCGCCAATCAGGATTCAAGATTCCAAGATGGCCGAAAATGGACTAAAGAAATACGATATTAACGCCCATTAACACTAGAGGATACGATTTTGATATAAAAAAACAGATAGTCTAATTAATTTACGTAGAGAAAGTTTGTCTTGGGAGAAACATTGTAGCATTTCTTTTGAGTTCGGTCTATTCGCATGAAAAAAAATCACGATTATCGTTGTTAAGACGGAAAATGGCAAACGTGGTTTTATGTAAAGCTTATCTGACCGATTTATTTAAAATCAATTATATACTACTTATTACATACAAACTGTAAATAACACGCGTTCCCCCTCCCAAGCTCGCTTTCCGTAATATGATAGGCCTTCAAAATGAACTTGTCCCCGAGTCTAAGAAATCTAATCGGTCTATCACTTTAAGATGTCCTGATCAAAATTGTCATTTATGTTGTCCATTGTAGCCCTGTTCAATGCATACACATAGATGAGGTATTTCGGGTGTATTCAGTAATTACCGGAGAAAAGACGATTGGGAAATTGATATCTGATTCGTCAGCTCACCGTATTAAGTGTTAATTTTTGGAAGTCATAATCATTGGTTATCCTCTTTCATTAATTTCAATAAACAATACAATATAAGCTTTGTTCAACTTAAATGGGAACTATGTTGCTACCATATTCATAAAACGTGTTTCGGTAAAATAAAAATAACTTATTCACATTTGTTCAAAATCTTGCTTACCTGGTCAAGTAATGATATTCAAAACTATTATGAAAATACTCTTCAAACTCTATAACGTTTTTGAATAATAAGAAATAAGACTAAAACAAATTGGCACTAATAAACGACCATTAATAACTCGAATCACACCAGGGTTTTAAGAGTAGTTTCGCTGAGAAAACAACAAATTCAAATGCCCGTAGCGTATCATGCCTAACATTTTCACACAGTAGCCCTAATCAAAAATGTATTTATTATTACCGTTTTGATAATTTTCTTACTTTGCTCAGTTTTAAGCCCACAATTTTATATGTATGATGTGAATTGTCTTTGTGTAAATTAGGATTTACTTCTAACATTGTCAGTTCATCTTCAATTGCAATTCAACAGATAGAGCGGCTACAATTGTGTACATAACCATTGTAATATCGACATAATAAAAAAAATCACTGAATTCTTAACAAAATTAAATGACGCAATGTAAGTTATCAACAACCAAAACATGATGTATATTTATATTTTGGAATCAGAAATGTCCTCATGCATGAATAAATCATATACACGAAGTAGTCGTTCATATTAATAACTATTTTTATGAACTAGTCTACCCCATGGTATGGTATAAATTTTAGATATCTGTCAGCCCATTATGACGGACGTGATATTCCTCCTTGACTCTTCTGTCAGCCAGTCACCTGACCAGTTTACCAGACAGCTGAATTTCGTCACCCAGTTCATAGATCACGTGATAGTGGGAGCGGAGAACTTTCAGTTCGCAGTCGTCACGTTTTCCTTCGAGGCAAAAGTCGAGATTGAATTGGCTGAGTTTAATAACAACGTCAGCTTGAAGGAGGCCGTGAGAAATATACCATTCCGGTACTCCCTGAAACTTTATATATGCATTTGATTGTTTTCTCGGATTCCATTTTCAAAACATTTTAACGCTATGCTTATTATGTTTGATATGTAAACGGCAGTATTATTTTTATCGGTTTCAAGCAATCTGCAAATGTTTGAATACTATTGTTGTTGTTTTTTGTATATCAAACTACATTTTTTTGATTGTTACAATAAATATATAGCATAAATGTAATAAAGAAAGTATGCACAAATAATGCATTCTCGGTATTTAAATTAACAAATCTGCATTTATAGCCTGTTTATTGACCTTCACCATATATGTCCAAATGTACATGCTTGAATAAGCCTAAATTAATACAAATATGTGTGATAATTTCATGGTTTGCATAGTTTCAAGTGTTTTATGCCACATACTGTTCGGCAATGAGTTGCTCAGATGTCGCAATACAAGTTCTCTCCTGCTGTTATACACACACAGACACACACACACACACACGCATGCACGCACACACGCACGCACGCACGCACGAACGCACACACGCACGCACGCACGCACACACACACACACACACACACACACACACACACATACCGGTATTGCCAACATGGTGAGGTACACGTTTTGTACAAACATACCGAGGTCTATGCTTTCGAGTAGATCTATACGGATATGCAATACAAATCTTTAAATAGGATGGGTCATGGATCATAAACGACACCTTGTTTGTCAGAAAAAGACTTATTTAAGAAACCAGTATGGCACAATCGTACCGTGGTATATACCTCAGTATGGACACACACGACACACTCATAGTATGGCACAATCGTCCCGTGGTATTTACCTCAGTATGGACACACACGACACACTCATAGTATGGCACAATCGTCCCGTGGTATTTACCTCAGTATGGACACACACGACACACTCATAGTATGTCACAATCGTCCTGTGGTATTTACCTCAGTATGGACACACACCTCACACACTAATAGTATGTCACAATCGTCCCGTGGTATTTACCTCGGTATGGACACACACACAGCACACTCATAGTATGTCACGATCGTCCCGTGGTATTTACCTCAGTATGGACACACCAACAACAGCTGTTTCTTCAAAGTGTCCCAGTGTGAGGAATGACATTATAATGATGCTACAAGAAACGTTTGATGAACATCCAACAAGCCGTTCATGAGAAGAAGGAATTTGAAGTTTTTTTCTATATTTAACTGTAGTGGCCCCTACTAAGGGCCAAGTGCGTGCCCCCATCTAAACTTTGAGAAAGGATCTCATAAGAATGCTACAGACCAAGTTTAATGAAGATCCAGCAGGCGGTCGTTTCAATATATTTATATTTTTAGCCCTAGCAGCTCCTAAAAGGGGCCAAGTGCCCCATTTCAACATATATATATGAATGGACCCCTAAAGATATTACAAAGTTTGATGAAGATTCTTCAAGCCGTTCATGATAAGTCATTTAAAGGTTTATCTAGTTTTAGCTCTAGCGGCCGCTAATAGGGACCAAGTGCCCCCATTTTTAAGAAATTGACAAAGGACCATATAAAGATACTACAGGCCAAGTTTGATGTACATCCATCAAGCTGTTCATGAGAAGTATTCTAAACGTTTTTCTAGTTTTAGCTCTAGTGGACCTTAACAGGGGCCAAGTGTCCCCATTTGAACAAATCCGAAAAAAGACCCTATAAAGATGCTACATCCCAAGTTTGATGAAGATCCATCAACCAGTTTATGAGAAGTAGCCATTCAAAGCAATTTATGCTTTTAGCTCTAGCAGCCCCAATAGGGGCCAATTGCTATGAACAAATTTGAGAAAAGGGCTTTATAAACATGCCACAGACCAAGTTTGATGAATAGCCATCAAGCGGTTCTTGAGAAAGTCATTTGAGATTTTTCTATTTTTAGCTCTAGTGGCCCCTTATAGGAGCCAATACCTCCCATTAGAATAAACTTGAGAAAGGATCTTATAAAGATCCTACAGACCAAGGTTTCATCTTCATCTTTCGTATAGAGGACAAAATTCAAAGACTGGAATGTTCCAAGTCCTACGGTGGGTAGAGGTCAAGAGTCACCTCTCACAAGCTGTACTAAAGTCATTACGGAGATATTTACAGATTATAACTATGTACACACGTGAGCTGACTATGCTTATGAAGATTATCAAGCGGTGCATGAAAAGAAGTTGTTTCAAGGTTTTTCTAGTTATAGCTCTAGCCGCCCCAAATAGGGGCCAATTACTCCCATTTGAACAAATTTCAGAAAGAACATTATATTGGTGCTAAACACCAAGTTGAATGATGATCCTTCAAGCGTTTAATGAGAAGACGTTTGAATGTTGTTTTCATTTTGGCTCTAGCTGCCCCTAATAGGGGCCAATTGCTCCCATTTGAACAAATCTGCAAGGATGCTACAAACTAAGTTTGGGTTAATTTTTAGTTATGGACCTTGTCAGTGAGTATCTATGTCTATATTCAGATTAATACCTCTGATAGTATCGAAGATATTTAAAAATGTCCAGTTTTTACACGCAGATAATCGTATCGTGGTATATACCTCAGTATGGACACACACGACATACTCATAGTATGTCACAGTTGTATCGTGGTTTTTACCTCAGTATGGACACACACCTCACACACTCATAGTATGGCACAATTGTACCGTGGTATATACCTTAGTATGGACACTCACAGCACACTCATAGTATGGCACAATCGTCCCGTGGTATTTACCTCAGAATGGACACACACCTCACACACTCATAGTATGGCACAATCGTACTGCGGTATATACCTCAGTATGGACACACACGACACACTCATAGTATGTCACAGTCGTATCGTGGTATTTACCTCAGTATGGACACACACCTCACACACTCATAGCATGTCACAATCATACCGTGGTATTTACCTCAGTATGGACACACATACAGCACACTCATAGTATGTCATGTCTATATTCAGATTAATTCCTCTGATAGTATTGAAGATATTTGAAAATGTCCAGTTTTTACACGCAGACAACAACCTGGCTGTGACAATACCCAAACATTCAAAGTAAGAAAGCAAATAAAAATCAAGAATTCGTAACTTTTATTATAAGGAAGTATTTTAACACGAGGAACAAAAATTAATAAACTATTTGTAAGGAAGTATTTAAACATGAGGAACTAAATAAACTATAGCTGTTTTTCTATAGCTTACTTGCATATTAATAATTATGCAATAAGAACTGTCTCATCGCCCTCAACTATTCGAAGTGCTTGTCAGTAGAAAGAGAGCTTGTCAGTAAAAGGTGAAGGCCATGATGGTAAACAACTATTCCCAATAGTGTGCATGGTTAACAAGAAAACCTGGACTGAAATGAATTTTTTTATCGAAAATCATGATACATGTATTTCTAAGTGTAAAGGGACCATTACTCCCCAAATTCTTGTCTTCAAGCAAGTAACACCTAGTTTTTGAGTCTGGACAATCCAATAACAACCTTGTCTAAGATTTTAGAGGGTAACATTATGACCAAGTTTCAGCAAGATTGGGACCAAATTGAGAACTTTTCGAGTGTTAACAAGGTCTTTCTATAAATTGACCCAGTGACCTAATTTTTTCTCAAAACAACCCAATGTGGAACTCATCAATAGTAACATTATGACCAAGTTTCATTAAGATTGGGCCAAAATTTTTACAAAGTAACGCAACACCAGGAGTCAAAAACACCCCTCCTGCTGGAGCTTGGCAGTATTTATATGAGCGCAGTCATGGAGAAAGGTCCCTTACAGGAGGTCAATAATAAACTGAGAAAATATAAGTAGAAAATCTGTTTTGAACTCTGGCATTGAATCCATCAAACAACATGTGGTACTACATAAAAGACCTAAAGACACCACAGCATTCATTCAAGTAAACATGCAGCCACAAGTTTCTCAGTGTTATATCCAAGATTATTCGATAATGGTTATGGCAATATTTATATCAGTGCAGTCATTCAATAAATCCCTTACGAGAGATCAATTCCTATCGGTAATAAAGAAGTTATTTAAATTCGAACATTTTCAAGCTCAAATGTTTGCCAAAGGGATATAAACACCCTAATGAGCACATTTTAGGAAACCAACAAAGTTTTAGTATCAGAATTGCTCAGAAATATAAAATACCGAAGGCAAAAAGGCATGAGCAAAAATTCTAAAGTGTTAATTGTATGATATATAATATCAGGTGAGCTAATAAACATATATAATAAACATGATCTGTCTAGATTTATCTTTTGAAATAACAAGATGTGTTTGTGAAACACAATGTCCCCCTATATGATGTTTGACCTTGTAGGATGACCTTGACCTTGTGAAGGATGACCTTGACCTTTCACCACTCAAAATGTGCAGCTCCATGAGATACACATGCATGCCAAATATCAAGTTGCTATCTTCAATATTGCAAAAGTATTCATAAAATAAGCGATTTGGGCCACATATATTTGACCTCTGACCTTGAAGGATGACCTTGACCTTTCACCACTCAAAATGTGCAGCTCCATGAGATGCACATGCATGCCAAATATCAAGTTGCAATCTTCAATATTGCAAAAGTATTTATAAAATAAGCGTTTTGGGCCACATATATCTGACCTCTGACCTTGAAGGATGACCTTGACCTTTTACCACTCAAAATGTGCAGCTCCATGAGATACACATGCATGCCAAATATCAAGTTGCTATCTTCAATATTGCAAAAGTATTCATAAAATGAGCGATTTTGGCCACATATATTTGACCTCTGACCTTGAAGGATGACCTTGACCTTTCACCAATCAAAATGTGCAGCTTCATGAGATACACATGCATGCCAAATATGAAGTTGCTATCTTAAATATAGCAAAAGTTATTGCAAAATGTTAAAGTTGGCGCAAACAGACAGACCAACAGACAAACGGACCAACAGACCAACAGACAGGGCAAAAACAATATGTCCCCACTACTATAGTGGGGGACATAAAAATATAATAAACTATTTCAGAATTGCTTAAACAATAAAAACAAGTTACTCAAATAATAACTAGAACATTGTTAAACCTTGTTTGAAATAACAAAAGAACACCTAAAAAGGAATTACTACTACATGAAATAAGCTCATACTGAACTGTTTTATAAGTATTTACAGTATTTCTTTCATTAAATGATGATTAATTATCCAGACAGTGTTGTTTCTCTATAGTATTTTTGCCATATATTGATGGTCAATCACCTTAACAGTGCTCATTCTCTACAGCAATCCAATTACACGACAATTATATAATGATGGCCAATTAGCCCAATAGTGGTCATACTCTGCAGTAATTCAATCACTGTACATATAATCAATGACGATCAATTAGCATAAAAGTGCCTGTCCTCTGCAGTAATTCAGTCACATAATGAGGATTAAAAGTAGCCTCACAGTACTCATTGATGATCAATTAGCTTAACATTGCTCACACTCTGCAGTAATTCAATCACTGTACATATAATCAATGACGATCACATAATGATGATCAATTAGCCTTACAATGTTTATCCTTTACAGATGATCAATCTTAAAATGATGATCAACAAGCAAATTTGTTGAAATGATATCCCCCGCCACATACATTTTGTTCAAGGATGGGTGCAAATCAGACGGATGAACATACTGACAGATGGACGGATGGACAACACCAATTTGATATCCCTCCGCCTTTGGCGGAATATAATTATGAGAGAAGGAAGGACAGACAAGTTAGCGACTATATGCTCTCCCTTGATGGAGCACAAAATCTCTAACCTGTAATTTTAAGTACAAAGATGTATACATAATTATGGGAAAAATGCTGGTCAGTTTAGGGGTTTAGCGTACAACCTTACATGAAGCATTTGTGTAACCTTGACCCTTGATGTGAATACCTTGATGCATAGTAAAGGAATAACTAAATAATGAAGAATTCATCAAATTTGTGACCTTTGACCTCAATGTGTGACCTTGACTTTAGCCCCTAGGATTATGGGTGTTGAATGTGAAGCACCCCCAGATGATTGAGAACAGCCATGGCAAGTTTCGTGGCTCTGGCTCATGTGTTAATGGAAATAAATCTCTAAGCTTATATTAAAAAGCATTTTTTCAAGATACAAAGGGCCATAACTCCGTTATTAACAGATGGTGTACAATGCCATTTGGCGTGCATCATCCTCTTATCCATATATACACTCATACCAAGTTTCAATGAAATCCGCCAAAGCACTTCCAAAGTATGGCTCCGGACACAACAGTGCCGGACGGACAGACGGACGGACAACGCCAAAACAATATCCCTCCGCCTATGGCGGGGGATAATTAGCCTTACAGTTCTCATTCTTTACAACAATTCAATCACATAATGATTAACAATTAGTCTAATAGTGCTTATCCTTTACAGTAATTCAGTCACATAATGACGATCCATTTCAGTAAATTAGCCTTACATTCTGAATGTTAATATCTTTTTGTTTTCCGTTTCTCAGCCATTATCCAATTATGGACAGTGTTCTTAATTTTTTTCCAGGTGAGGTTCTGAAGAGCGTCATGTTTCCTAGAAACCTTTTCACACTCATCTTTCTGTAGTTCCCTTCTCATTGCTATATTTGTTTTGAACAAAGTTTTAAGTAGCCTGTGCTGATGTTCTGTAAGCTTCACTACTTCTCCTGAAATATATCAAACATTAATTGAATGACAAGTCAAATGATTCGCCTCACAATAAACCTGGAAGCTTTTTTTTATAGAACGCCATTTCTGTTTCCCCCATAATACTTTTTAAACATTGGCACACAACAGTTAATGTGAAACAGACCCATTCAATAACATTTTTAAACCAAGCAAGGGCTTGGATAGAGAACACAGACCTGCACACAAAACTCCCCAAACTAACACAGTGGTATTTGCACACAAAAGATGGTTAACAGTTGTTAAATCCAATGATTTATAATGGTAAATAAGACCATGGTAAAACTGGAGTTTCTATTGCCAAAATTAAGAACCCTTGTCAACAAGAGCGATCAATAATCGCAGGTGTCACCTAATGAGAGCCAATTTCAAAGATAAGTGTTTTTAACAAAGGGAGATGATTTGAAAATGGGAAAACCTAGAGTTATGGTTTCTTGACCCTGAACTTCCTCTTAAGGAGCTTTATAATTGTTTGAAGTTAGAAGCTGATAGCTTCCATACTTTTTGAGATATGACAAGGACAAGGTTTTTGAACAAAGGGAGATAATTTAAAAATGGAACCACTCAGAGTTATGGTTCTTGTCACTGCACTTCCCCTCAATGAGCTCTATAACTGTGTGAAGTTTAAAGTTGATAGCATCAATAGCTTTAGAGATATGCTCCCGACAAAATTTGTGACGGATGGACGACAAAGAAGTGATCCCTATATGTCGCGGCTACTTTGTACCAGGCGACACAAAAATGCATACAAGAGGGCCATCATGGCCCTTAATCGCTGAAAAGTTTACAAATAATAAAAGTATGTTTTTTAAGTGCAATTGTTTTCATAATCATTGTTTTAATGCGCATTATAATCAAAATTTCATTAATTCGATAAACCAGTATAACTATTTTATAAAGTCGAAAAAATGGTATTACTTAAAAAAACATTCGATAAAAGCTGATAAGTCTGAAAAATAATCAAATATTTTCAAACATTTAAGCGATGACCTTTCCCCATTTCCTGTCAATCACTCATTGTTGACAAATATCTAATAATAGGCAGTACAACAAGTTAATAATTTTGTTAATTTAATTTGATTCAGGCAGTTTTATTCGTTTCAGAGATATTTAGTTTTTTCCTTCTCCTCAAAAGTGGCTAAATTGGACTTACGAGGGTTTTGAAAAACAGAGACGATTTTTTAAGCATTCTCGGTTTCAACTACCACCATGGAAAATTTATTTATAGGTTAATACCACATCAGATAGAAAATCGCTGTACAAATTAGAATCAATATGGTAGAGCAAAGCATGGGAAAATTGTTTCATTGTATCAACTTTATGCATACACCTGCTACCTATTACAGTTGTTACATTGCAGATTTTAATCATAATTTTTTTTGTCATGTAAGAAAAATCATTAAATAGGCTCTGGAAATCAATAATTACTAGAAGGTTGTTTTTGGAAATAACAAATGTCTCCCGATATGTAATGTAATTATGGAACATAAAGCCAAGAGTGCGTAATATTAAAAAAAACAAGAGGTGTGTTTGAAAGAAACACAAAGTCCACTAATGCGCCCCTTTTTTGTTGTTGTTGACCTTTGACTTTGAAGGATGACCTTGACCTTTCACCACTCAAAATGTGCAGCTCCATGAGTACACATGCATGCCAAATATCAAGTTGCTATGTTCAATATTTCAAAAGTTATCACAAAACTTTAACCAATGTTAAAGTTTTGGGACAGAATGAAGGAATGGCAGACAGACAGCCAAAAACAATATGCCCCCGATCATTCGATCCGGGGGCATAATTATCTGTGTTGAACAAAATGAAAATATGCACGACTAGGCAAGACATTAATCATTCCTATAAAGTTTTATTAAAATCCAAGAAATAGTATAGGAGAACCGCTTTGGACAAATTTTATTCTAAAATGACCATAAAAGGGCAATAACTCCGTCAAAAAATATCAGAGCGCAACAAAATGACAACATGCACAACTATAGACCTCATACTGATCACTTGTGTGAATTTTTATTAAAATCCAAGCTATAGTTTAAGAGAAATGTTCCAGACAAACTTTTTTTTAAATTTACAATTAAAGTGCCACAACTCCACCAAAAATTATTCAAGCGGAACAAAATGACAATATGCAAAACTAGACTTCATAATCATCATTCCTGTGAAGTTTTATCAAAATTGGACCAGGAGTATAGGAGATATGGAGTGGATTTTTTTTTCTACAATGACCATTAAAGGGCCATAACTCAGTCAAAAATTATCCGTGCGGAACAAAATGATAACTAGACTTCATACTAAACATTCCTGTGAAGTTTCATCGAAATTGGACCAGGGGTATAGGAGATATGGAGCGGACAAAATTATTGGGATCAATTGATAAATCAGTGGACCCTTCGGAGTCATTCTTTTTAAATAACATACAGATGTACAAACACAGCATGTGCAAACGTAGCTAACAAAAAGGAACCTACCAGTCTTGGGCCGGTTATTGCCACTTTTCTTGGGCTCTGTCACCTTATCCGGATTAGATCTGACACTACAGCCCTGTACAGCACCCAGTGTGGATACTGGCACAGTCTCCATATCTTCCTCTATGGCATCTGGAAGAGGGAGAAAAAGACAAAAAGGTAATGCAGATTGCAAGAAAAGGAGTTTTGTACTGATCTAAATAGACAGCAGTGCAATCATAGAGAGGTACACACCCCCACTAAGTACCCCAAGATCATACTGAGGTATTCACATCCACAGATGGCAGCCATTAAAGAACATACAGAGGTATATATGTACCAAGTGCTAAGAGTAGACAAAATGAAGTCCTGCAGGAAATGCGGCACACAAAGCGCACAGCCATTTCACAAAACAAAGAGCATGCAGCCCAAAACCAACATATAACAAGCAACAAACAGACCACGACAACACCGACAAGAAGCCGACATAACATTTGAGCAAATTTGGTAGAGGTCCACTAGACAATGCTACATGACAAATATCTAAGCTCTATGCCTTGTGGTTTAAGAGAAGATTTTTAAAGTTTTTCCTGCTGGTTGCCATGGCAAATAGTTGGCCAAATAGTTTCAGAGGAGATGTCATTTGAAAGTGTGGACGGACTAACAACGGATAGTGAGTGGTCACAATAGCTCACCCTGAGCACCTTGTGCTCAGGTGAGCTAAAAATACACTGTTTGACACCTCTCCAACATATAGGGACAATCACATGGAAACATGGAAAGCGTGCAAAACAGAAAAGTAAAGCAGTAGTTTGAATCAAATCCTTCAGGTAATCACAAAAATTGATTTAAAGTGCACCAAAACTTTAACTGGAAATTTTAAGTTAAAAGGGGACACTTCTTGAAAAAGTTGGGAGTGTTATATGGCCCTCCAGTCTTCTGATGTGGGTGATAACGAGGAACAATTAGTTTATGTTTTATACAAATACAGTAAAAATGTACTGAAAGTGCATCAAAACATTAACATAAAATTCTAAGTAACAAGGGCTGTTTGTAAAACATGCATGCTCCCCATATGGGCTGTCAGTTGTAGTGGCAGCCATTGTGTGAATACGTTTTTTGTCACTGTGACCTTGACCTTTGACCTAGTGACCTAAAAAATCAATAGGGGTCATCTGACAGTCATGATAAATGTACCTATGAAGTTTCATGATCCTAGGCCTAAGTATTCTTGAGTTATCACCCGGAAACCATTTGACTGTTTCGAGTCACTGTGACCTTGACCTTTGACCTAGTGACCTGAAAATCAATAGGGGCTTATCTGCCAGTCATGATCAATGTACCTATGAAGTTTCATGGTCCTAGGCCTAAGCATTATTGGTTATCATCCGGAAACCATTTTACTGTTTCGAGTCACTGTGACCGTGACCTTTGACCTAGTAACCTGAAAGTCAATAGGGGTCATCTGCCAGTCATGATCAATGTACCTATGAAGTTTCATGATCCTAGGCGTAAGCATTCTTGAGTTATCATCCAGAAACCATTTTACTATTTCGAGTCAGTGTGACCTTGACCTTTGACCTAGTGACCTGAAAATCAATAGGGGTCATCTGCCAGTCATGATCAATGTACCTATGAAGCTTCATGATCCTAGGCGTAAGGATTCTCGAGTTATCTGGAAACCATTTTAATGTTTCGAGTCACTGTGACCTTAACCTTTGACCTAGTGACCTGAAAATCAATAGGGGTCATCTGCCAGTCATGATCAATGTTCCTATGAAGTTTCCTGATCCTAGGCCTAAGCGTTCTTGAGTTATCATCCGGAAACCATTTAACTATTTCGAGTCACTGTGACCTTGACCTTTTACCTAGTGACCTGAAAATCAATAGGGGTCATCTGCCAGTCATGATCAATGTACCTATGAAGTTTCATGATCCTAGGCCTAAGCGTTCTTGAGTTATCATCCGGAATCCATCTGGTGGACAGACCGACCAACCGACGTGCAAAACAATATACCCACTCTTCTTCGAAGGGGGGCATAAAAAATGGGCATAATTCATTAAATATTGGTTATGGACCTTGTGTCATATGATGTCCACACTAGTTTGAATCAAAAACATCCAGTACATGTAATTACAAATATAGATTGAAAGTGCACCAAAACTTTACCCTGCAATTCTAAGTTAAAAGGGGGGATAATTCTTGAAATATGGGTAAGTTATGGTTCTTGTGTCAAATGGTATATGTGTTGATCAGGAACACAATTTTTAAGTTTGAAACAAATCCATCACGTAATAATAACAAAGTTAAAGAGAAAGAGCAACAAAACCTTTAACCAAGGTGTGGAGCGGATGCAAACACCAATGCATGAGTGAGTAGTATGTATATACCGGTATATATATATATATTTCAATACTGTACCAGTATGCTGTTCTAAAACAACTTACAGGGGTACAAATGCACACTTTTTCAACAAGCTTTATACATACATTTAAGTTTCAAACTTGAAATGTGGGAATTAAATATGGCCTTAAGAGTTGAAAACAAGAGCTGTCACCAAAGGAGGATTTATGCTCCCTTTTTCCGTATTTTTGTAAACCTAAACGCAGTGTTTTTCCACATTTTTGGAAACCTAAACGCTACATTGTGTGACGGAATTTTAGACGGAAGGGCAGACAGACAGACGGACAGTACGATCACTATATGCCCACCTTCAGGGGCATACAAATGTGCTCATGAACAGTGGGCAATGTATGGATTATATGAATTTTAGCTAACTTTCAGTCAAGTCATCTGCTTCATGAATTTCCTCTTCATCATTGCTATCCTCACTCTCACTGTTTACACCATTGTCTGTCAAAGAAAGAACAATAGCATTATCATGACCCTGCATCACTCAAAAAGAAGACTGTAAGAAGGAAGACATCTTGCCTTATGTCCTAGTTGCTGACCCAGATTCAAATCTCACCTACAATTATACAGAGAACCATTCTGTCCAAGTTTCATTGGGATAAAATTGAAAATGTGGTCAAAAGGCTTTTCTAAAATTTGGCCCCATGCCTTAGTGTCTTATCCCAGATTCAAACCTGACCTACATTTTGCACAATCATTCTGATCAAGTTTCATAAGGAAGAAGTTGAAAATGTGGCCGCATCTACATACCAACTCGACTTATAGGAAAACAATCTTGTAAATCTCATCAAAATCCACTCATTAGTTTCTGATTAGATTCAATAACAAGAAGTTCAGTCAGTTTTCATACAAAGGGCAATAACTCCTGACCTGTCTGATCTGACCTGACCGACTAGGCCGCTAGGGGAACAATCTGGCAAAATTTGGTCAAATCCACCCAGCAGTTTCTGACTAGATGGGCAAGTTTGGTCAAAAACCACCCAGCAGTTTCTGACTTGATGCAATAACAAGAACTGCATATGGAACGACTGATAGGGGAACCTAAGAAAAATGCAATTTGAAAAGGATAGTGGGCTAAACATGGTGTTTAGCTTGTTCTTTTTTTTTTCAGAAAACAATATTCTGATACCGATTATATTAACTGATAATCTGATGTTTGATCAATTAACCAGTTAAGCAGTTAATATATTTTATATTGCCACCCCTAAATTATTCAAAATTCATACACTGTTGCTTTTCACACAACTTTGTCAAGACTCATTTTCTTTTCTCATCTTACCTAATTCAAGATCTATGTCATCAATGGACTTCCCGCTGAACTGTCCAATAGTTCCCTTGTTAAAGGCTGTCAGAAGACATCCCATCCTAGCCACTTCGATTATTTCTTGTGGGAGGCGATAGAATGATCTATGAATATTGATGTCATGCCCCATAAACCTTGCCAATACTTCCAAATCGTTTTTGCTGAGATTCAAAATCTGGACCACTGTGGCAACATGCTTCCTCAATTGTGTACTAGTGACACTTTCTGGGCATTCCAGACTTGCTTCTTTTGCAAATTTTCTTAAGACGTCTGCACTTCTAAGGGGAAACTGCGACCTAGAATTGGATCTTGCAAAAACGTATGCATTTTCTTTATCTACACCTGCGTCTGCTCTGTATCTCAGCAGAAGATCAATGTTTTTTTGTATGTTCGGAGTAAGAAGGACTGCGACAGTACGATCCCTTTTCCCACGAATTTCAACTCTGGACAGTGTTCTCAAAAGGACTTTCTCTGTTTCACTTAAAGAATCTTCTACTTCTTTAGGTGCCTGCTCTGATTTATTTCTTCTGTTTTCATAATGCACTACTTCAATTCTCTCTGTTTCTCCGCCACGCCGTCTGTTGAATAGAACAAGTTTTGCCAGTGTGTACTTTGCTGAGAAGCTCCCAGTTATGTTTAAAAATCTCTCTTCCAAAGCTTCCGTCAATGATTCAGAAGTTCTCTGAAGGTGTGTCTGAAGCTTTGAAATGTCTTCAGACAGAGGCAGCATCTTCTGCTTGTTCCTCTTGTTATCTGTAAGTGTATGCAAGGCAGCGTAAGAAATTTCATTTGTCCATTCCTCTTCACAAACATTCAGAAACTCAATGGCTTTTTCCTTAACCATCTGGTGGACAGACAGACAGACATAACAAGAGATGTGTTTGTCAGAAACACAATGCCCCCTATTGCGCCGCTTTGAAATAATTATTATTTTTTTTTTACCTTTGACCTTGAACTTTCACCACTCAAAATGTGCACCTTCATGATAACGCTGCTTTGAAATAATATTTTTTTTTGACCTTTGACCTTGAAGGATGACCTTGACCTTGAACTTCTACCACTCAAAATGTGCAGCTTCATGAGATACACATGCATGCCAAATATCAAGTTGCTATCTTCAATATTGCAAAAGTTATGGCCAACGTTTAAGTTTTTTCGGACGGACGGACAGACTGACACACTGACTGACTGACGGACGGACAGTTCAACTACTATATGCCTACCGGGGGCATAAAAAACACTGGTACTGGTCTGTTCTAGGCTATGTTGCAACCTACCATCCAAGCAAGCGGAGGCACACACAGGAAACAGTGCAATTATACAGAGGTACACACCCATACAAAGTCCTCAAGATCATACTGAGGTATTCACGCATAAAGATGACAAACAGCTGTTAAAGAACAGAGGTACATACATAGCAAGTGCTTAAGTATCTAACCAATGAACCTACCAGTGATGTGCTTGAAAGCGTCATTTATATGGGGCTTTGACACCTCATCTTGTTTTGAACCGACACTGCAACCCTGATGTACAGCTGCGGTCGGGGATATTGGCACAGCCTCCACATCCTGCTTTGTGTCTAGAAAAGGAGAAAAAAACACCATGTTAATGTAGACTGTAATGAAGTGATCCAGGTAGTTTGTACTGGTCTGTTCTAGGCTATGTTGCAACCTACCATCCAAGCAAGCGGAGGCACACACAGGAATCAGTGCAGTTATACAGAGGTACACACCCACACAAAGACCTCAAGATCATAATGAGGTATTCAGGCATAAAGATGACAAACAGCTGTTAAAGAACAGAGGTACATACATAGCAAGTGCTAAAGTAACTTACAAAGGTACCTACCAGTGATGTGCTTGAAAGCGTCATTTATCTGGGGCTTTGACACCTCATCTTGTTTTGAACCGACACTGCAACCCTGGTGTACCGCACTGGTCGGGGATATTGGCACAGCCTCCACATCCTGCTTTGTGTCTAGAAAAAGGAGAAAAAAACACCATGTTAATGTAGACTGTAATGAAGTGATCCAGGTAGTTTGTACTGGTCTGTTCTAGGCTATGTTGCAACCTACCATCCAAGCAAGCGGAGGCACACACAGGAAACAGTGCAGTTATACAGAGGTACACACCCACACAAAGTCCTCGAGATCATACTGAGGTATTCACGCATAAAGATGACAAACAGCTGTTAAAGAACAGAGGTACATACATAGCAAGTGCTAAAGTAACTAACAAAGGTACCTACCAGTCATGTGCTTGAAAGCGTCATTTATCTGGGGCTTTGACACCTCATTTGGTTTTGAACCGACACTGCAACCCTGGTGTACCGCACTGGTCGGGTATATTGGCACAGCCTCCACATCTTCCTGCACGCCATCTCGAAAATAGTGAAAAAGACACAGGTGTAATACAGACTATAATGAAGTGACCAGTTCTGTACTGGTCTGGTCAAGGTCATCTGGACTTACAAAAAACCTGCCTTCAAACAAACCTTAAGTATACAAGTTTCAGTGCAATAGTAGAGATACTGATGTAGCAAGTGCTAAAGTAACTTACAAAGGTACCTACCAGTGATGTGCTTGAAAGCGTCATTTATCTGGGGCTTTGACACCTCATCATGTTTTGAACCGACACTGCAACCCTGGTGTACCGCACTGGTCGGGGATATTGGCACAGCCTCCACATCCTGCTTTGTGTCTAGAAAAAGGAGAAAAAGACACCATGTTAATGTAGACTGTAATGAAGTGATCAAGGTAGTTTGTACTGGTCTGTTCTAGCCTCTAGGGCTATGTTTGCAACCTACCATCCAAGCAAGCAGAGGCACACACAGGAAACAGTGCAGTTATACAGAGGTACACACCCACACAAAGTCCTCGAGATCATACTGAGGTATTCACGCATAAAGATGACAAACAGCTGTAAAGAACAGAGGTACATACATAGCAAGTGCTTAAGTATCTAACCAATGAACCTACCTGTCATGTACTTGAAAGCGTCATTTCTGGGGCTTTGACACCTCATTTGGTTTTGAACTGACACTGCAACGCTGGTGTACCGCTCCTGTCCGGGATATTGGAATACCCTCCACATCCTGCTTTGTGTCTAGAAAAAGGAGAAAAAGACACTATGTTAATGTACACTGTAATAAAGTGATCCAGGAAGTTTAGCACTGGTCTGGTCTTTGCTCTCCAGAGCTACACTAAACATATGGTCAAACAAGAGCTGTCAGCATCTATAGGATGACTTATGCCCTCTTTTTCCACATTTTTGTAAACCTAAACGCACAGTGTTTCTCCACATTTTTTAAGAGATTTTACACATATATTTGACCTTAAAGTTTTGGGACAGACAGAATGACAGACAGGCAAAAAACAATATACCCCCTCTTCTTCGAAGAATGGGGCATACAAAACCTTAAGAAAGCACTTAGTAGCAAGAAGCAGTACCATCATACAGATGTATAATGTCATCTACTTTTCATTTCATCTAAATATCTTTACTATTGACAAAATTACCAATGAAAAACCGAAAGCTATGTTGTTTTGTTGCGGTAACGCACCTTCTTGAGTAAAATAACATACAACGTACAAAATACCAGAGATGTCCCGCAAAGTATGTATCCAATCCCTTGAAAAATGGTTAAAGTTATGAACCTAGTAATAAACATACACTATTGTCTTTACATTTTTAAAGTGTTTAACCTCTGTGGTTTTCACAACAAACCAGTTACCAGTTCCTGTTTATTTGTATTCGTTGCTATATGTAAACAAGTAAGTTTTAAATACCAACAGTGTCACTGCAAAAACTTGTGTTATGCACAAATATTTATCGTTATATCAGTGAAATGAAGTGTAAGAGGTAAAAACACAATGAAAGGCCTAAACAAGTTTCTTTGTCACAGTTGAAAAGGGGAGCTTTATTTCATACAGATAATGATGATGATGATGATGTCAAAGGAGCTGGCTTTGAACCTTCCTGTTCTAACAGTGCAGAAAAGGACTCATCTACATGCATATCTGGTTTTTAGACCAGACAAAAGGGTTTAGCTTAATTGGCAAGACTGGTGTTGCAACTAGAGCTTTGTCACAGACGTGACGAAAACCCCACATGCCGCATTGACACAGAATATTTTGCATGTTGTCTTCTGATCACAAAAAACAGTGGACACCAATCTCAATGTTTAAAGTGACCCCCGTGACCTGGTTTTTGACCCTGCATGGCCCATGTTCGAACTCAACCTACACATCATCTAGATACAACTTCTAACCAAGTGTGGTGAAGATCGGATGAAAACTACTTGAATTAGAGAGCAGACACCATACTGAATGTGTAAAACGTACTAAGTGACCCAGTGGCCTAGATTTTGACCCGGCATGACCCATATTCGAACTTGACCTAGACATCATCTAGATACAACTTCTGACCAAGTTTGGTGAAGATTGGATGAAAACTACTTGAATTAGAGAGCGGACACCATGCTCAATGTTTAAAAACGCACTAAGTGATCCCTTGACCTAGTTTTTGACCTGCCATGATCCATGTTCGAACTTAGCCTAGACTTCATCTAGATACAACTTCTGACCAAGTTTGGTGAAGATCGGATGAAAAACTTACTTAAATTTGAGAGCGGGACACGGACCGACCGACCGACAGACAGACAAGCTCAATCCTATATATCCCCCTAAACTTCGTTTAGTGGGGGTATAATAAATGATCAACTCCCTTTTGGTTGTTGTGTAGATTTGTTTGTCACCTCTTACCAATTTACTTCAAGGTTTAAATTTTGTTGAATACCTCTATCTGTAGGTAGTGTGTTTCTAGTGTGTGTGTGTGTGGGCTCTTCCTCACAATGTCTGTACAGTAAATGTTTTATTAGACCTTTGTATTGCATTAGTGCACTTTTTGACCACAATAACTTAATGCTGTGGGTTTGAACTCTGCTTAGGCCGTACAACAAATTGGTGGCCTCTTAGGAGGTGGTTACTTAAGTTATGACTTATACAATGTATATGATAATTTTGTGAACTGCTTGATAAAAAAAATAAATTTAAACTGTTTGCAGGGTCAAAACCCAATTAATGAAAGATAAAACCAATAACATGGAATGTTTCTTTTTCAGCAGATAAAGATTGGAGCGATTCTAGAAATGAGCCATCCAGTATTGCTGAAAACATCTCTTCAAGCTCTCCTGGGTCCAAAATGAGCACCAAAGGCCAAAGCGTCAAAGGTGTTTCTGATTATTGTAATAAATGAGGTCATAGACCATGATAGTTTTGCCTGATGAGCGGGCTTTGAAGCCGTCAAGTCATCTCTGGTCATTATTTCGTAATTGTCTTTAATTCATATATTTGTTACCTATACGATAGACTATGGATACCTCTGTCTGTATGTGTTTAGGTTGAGTACGTTGAATTTTACTGTGTGTGTGTGTGTGCCTTGTACCTCACAGCATTTTAACATTTCCAGATTTCAATCCTTATAAATTGCATATACATTACAGCAGTGTGTTTTTAACAAGGGTCTCTGTAAACTGTGGGTTTGAGTCCCACTGAATACACAAAATCTTTTAAAAATGTAGGGTCTATGCTTATTAAAGGGTGGTAGTGATATAGCAGTTATGGTATTGCCAGAAACAGCGGTAATGTAAATAGGTTCAGTGTTCTGCTGTGAATCTGTACTGTGGGGACAGGGACCCTTTAGGGTTAAAAAGTGGGGACCAAAAGGGAAAAATTTGGGAACAGAGAAATACATTTGTAGCAGAATTACATTTTCAGAAACTAGAAATGGCGCGGCAGAGGCCGACGCGTATCCCCACGCCGAATGTTTGACCTAGGTGTGCCCCAGGGTTGGTAATGGGGCCATGCATAGCTGAGATTGACAGTATTGTCATAAGAGAAGTTCATCATCAATTAGAAGTGAATTGGTGTAGTGGAGAAATGAAGAAGTTATAGTAAAAGGCAATTTTGGGTGGGTGTGACATATGTGGGCAGGGCGCCCCAGGGTTGGTAATTGTGCCATGCATAGTTGAGATTGACCATATTGTCATAAGAGAAGTTCAGTATCAATTTGAAGTGAATCGGTGTAGAAATGAAGAAATTATAGTAAAAGGCAATTTTGGGCGGGTGTGGTCTATGTGGGCGGGGGGCCCCAGGGTTGGTAATGGGGGCCATGCATAGTTGAGATTGACCGTATTGTCATAAGAGAGGTTCAGTATCATTTTGAAGTGAATCGGTGTAGAAATGAAGAAATTATAGTAAAAGGCAATTTTGGGTGGGTGTGGTCTATGTGGGCGGGGCGCCCCAGGGTTGGTAATGGGGCCATGCATAGTTGAGATTGACTGTATTGTCATAAGAGAAGTTCAATATCAATTTGAAGTGAATCAGTGTAGAAATGAAGAAATTATAGTAAAGGCAATTTTGGGTGGGTGTGGTCTCTATGTGGGCGGGGCCCCAGGGTTGGTTATGGGGCCATGCATAGTTGAGATTGACCCTAATGTCATAAGAGAAGTTCAGTATCAATTTGAAGTGAATCCGTGTTAGAAATGAAAAAAATTATGGTAAATCATAATAAAATGGAATTTTTTGGTGGGCATGGCCTATGTGGGCGGGCGCCCCAGGGTTGGGATTGGGGGCCATGCATAATTGAGATTGACCCTAATGTCATAACAAAAGTTCAGTATCAATTTGAAGTGAATCCGTGTAGAAATGAAAAATTATAGTAATGGAAATTTTTTGGTGGGTGTGGCCTATGTGGGCGGGGCGCCCCAGGGTTGGGAATGGGGCCATGCATGGTTGAGATTGACGTATTGTCATAGGTGAGGTCCAGTATCAATTTGAAGTGAATCGGTGTAGAAATAAAGAAGTAAATGTAAAATAACCTAAAAAAATGAGTGATTATTTTCTGACGCGGCCCCACCCCAACCCCCTATACTTTTGACCCAGGGGTCAGATCAAAATTCCAAATAGTGCAGGGTCGCACATATGCTCATAGCTACCATGTGTGTAAATTTCAAGGTTCTAGTGCTTTTAGTGTAGGAGGGAGATAGTGGCCAGGACGGACGGACGGACGGACGGCGGACGGACGGCGGAGATCACCACAATATCCCCACCTTTTTTTCAAAAAGCGTGGGGATAAAAAGGACTCATCTACACACTCATTTTGTTTCAAGAACAGACAAGAAAGGGCAAGCTTAAGGGAAAGACTTGTATTACAATAAATGGTCAGCTATCTTTGGGTTTGTTTGGGATATTTGATTGTGATACCTTACAAATTACTTAAAGAATAACATTTTGGTGAATACCTCTATCTGTATGTATTGTGTTTCTAGTTTGTGTGTGTGTTCCTCGTACCTACAATGTCTATACAGTAAATATTACATATTTTGTTTGTATTCATTTTTTTGTACCACAATAACTACAGGCTGTGGGTTTGAACCCATATTAGGCCATACAACAAGTCCGTGGCCTCTGAAAAGGTTGTACTTCAGTTATGACCAATGAATGATAATTTTGTGAACTGATTGTTTAAAAAACTGAAAAACTGTATGGAGGTGCAAAATCCAATTAATTAAAGATAAAAACCATTAACATGTGATGTTTCTTTTCTGGCCACATAAAATGGGAGTGGTTCTAGAAATTAGCCATGCAGTGTTGTTGGAAAACAACTCAAATACAAGCTCTTGTGGTCCAAAATGAGCACCAAAGGCCAAAGTGCAGAGGTGTGGGTCTGATTATTGATTAAATTAGATCATAGACCATGAATTTGGTCTGTTGAGCTGGCTCTGCTAACCTTCAACACATTTCTGGTCATTATTTCCTCCATGTTTTTTATTCATATATTTATTACCTTTACGATAGGACTATGGATACTCTGTCTGAATGTGGTTCAGTTTAAGTACATAACATTCTACTGCGTGCGTGTGTGTGCCTGGTACCTCACAGCGTTTTAACATTTCCAGATGTCAATCCATACCAACTTAAAGTTTTACTTTTTTGTGAATACCTCTATCTGTATGTACTGTGTTTCTAGTGTGTGGTGTGTGTGTGTGCCTTGTACCTCACAATGTCTTTACAGTAAATGTTATATGACCCGGTACACCTTTGGATTGTATCAATGCACTTTTTGACCACAATAAGTACGGTAAATGCTGTGGGTTTGAACCCTACTTAAGCCTTAAAACCAGTAGGTGGCCTCTGAGGAGTTTGTTGCTTCAGTTATTACTTATTTATGACAATTTTGTGAACTGCTTTATTTAAAAATATATATATATATATATAAACTGTTTGCATGAGCAAAACCAAATCAATGAAAGAAAAATTCATTAACATGGGATTTTTTGTTTTTTTTTTAAGATAAAGATTGGAATAATTCTAGAAATGAGCCATCCAGTATTGCTGAAAACGTCGCCTCTTCAAGCTCTCCTTGTCCCAAAATGAGCACCAAATGCCAAAACGTCAGAGGTGAGTCTGATTATTATAATAAATGAGGTCATAGACCATGATAATTCAGCCTGATGAGCCGGCTTTGGTCATTATTTCCTCCATGTCTTTGATTTATATTTGTGTTGCCTTTACAAAAGACTATGGATACCTCTGTCCGTATGTGTTCAGTTGAGTACATAGCTCTCTACTACGTGTGTTTGTGCCTGGTACCTCAAAGCATTTCAAAATTTCCATATGTCAATCCTTATACTTGCATATACATTTATTTTAATACAGCAGTGTGTTTGTTTACCAGGGTCTCTGGCTGCTGTGGGTTCGAGTCCCACTGAATACAGAAAATCATGTAAAAAAGTATGCTTATTAAAGATGGTAGTTATATAGCACTTCAGGTATTCACAGAAACAGAGGTAATGTACATAGGGTGTTTGTTTATCTGTAAAATGCAGTGAAAGAGGTTAAAACAAAATGAAAGGCAAATACAAATACTTTGTCACAGTTGCCAGAGAGTGCTTTATTAAATAATGATGATGATGACAAAGAAGCTGGCTTTCAACCTACCAGTTCTAACAGTGCGGAAATGGACTCATCTAAAGGCACATCTTGTTTCAAGAACAGACAAGAAAGGGCAATCTTAAGGGGTAAGGCTGGTATTATAATAAATGATCAGCTCTCTTTTGGTTGTTGTGGAGATTTGTTTCTGATCTTTTACCATCTTACTTAAAGAATTACATTTTGGTGAATACCTCTATCTGTATGTACTATGTTTCCAATGTGTGGTGTGTGGTGTGTGTGTGCCACTGTGCCTCGTACCTTACAATGTCTGAACAGTTAATGTTATAATAACCTTTGGATCGCATCAATGCACATTTTTACCACAATAACTAAATACTGTGGGTTTGAACCCTTATTAGGCCGTACAACCAGTCTGTGGCCTCTGAAAAGGGTGTAACTTCAGTATGACTTATGAATGATAATTTTGTGAACTGCTTGCTTTTTTAAAAATGAAAAACAGTTTGGAAGTGCAAAATTCAATTGATTCAAGATAATATTCATTAACATGTGATGTTTTTCTTATCTGGAAGATGACGATGGGAGTGGTTCTAGAAATGAGCCATCCAGTATTGCTGAAAACTACTTCAATTTAAGCTCTTCTGGTTCCAAAATGAGCACCAAAGGCCAAAATGCAGAGGTGGGTCTTATGGTTATATTTAATGAGGTCATAGACCATGATAATTTTGCCTGATGAGCTGGCTTTGCAGACATCAAGACATTTCTGGACAGTATTGCCTCCATGTCTTTGATTCATGTGTGTGTTACCTTTACAATAGACTATGGATACCTCTGTCTGTATGTGTTCAGTTGAGTACATAATTCTACTGTGTGTGTGTGTACCTAGTACCGCACTGCGTTTATGCTTACTTAAGATGGTAGTGATATAGCACTACTGGTATTCCCAGAAACAGTGTTAGTGTAAATAGCGTGTTTGTATGTCAGTGAAATGCAGTGCAAAAGGTCAAATAGTCTTGGGTTAACACCGTTTTGTTGTTCTGTTGTTGTTTTCTCATTAATTTCAACAATAGATGTGTACTGTGGCATTATCTCATCCCCATAATTTCTTTACAGCTGCAGAGTTAAGCAGCGACAGTAAATGGAGGAGGAGCATGGAAATGATGATCATGAGTATAATGAAGTAAAGGTATTCAGATGAAACCTGAAATTGAGTGCTTTTCGGTCTTCACATGAAGTGCTTTTCGGTTGGTATATTGTCGATATATATCCAATTTAGGGCATTAATACATCATAATAAACAAAAGGTAGTATAAATATGCATGAAATATAAACATTTATAATTAATTAAATCCGTTTACACACAATAGAAACGAAATGTTTCATATATAGAGAGAGAAATTGAGTTCTTTTCGGTCTTCACATGAAGTGCTTTTCGGTTGGTACATTGCCCATATATATCCAATTTTGAGCATTAATACCTCATAATAAACAAAGTAGTATAAATATGCACAAAATAAACCATTTATAACTAATTAAATCTGTTTACACACAATAGAAACGCAATTTTTTATATATATATATATAGAGAGAGAAGAGATTGAGTGCTTTCGGTCTTGAGTGCTTTTCGGTCTTCACATGAAGTGCTTTTGGGTTGGTATAGCCGATATATATCCAATATTGGGTATTAATACCTCATAATAAACAAAAGGTAGTATAAATATGCATGAAATATAACCATTTATAACTAATTTAATCCGTTTACACACTTAATAAAAACCCAATTTTTCATATATAGAGAGAAATTGAGTGCTTTTCTGTTGGTATATTGCCGATATATACCATTTTGGGCATTAATACCTCATAATAAACAAAAGGTAGTATACACATACAATCATATAATCATTTATAACTTAATAAACCCGTTTACAAACACTAGAAACGATTTATTGCATATATATAGAGAGAAATTGAGTGCTTTTCGGTGCTATTCTGTGCTTTTCGGTGATTGTATGGACCGTTCCAACACTTCATGATGTAACATAAGACAAATATGTGTCCAACGTTATATCATAACCACTTATTTAATTTTAATTGATAACTCAATTTCCACCCTAAGACAAATATGTGTCCAAAGTTATATCATAACCACTTATTTAATTTTAATTGATACCTCAATTTCCACCCTAAAATCCATCTATACCAGCTGCTTGTACTGGTACTATATTTACGACAATGGCGTCCATTTGCATGAATGTAACGAAATTCGCTAGTTTCAAAAGCCCTTCGATACTGAAACATAAACCCTGAATGCATGGACATCAATATCTTTTGCATAAAACGGCAGTTTGTGAACGTCTGCATATGCTCTACATTGTTCCCAGTTCGGGAATGTTTTTACTTGTATATAACCCACTGCAGAA